>NC_041392.1:471291889-471439977 GCF_002162155.2 Triticum dicoccoides | reverse complement strand
CAGCGCCACCTCGGGGAAACTCGAGGGCTGGTTTTTAGTTGTACGGATTGCTTATCCGATTGTGCCCTGAGAAAGAGATATGCGCAACTCCTATCGGGATTTGTCGGCACATTCGGGCGGTGTTGCTGGTCTTGTTTTAACCTGTCGAAGTGTCTTGAAGAACCGAGATACCGAGTCTGATCGGAACGTCTCGGGAGGAGGTCTATTCCTTCATTGACCATGAGAGCTTGTCATGGGCTAAGTTGGGACTCCCCTGCAGGGATTTGAACTTTCGAAAGCCGTGCCCGCGGTTATGGGCAAATGGGAATTTGTTAATGTCCGGTTGTAGATAACTTGAACCTTAACTTAATTAAAATGAATCAACTGAGTGTGTTACCGTGATGGCCTTGTCTCGGCGGAGTTCGGGAAGTGGACACGGTGTTGGAGTAATGTTTGCGCAGGTTGCTCTCTAGTTTCTCGCTCGCGCTTTGCCTCCTCTTCTCGCTCTCTTTTGCAAACAGGTTAGCCACCATATTTGCTAGTCGCTTGCTGCAGCTCCACATATTTACCTTGCCTTACCTATAAGCTTAAATAGTCTTGATCGCGAGGGTGTGAGATTGCTGAGTCCCTGTGGCTCACAGATTACTTCCAGACCAGATGCAGGGCCTGATGATTCCACTCCAGGTGACGCGCTCGAGCTCAAGTGGGAGTTCGACGAGGACTCTCAACGATACTATGTTTCCTTTCCTAAGGATCAGTAGTGGTGCCCAGTTGGGGGTGATCGGGACCATGTCGCATGTTGGGTTATCTTTTATTTTGGCGCCGTAGTCGGGCCATGAGTGTTTGGATGATGTAATGTTATTTATGTACTTGATTGACATGGCGTGTGTAAGCCAACTATGTTATCTCCCCTTTTATTATCTATATTACATGGGATGTTGTGAAGATTGCCTAACTTGCGACATATGCCTTCAATGCGATTATGCCTCTAAGTCGTGTTACAAAAGCGTTGGTGGTACAAGAAGAGTACAATGAGGATGACGATGATGATGAGGATGAGTTGGTTGCCATGGCCTCCATTGCCCTTGCGACGACTCCACGAGTGTCACTCTTCGACTCACCCAATGAGAGCATCACCGCCAAGTGCCTCATGGCTAAAGCCACCAACAAGGTAACCCCCAACATCAAAACTACCATCATTAATAATCCTTCTTTGACGAATTGCATTTATGAACATGATGAACCTAATGTGGAGGAGAATGAGTTTGAGTCCTTTATGGGCAAACTCAAGGGTAAATCCAAGAAGCACTTCGTTGCTCTCTTGGAACAACTTGGTGAAGCCAATGACATGATCGAAACTCACAAAGATACCATCTCTAAGATGGAGGGGCATAGTCGTGACTATGTCGATGAGATTTCGGATCTTTGCAATGCTCTTGAGAAAGAGCATGGTCTTTGTTTGGCTCTTGAGGAGTCACACGACGATGATCACGCTAAGTTAAAGAAAGATCTTGATCATTCTATTTGTTGTCTCCCGTGTGCTAAACTCCGAGAAGGCCAAGCTTGGGGTTGATCTTGCTACACTCAAAGAGGAGTTTGACTTACTTGACAAGGCTCACAAGGTCTTGAAGGGTGCTCATGCTAGCCTCAAAGAGTCTCATGACCAACTTCAAGTAAAGCTAACCAAGGAGAAAGCCACTTTTCCTCGTATGATGTTAATTGATAATGCAAATGCTACTAACCCATGTTGTGCGCATGTGCATCTTGTTGAGGAGAACGCTAAGTTGAAGGAGAGACTTGAGAAAGGTCTTGTGTCTTGCATACAAGGCGAGAAGAACCTCAATGACCTTTTGAGCAACCAAAAGGAAGTTGTGGCCAAATAAGGGATTGGGTACGTGCCCAAGTCCAAGAACAAGAAGAAGAATGACAAGGCCAAACGACCTCCTCCTCTCAAGCAAACCTTTGTGAAGGAGGGAGAGGGTGCTACTAAGGAGAAGGAGAAGAACACCGTGAGGGGTAGTGATGCCAAGAAGGGAAACGCTTCCCTTCCCAACAAAGCCGGCGACTTTAACCCTTCATATGTGTTGTGCCGTGCTAGTGATGGGCATATTTATGCCAAATTTGTTGGTTCTCCTTATGAGTACATTGAATGGTCTATTTGGGTTCCTAAGACCCTCGTTACTAACATCAAAGGACCCATTACTAAATGGTTACCTAAAACCAAGCATTGATCTCTTGTAGGTGTTTGCTTCCGATGGGGGATCATGGTTGCTCGATAGTGGAGCTACTAATCATATGACCGGAAGCAAGGACTTGGTGGTGAACGTGCAAAAGATTCCATCCAGGCCCACCAATGTCGAGTAGGTGATGCCTCGTCCTCCAAGGTATTGGGGCTTGGCAAGGTTGTCATTTCTCATGATCTCATGATCGAGAAGGTCATGCTTGTTGAGTCACTTGCATACAATTTACTTTCTGTTTGTCAACTAGCACTCATGGGTTTTGCCACCTTCTTTGATGTTGATACCGTGGCCCTCTTGTGGAGCAAGAATCTTAAGGTAGCCTTTGTTGGGCATGTCAAAAACGGTCTCTATGTGATTAACTTTTCGGAGCGACTCACTAAGACCGTGACATGCCTAATGGCTAAAGTTGACGTGGGATGGCTTTGGCATCGCCGTCTAGCCCATGTCAATATGAGATCTTTGCAAAGTCTTCTCAAGGGGGACCATGTTCGTGGACTAACAGATGTTACTTTTACCAAAGATCGTGCTTGCAGTGCTTGTATCGAAGGAAAGCTACATGAAAAGGCTTACCCTCCCACGACTATCATTTACTCGAAGAGGCCTTTGGATCTCCTTCACATGGATCTCTTTGGGCCTCCATCTTTTGATAGTCTTGGGGATAGGAAGTATTGCTTGGTGATCGTGGATGATTATTCAAGATACACTTGGGTATATTTCTTCAAGAGGAAGAGTGAGACCCAACAAACCATCATTGATTTTGCAAATGAAGCTCAACGTCAATATAATGCAAAGATCTTGACAATAAGAAGTGACAACGGCACCAAGTTCAAGAACTACACCTTGGATGAGTTTCTTATTGCTGAGGGGATCAAGCATCAATATTCCGCACCATACACCCCTCAACAAAATGGTGTAGCATAGAGGAAGAACCGGACAATGATGGATGTGGCAAGGACCATGATGGCGGAGTTCAAGTCTCCATACAACTTTTGGGCCGAAGCCATCAACACCGCGTGTCATGCATCAAATCGGCTCTACCTCCGCAAAGGATTGAACAAGACTCCATATGAGATACTCACCGGTAACAAGCCCAACCTCAAGTACTTCTAGGTGTTCGGGTGTAAGTGTTTCATTTTAAAGAAAGGTGTTCGTTTGTCTAAATTTGAGGCTAGAGCTTATGAGGGCATATTTGTTGGTTATGCTACAAACTCTCATGCTTACCGTGTCCTTAATAAGTCCACGGGGCTTATTGAGGAGACGTGTAACGTGGAGTTTGATGAGAATAACAGCTCCCAAGTGGAGCAAAGTGGCACTTGTGATGTAGGTGATGAAATTCGTCCTCAAGCCATAAGAAGAATGCGTGTTGGTTTTATCCTACCCATTGAGGAACCCCTTGTGGCCGAATGAGAAGGACAATGCTCCACTCAAGTGGAGCCATCACCAACCCAAGGCCCACACGCTTCTGAAGAACAAAGTGAAGGCCCTCAACCTCAAGAACAAGATCAAGGGAGAGGTCAATCTCAAGATGGTGTTGAAACATCAAGTGATGCACAATGTCAAGTTCTCACCACCGAGCATGTTCAAGATCAAGAGCAAGCTCAAGATCACGAACAAGCTCAAGACGACACTCAAGATGATCAAGTTGACGCTCCTCAGCTCTCTCCAGAGGAGGAATTAGAGCGTGGTGCTGCCAAGATCGCATCCAAGCTATCCACCAAAGACCATCTCATGACAAATGTGCTTGGAAGCTTAAGAAAGGGGGTAAGCACTCGTAGACAATTAGCAAACTATTGTTAACATCACGCGATTGTCTCTTGTGTTGAACCCCAAAAGGTCTATGAGGCGCTCGAAGATCCGGATTGGCTCAATGCCATGCATGAAGAACACAACAACTTCGAGCGCAACAAGGTGTGGAGATTGGTGCCAAGGCCAACAGGGAACCACAATGTCATTGGAACCAAGTGGATATTCAAGAACAAGCAAGATTCTCATGGGATTATCATTCACAACAAGGCTCGTTTGGTGGCACAAGGCTACTCCCAAGTCGAGGATATCGACTACGGTGAAACCTTTGCTCCCGTTGCTCATCTTGAATCCATTCGCATGTTGATTGCATATGCTTCTCATCATAACTTTAAGTTACAACAAATGGATGTGAAGAGTGCTTTTCTTAATTGTCCTATTAATGAGTTGGTATATGTCAAGCAACCCCCCGGGTTCAAGGATCCCTACTTCCCTGATCATGTGTATCAACTCGATAAGGCACTCTATGGCCTTAAACAAGCCCCACGTGCGTGGTATGACCACCTTACCGAGTTGTTACAAGACCGTGGTTTTGAAGTTGGGCTAATCGACCCCACTCTTTTTACTAAGAAGGTTAAAGGGGAGTTGTTTGTGTGCCAATTATATGTTGATGATATTATCTTTGGTTCCCCTAACAAAGCTTTCAATGAGGAATTTGCCGCTCTCATGACCTCGAAGTTCGATATGTCTTCCATGGGAGAGTTAAAGTTCTTTCTCGGGTTTGGAGTGAAGCAAAGAAGAGAAGGAACCTTCATCAATCAAGAGAAATACACTCAAGACATGCTCAAGAGATTCAAGCTAAGTGATGTCAAGCCGGCTTCCACTCCAATGCCCACCAAATGCCAACTTGACATTGATCCCAATGGTAAAGCGGTGGATCAAAAGGTATATCGCTCCATGATTGGCTCCTTGCTTTACCTTGGTGCATCTAGACCGGATATCATGTTGAGTGTGGGAATTTGTGCATGGTTTCAAGCCGCACCTAAGGAAATTCACTTTGTGGCGGTCAAGCGAATCTTTCGATATTTGGCTCATACCCCAAACTTTGGCTTATGGTACCCAAGAGGAGCAAACTTCAAGCTTGTAGGTTATTCGGACTCGGACTGGGTGGGAGACAAAGTGGATAGTAAGTCCACTTCCGGAGGGTGCCAATTTCTTGGTTGCTCTTTGGTGAGTTGGTCTTCCAAGAAGCAAAGTTGCGTGTCTCTCTTGTCCACAAAAGCGGAGTATGTGGCTGCCAGTAGTTGTTGTGCACAACTTTTATGGATGAGGCAAACTTTAAAGGGTTACGGTGTCATTTGTGACAAAGTGCCTCTTTGGTGTGACAATGAAAGTGCAATCAAGATTTCTCTCAACCCGGTGCAACACTTCAAGACGAAGCATATTGAGATCCGGTATCACTTCATCCGGGATCATATTAGGCGAGGGGAGATCGAGCTCAACTATGTCAACACTCTTGATAACCTTGCAGATATCTTCACGAAGCCCTTGGATGAAGCAAGATTTTGCGAGTTAAGGCATGAGCTAAATATCATTGATTCGAGCAATGTTGCTTGAACTCGTGCACACCCCACCATACTCAATTTGTTATCTTGTTTAGATGTAGGCATGGACATAGGGGGAGTGTTGTTCTCTCAATGAACTCTCCCTCCCCCCATTATGCATAAACTAACCAAACTCTTTCACTCTAGCCATTTTTGATGGTTCTTGTGCTTCAAAGATGAGTTTTGGTCATGGGCCCAAGGTTAAAATCTTCGCGGTGCCATACCTTCAGACTCAAACATAGGTGGTCTCGGCCACCGCCCTCTCTTGTAGTAGTGTGTGTTCTTCGTCTTCTTTGTGTTGGTTCTGCGTGTGTGTCTTCTCTTGTTTTCTTGTCGTTTTCTTTTCTTGAGCTAAGCCGTTTTGGCCAGTCTTTTTGCGGCTGAGCGGTACTACCGTTGGGTGCGCGGTACTACCGCTGGGTGCGCGGTACTACCGCTGATGAACGTCAACCAGTACTACCACCCACCCCAGCGGTACTACCGCTACGGGGCGGGCGATGGGGGTTATGTTGGGACGGGGGAGTTGATTTTCTCCCCTATACCCATTTGCCCCACCCTCTCGTCTTCCTCGTCGCTCTAGCGATGTCTTGCCGCAGGAGGGCTTTGGCCAGCCGCCGTCTTTGTGTCATTCCTCTCCAGTTCCTCTGGTGGAGTCGATCCCACCGCGTCCTCTTGCCATGGATGCCGGTATTGCCCCCGTTCCCATTCTCTCTTTTCCTATATCTCACATCTAGTTGTTAGGGGCAATAGGCATTGCTTTTCTCGATTTTTGGCTAAGTCGAGGCTTGAGTAGGATGGAGATGGCATCTAGGCCTTTTGGATTGATGATTGGTAGGCTTATTTTTGAATTTGGCATCCCCGGTAGTGCCGGATCTGTCCATGGAAGTAGGGAACCGCCGTTCCCCATCTGGAGCGGTACTACCGCTCTTCGTGCACGGTACTACCGCTCGAGCGGTACTTCCGCGGTGGGGTCGCGGTACTACCGCTAGATGCCCAATTCCATTATTTCCTACCACTCTTTGATCCATGTTGTCTTGTTTGGAGGCTTATGCTCTTTCTTTCGTGTTGTTTCTTCTGCTCGTGTGTTTGGTTCCAGGTGATGAACATCCTGAGCAGCAGGTCCGCCGTGTTAACCCCGGACGTGCAACGTCCACGCGCTACCGCACCTTTGAGACAACGTTGGCCTCTTCAAGTGCTCCGCCAAGTGTTCCTCCAAGTGTTCCGCCTCAAATGAAGGAGATGAGTGTGTCCAAGCCCAAGCCAAGGGCCAAGTCTATGACAGAGATGTCTGCCAAGGGATTCTGGGAGAAGCGTCGGCGCAACCCCTATGAGGTCAATCAAGAGCCTGCCTTGGTCAACCGCCCATTCTGGAACCGCTTTCAGTATGTTGTCTACTTTGATGTGATCAAGGCCAAGAAGAACCTTTTGTTGATGTTCGTTCCATCGATGTTGCCTTCATGGAGAAGGATCCGGACTACTTTGGGGAGGCTCTTCAGATGTGCTCTCAGTTGAACATCCTCGGGATCATGCAGTTCAACAAGGATTTTGATGCAGATTAGGTGGCTCAGTTTTATGCCACCGTCCATCTTGGGACATATGAGGACAGAACTCTGACCTGGATGACAAATGGCAGGCTGCTTACTGTCAAGTGGAAGGCCTTCATGGAGCTTCTTGAAGTTGATGATCAAGGTCTTGGGAACCCAGTTGGCTTTCGCCCTCACCGCAATGCAACTTCCACTCACAAGCAATCTCTCTGGCCATATTGTACCTTGAAGATTAACCCAGTGACTCAGAAGGAGACTTATGAGCTGCCAGCATTTCAGGATGTTCTCCATCGCATCTTCAGGGAGACACTCTTCCCTCGCATCGGCAACTTGGAGATGGTACACTCTTATCTTGTGGACATGCTTCTTTTCTGTCAACATGAGAAGGAAGAAAACACTGGAGACACTTTGGATATCTCCCATGTCATGTGGTCTGAGTTGGTTTCCACCGTCTCTAAGCGCAAGTGCCCTATCTATGGACCGTTTATCATATTGCTCATTGAGAAGGCCTGGGAGCGTGTGTATCCTAGGGTGGTGCTGGAGACTGGGGATCTAGTTTCTCATGAGATCAAGCGTCCGAGGAAGAAGGAGAACTGGGGCACCACTGCTCCGAGTTCTGGCGTTCCGCCTCGAGCTGCTGACATGGAGACCGAGGCTGATGCTGATGATGACGATGACTATGAGCCATCTAGAGCCGAACCCTCTTCGGCAAAGAAGCTCAAGCGCAAGATGAAGAAACTCTTCTGCATGGAGTCTGACGGGCAGTACATGACTCATGTGGCTGAGAAGCAGGCCAAGAGTCGTCACAAGGAGCTCATGCGTCAGTTGGGTGCGACCGTTGCCAGCGGATCTGAGGGCAAGATCACTGATGAGGAGGAGTGGATTCAGCAGCACTGCCCGTGGACCGACTCATACACCGAGCAGTTTCTGACCGATGACGGCGGTGTAGATGATCCCGCTGCGATATGATGTTCGATATCCTCAGTTGGCTATCACCTGCAGCCGTAGCTTCGCTCTTTGCCTTTTTGGTGTCTCGATGCCAAAGGGGGAGAGAGTTTAGGGATTTGTGTCGTTGTCGAGTTGCGAGCATGTGTTTGTGTGGTGTGGTTGCCTTGCCTGTCTTTCTCGCAAACTCTTTTCTCGTGTTGAACCTTTCTTGCGTTGGTTTGGTTGTGCTCGTGAGACTTATCTTTCATATGGTGTAAGACATATGCACTCCATCGCATCCTATTGAGCTTATGTTATCTTGTGCTAGTTATGCTATGCTCTTATCTAATATCTTGCTTATTGTTAGCCTTAATTGTTGCAAGATATGCATTGTCTCTAAAATATAGGGGGAGTGTTGATCCTAATATGTGTGTCGTGCAGTCCAAAGCACTTTTCTAGATAGCACACATCCAGGGGGAGCCCGTCTATATTTTAGAGATGTGGGGTTTGCTTATGTCATATATTTTCCCCTTTGTGCAAATCCCGTATTGTCATCAATCCACCAAAAAGGGGGAGATTTTAAGGGCATATTTATCCCTAAGGTGTTTTGGTGATTGATGACAATGCTTTTGCGGACTAACCGTGTGCTTTGAGCATTTCAGAGATTCATCCTTTGGCACGAGACGATTCTTTCCCCTCGGAGTTTTTATTCAAGACGGTGTAGCTCTTTCGTTTCTGGTTTGGTGGACTTGTCTCGTAGGAGTCACCGTACAATCAAGAGGGGGTCTGCTTTGGTAAGGCTAGGGTGGAATCAACACGCACACTTCGTTTTCGCACCCTCTGAGCCTTCCCGCATCGATGGAGGTCTCTTTCCCTGCTTTATGAGCTTGTTTTGGTCCGAGTGGTAGTACCGCTTGTGGGTCCTCAGCCACAGTACCGCTGCGGTACCGGGCTCCTACCGCGTCGACTCGAGGGGGTCACCTCTCGTGTCGGATTGTGCAGCACTAAGCAGTGGTAGTACCGCTCGAGTGCAGTAGTACCACCCTACCACCGCGGCAGTACCGCACTAGGTCTGTTTCCTGCTCATACACCAGCCCTCCCAGACTGCACGGCAGTACCGCGAGGGGGAGCGGTAGTACCGCTGCCCCCTGCGGTAGTACCACCCTCTACAGGGTTGTTTTTGTTGGGGAACATAGTAATTTCAAAAAAAAATCCTACGCACACGCAAGATCATGGTGATGCATAGCAACGAGAGGGGAGAGTGTGATCTACGTACCCTTGTAGACCGACAGCGGAAGCGTTAGCACAACGCGGTTGATGTAGTCGTACGTCTTCACGGCCGACCGATCAAGTACCGAAACTACGGCACCTCCGAGTTTTAGCACACGTTCAGCTCGATGACGATCCCCGGACTCCGATCCAGCAAAGTGTCGGGGAAGAGTTCCGTCAGCACGACGGCGTGGTGACGATCTTGATGTACTATTGTCGCAGGGCTTCGCCTAACCACCGCTACAATATTATCGAGGATTATGGTGGAAGGGGGCACCGCACACGGCTAAGAATATGATCACGTGGATCAACTTGTGTGTCTAGGGGTGCCCCTGCCCCCGTATATAAAGGATCAAGGGAAGGAGGCCGGCCGGCCTCTATGGCGTGCCAAGGAGGAGTCCTCCTCCTAGTAGGAGTAGGACTCCTACTAGGAGGGGGAAAGAAGTGGGGAGGGAGAAGGAAAGGGGGGCGCCGCCCCCCTCTCCTAGTACAATTCGGACCAGGGGGGAGGAGGCGCGCGGCCCACCTTTGGCTGCCCCTCTCTCTCTCTCCACTAAGGCCCATATGGCCCATTACTTCTCCCGGGGGGGTTCCGGTAACCCTTCGGCTCTCCGGTTTTCTCCGAAATCTCCCGGAACACTTCCAGTGTCTGAATATAGCCGTCCAATATATCAATCTTTATGTCTCGACCATTTCAAGACTCCTCGTCATGTCTGTGATCACATCCGGGACTCCGAACTAACTTCGGTACATCAAGACTCATAAACTCATAATATAACTGTCATCGAAACCTTAAGCGTGCGGACCCTACGGGTTCGAGAACAATGTAGACATGAATGAGACACGTCTCCGGTCAATAACCAATAGCGGAATCTGGATGCTCATATTGGCTCCTAAATATTCTACGAAGATCTTTATCGGTCAGACCGCATAACAACATACGTTGTTCCCTTTGTCATCGGTATGTTACTTGCCCGAGATTCGATCGTCGGTATCTCAATACCTAGTTCAATCTCGTTACCAGCAAGTCTCTTTACTCGTTCCGTAATACATCATCTTGCAACTAACTCATTAGTTGCAATGCTTGCAAGGCTTATGTGATGTGCATTACCGAGAGGGCCCAGAGATACCTCTCCGACAATCGGAGTGACAAATCCTAATCTCGAAATACGCCAACCCAACATGTACCTTCGGAGACACCTGTAGAGTACCTTTATAATCACCCATTTACATTGTGACGTTTGGTAGCACACAAAGTGTTCCTCCGGCAAATGGGAGTTGCATAATCTCATAGTCATAGGAACATGTATAAGTCATGAAGAAAGCAATAGCAACATACTAAACGATCGGGTACTAAGCTAATGGAATGGGTCATGTCAATCAGATCATTCACCTAATGATGTGATCCCGTTAATCAAATAACAACTCTTTGTTCATGGTTAGGAAACATAACCATCTTTGATTAACGAGCTAGTCAAGTAGAGGCATACTAGTGACACTCCGTTTGTCTATGTATTCACACATGTATTATGTTTCCGGTTAATACAATTCTAGCATGAATAATAAACATTTATCATGATATAAGGAAATAAATAATAACTTTATTATTGCCTCTAGGGCATATTTCCTTCAGTCTCCCACTTGCACTAGAGTCAATAATCTAGATTACACAATAATGATTCTAACACCCATGGAGCCTTGGTGCTGATCATGTTTTGCTCGTGGAAGAGGCTTAGTCAATGGGTCTGCAACATTCAGATCCGTATGTATCTTGCAAATCTCTATGTCTCCCACCTGGACTAGATCCCAGATGGAATTGAAGCGTCTCTTGATGTGCTTGGTTCTCTTGTGAAATCTGGATTCCTTTGCCAAGGCAATTGCACCAGTATTGTCACAAAAGATTTTCATTGGACCCGATGCACTAGGTATGACACCTAGATCAGATATGAACTCCTTCATCCAGACTCCTTCATTTGCTGCTTCCAAAGCAGCTATGTACTCTGCTTCACATGTAGATCCCACCACAACGCTTTGTTTAGAACTGCACCAACTGACAGCTCCATCATTTAATGTAAACACGTATCCGGTTTGCGATTTAGAATCGTCTGGATCAGTGTCAAAGATTGCATCAACGTAACCTTTTATGATGAGCTCTTTGTCACCTCCATATATGAGAAACATATCCTTAGTCCTTTTCAGGTATTTCAGGATGTTCTTGACCGCTGTCCAGTGATCCACTCCAGGATCACTTTGGTACCTCCCTGCTAGACTTATAGCAAGGCACACATCAGGTCTGGTACAGAGCATTGCATACGTGATAGAGCCTATGGCTGAAGCATAGGGAACATCTTTCATTTTCTCTCTATCTTCTGCAGTGGTCGGGCATTGAGTCTTACTCAACTTCACACCTTGTAACACAGGCAAGAACCCTTTCTTTGCTTGATCCATTTTGAACTTCTTCAAAACTTTGTCAAGTTATGTGCTTTGTGAAAGTCCAATTAAGCGTCTTGATCTATCTCTATAGATCTTAATGCCTAATATGTAAGCAGCTTCACCGAGGTCTTTCATTGAAAAACTCTTATTCAAGTATCCCTTTATGCTATCCAGAAATTCTATATCATTTCCAATTAGTAATATGTCATCCACATATAATATCAGAAATGCTACAGAGCTCCCACTCGCTTTCTTGTAAATACAGGCTTCTCCAAAAGTCTGTATAAAACCAAATGCTTTGATCACACTATCAAAGCGTTTATTCCAACTCCGAGAGGCTTGCACCAGTCCATAAATGGATCGCTGGAGCTTGCACACTTTGTTAGCTCCCTTTGGATCGACAAAACCTTCTGGTTGCATCATATACAACTCTTCTTCCAGAAATCCATTCAGGAATGCAGTTTTGACATCCATCTGCCAAATTTCATAATCATAAAATGCGGCAATTGCTAACATGATTCGGACAGACTTAAGCATCGCTACGGGTGAGAAGGTCTCATCGTAGTCAATCCCTTGAATTTGCCGAAAACCTTTTGCGACAAGTCGAGCTTTGTAGACAGTAATATTACCGTCAGCGTCAGTCTTCTTCTTGAAGATCCATTTATTCTCTATTGCTTGCCGATCATCGGGCAAGTCAACCAAAGTCCATACTTTGTTCTCATACATGGATCCCATCTCAGATTTCATGGCTTCAAGCCATTTTGCGGAATCTGGGCTCACCATCGCTTCTTCATAGTTTGTAGGTTCATCATGATCTAGTAGCATGACTTCCAGAACAGGATTACCGTACCACTCTGGCGCGGATCTCACTCTGGTTGATCTACGAGGTTCAGTAGTATCTTGTTCTGAAGTTTCATGATCATCATCATTAGCTTCTTCACTAACTGGTGTAGGTGTCACAGAAACAGTTTTCTGTGATGCACTACTTTCCAATAAGGGAGCAGGTACATTTACCTCGTCAAGTTCTACTTTCCTCCCACTCACTTCTTTCGAGAGAAACTCCTTCTCCAGAAAGTTTCCGAACTTAGCAACAAAAGTCTTGCCTTCGGATCTGTGATAGAAGGTGTATCCAATAGTCTCCTTTGGATATCCTATGAAGACACATTTCTCCGATTTGGGTTCGAGCTTATCAGGTTGAAGCTTTTTCACATAAGTATCGCAGCCCCAAACTTTCAGAAATGACAACTTTGGTTTCTTGCCAAACCATAGTTCATAAGGCGTCGTCTCAACGGATTTTGATGGTGCCCTATTTAACGTGAATGCGGCCGTCTCCAAAGCATAACCCCAAAACGATAGCGGTAAATCACTAAGAGACATCATAGATCGCACCATATCTAGTAAAGTACGATTACGACGTTCGGAAACACCATTACGCTGTGGTGTTCCGGGTGGCGTGAGTTGTGAAACTATTCCTCATTGTTTCAAATGTACACCAAACTCGTAACTCAAATATTCTCCTCCACGATCAGATCGTAGAAACTTTATTTTCTTGTTACGATGATTTTCAACTTCACTCTGAAATTCTTTGAACTTTTCAAACGTTTCAGACTTATGTTTCATTAAGTAGATATACCCATATCTGCTTAAGTCATCTGTGAAGGTGAGAAAATAACGATATCCGCCACGAGCCTCAATATTCATCGGACCACATACATCTGTATGTATGATTTCCAACAAATCTGTTGCTCTCTCCATAGTACCGGAGAACAGTGTTTTAGTCATCTTGCCCATGAGGCACGGTTCGCAAGTACCAAGTGATTCATAATCAAGTGGTTCCAAAAGTCCATCAGTATGGAGTTTCTTCATGCGCTTTACACCGATATGACCTAAACGACAGTGCCACAAATAAGTTGCACTATCATTATCAACTCTGTATCTTTTGGCTTCAACACTATGAATATGTGTGTCACTACTATCGAGATTCAATAAAAATAGACCACTCTTTAAGGGTGCATGACCATAAAAGATATTACTCATATAAATAGAACAACCATTATTCTCATATTTAAATGAATAACCGTCTCGCATCAAACAAGATCCAGATATAATGTTCATGCTTAATGCTGGCACCAAATAACAATTATTTAGGTCTAATATTAATCCCGAAGGTAGATGTAGAGGTAGCGTGCCGACTGCGATCACATCGACTTTGGAACCGTTTCCCATGCGCATCGTCACCTCGTCCTTAGCCAATCTTCGCTTAATCCGTAGTCCCTGTTTCGAGTTGCAAATATTAGCAACAGAACCAGTATCAAATACCCAGGTGCTACTGCGAGCATTAGTAAGGTACACATCAATAACATGTATATCACATATACCTTTGTTCACCTTGCCATCCTTCTTATCCGCCAAATACTTGGGGCAGTTCCGCTTCCAGTGACCAGTCTGCTTGCAGTAGAAGCACTCAGTTTCAGGCTTAGGTCCAGGTTTGGGTTTCTTCTCTTGAGTAGCAACTTGCTTGCTGTTCTTTTTGAAGTTCCCCTTCTTCTTCCCTTTGCCCTTTTTCTTGAAACTAGTGGTCTTGTTGACCATCAACACTTGACGCTCCTTCTTGATTTCTACCTCCGCAGCTTTCAGCATTGCGAAGAGCTCGGGAATAGTCTTATTCATCCCTTGCATATTATAGTTCATCACGAAGCTCTTGTAGCTTGGTGGCAGTGGTTGGAGAATTATGTCAATGACGCAATCATCTGGAAGATTAACTCCCAATTGAATCAAGTGATTATTATACCCAGACATTTTGAGTATATGCTCACTGACAGAACTGTTCTCCTCCATCTTGCAGCTATAGAACTTATTGGAGACTTCATATCTCTCAATCCAGGCATTTGCTTGAAATATTAACTTCGACTCCTGGAACATCTCATATGCTCCATGACGTTCAAAACATCGTTGAAGTCCCGATTCTAAGCCGTAAAGCATGGCACACTGAACTATCGAGTAGTCATCAGCTTTGCTCTGCCGGACGTTCATAACATCTGGTGTTGCTCTAGCAGCAGGCCTGGCACCCAACGGTGCTTCTAGGACGTAATTCTTCTGTGCGGCAATGAGGATAATCCTCAAGTTACAGACCCAGTCCGTGTAATTGCTACCATCATCTTTCAACTTTGCTTTCTCAAGGAACGCATTAAAATTCAACGGAACAACAGCACGAGCTATCTATCTACAATCAAGCATAAACAAGCAAGATACTATCAGGTACTAAGTTTCATGATAAATTTAGGTTCAATTAATTTACTTAAAGAACTCCCACTTAGATAGACATCCCTCTAATCCTCTAAGTGATTACGTGATCCAAATCAACTAAACCATGTCCGATCATCACGTGAGATGGAGTAGTTTCATTAGTGAACATCACTATGTTGATCATATCTACTATATGATTCACGCTCGACCTTTCGGTCTCCATGTTCCGAGGCCATATCTGTATATGCTTGGCTCGTCAAGTATAACCTGAGTATTCCGCGTGTGCAACTGTTTTGCACCCGTTGTATTTGAACGTAGAGCCTATCACACCCGATCATCACGTGTTGTCTCAGCACGTAGAACTTTCGCAATGGTGCATACTCAGGGAGAACACTTCTTGATAATTAGTGAGAGATCATCTTATAATGCTATCGTTAATCAAAGCAAGATAAGATGCATAAAAGATAAACATCACATGCAATCAATATAAGTGATATGATATGGCCATCATCATCTTATGCTTGTGATCTCCATCTTCGAAGCACCGTCGTGATCACCATCGTCACCGGCGCGACACCTTGATCTCCATCGTAGCATCATTGTCGTCTCGCCAATCTTATGCTTCCACGACTATCGCTACCACTTAGTGATAAAGTAAAGCATTACAGCGCGATTGCATTGCATACAATAAAGCGACAACCATATGGCTCCTGCCAGTTGCCGATAACTCGGTTACAAAACATGATCATCTCATACAATAAAATTTAGCATCATGTCTTGACCATATCACATCACAACATGCCCTGCAAAAACAAGTTAGACGTCCTCTACTTTGTTTGTTGCAAGTTTTACGTGGCTGCTACGGGCTTAAGCAAGAACCAATCTTACCTACGCATCAAAACCACAACGATAGTTTGTCAAGTTAGTGTTGTTTTAACCTTCGCAAGGACCGGGCGTAGCCACACTCGGTTCAACTAAAGTTGGAGAAACTGTCACCCGCAAGCCACCTATGTGCAAAGCACGTCGGGAGAACCGGTCTCGCATAAGCGTACGCGTAATGTCGGTCTGGGCCGCTTCGTCCAACAATACCGCCGAACCAAAGTATGACATGCTGGTAAGCAGTATGACTTATATCGCCCACAACTCACTTGTGTTCTACTCATGCATACATCAACATATAAAACCTAGGCTCGGATGCCACTGTTGGGGAACGTAGTAATTTCAAAAAATTTCCTACGCACACACAAGATCATGGTGATGCATAGCAACGAGAGGGGAGAGTGTGATCTACGTACCCTTGTAGACCGACAGCGGAAGCGTTAGCACAACGCGGTTGATGTAGTCGTACGTCTTCACGGCCCAACCGATCAAGTATCGAAACTACGACACCTCTGAGTTTTAGCACACGTTCAGCTCGATGACGATCCCCGGACTCCGATCTAGCAAAGTGTCGGGGAAGAGTTCTGTCAGCACGACGGCGTGGTGACGATCTTGATGTACTATTGTCGCAGGGCTTCGCCTAAGCACCGCTACAATATTATCGAGGATTATGGTGGAAGGGGGCACCGCACATGGCTAAGAATATGATCACGTGGATCAACTTGTGTGTCTAGGGGTGCCCCCTGCCCCCGTATATAAAGGATCAAGGGAAGGAGGCCGGCCGGCCTCTATGGTGTGCCAAGGAGGAGTCCTCCTCCTAGTAGGAGTAGGACTCCTACTAGGAGGGGGAAAGAAGTGGGGAGGGAGAAGGAAAGGGGGCGCCGCCCCCCCTCTCCTAGTCCAATTCGGACCAGGGGGGAGGAGGCGCGCGGCCCACCTTTGGCTGCCCCTCTCTCTCTCCACTAAGGCCCATATGGCCCATTACTTCTCCCGGGGGGTTCCGGTAACCCTCCGGCTCTCCGGTTTTCTCCGAAATCACCCGGAACACTTCCGGTGTCCGAATATAGCCGTCCAATATATCAATCTTTATGTCTCGACCATTTCGAGACTCCTCGTCATGTCCGTGATCACATCCGGGACTCCGAACTAACTTCGGTACATCAAAACTCATAAACTCATAATATAACTATCATCGAAACCTTAAGCGTGCGGACCCTACGGGTTCGAGAACAATGTAGACATGACTGAGACACGTCTCCGGTCAATAACCAATAGCGGAACCTAGATGCTCATATTGGCTCCTACATATTCTACGAAGATCTTTATCAGTCAGACCGCATAACAACATACGTTGTTCCCTTTGTCATCGGTATGTTACTTGCCCGAGATTCGATCGTCGGTATCTCAATACCTAGTTCAATCTCGTTACCGGCAAGTCTCTTTACTCGTTCCGTAATACATCATCTCGCAACTAACTCATTAGTTGCAATGCTTGCAAGGCTTATGTGATGTGCATTACCGAGAGGGCCCAGAGATACCTCTCCGACAATCGGAGTGACAAATCCTAATCTCGAAATACACCAACCCAACATGTACCTTTGGAGACACCTGTAGAGTACCTTTATAATCACCCATTTACGTTGTGACGTTTGGTAGCACACAAAGTGTTCCTCCGGCAAACGGGAGTTGCATAATCTCATAGTCATAGGAACATGTATAAGTCATGAAGAAAGCAATAGCAACATACTAAACGATCGGGTGCTAAGCTAATGGAATGGGTCATGTCAATCAGATCATTCACCTAATGATGTGATCACGTTAATCAAATAACAACTCTTTGTTCATGGTTAGGAAACATAACCATCTTTGATTAACGAGCTAGTCAAGTAGAGGCATACTAGTGACACTCCGTTTGTCTATGTATTCACACATGTATTATGTTTCCGATTATTACAATTCTAGCATGAATAATAAACATTTATCATGATATAAGGAAATAAATAATAACTTTATTATTGCCTCTAGGGCATATTTCCTTCAGTTTTAGGGGGTAACGGTTGGATTGTTCCCCCCTCTATAAAAGTGGGTCTTCTTCTTCATCGTTGACTTACCTCTTCCCCCAAAAGCTCCATTAATGCTTGCTCCATTTTCGCCTGATCTCTCTCCCTAGATAATCAAACTTGTTGATTTGCTCGGGATTGGTTGAGAAGGCTTCGATCTACACTTCCACCAAGAGAAATTTGATTCCCCCACTAATCCCTAGCGGATCTTGTTACTCTTGGGTGTTTGAGCATCCTAGACGGTTGAGGTCACCACGGAGCCATATTCCATTGTGGTGAAGCTTCGTGGTGTTGTTGGGAGCCTCCGATTAAGTTGTGGAGATTGCCCCAACCTTGTTTGTAAAGGTCCGGCCGCCGCCTCCAAGGGCACCAATAGTGGAATCACGGCATCTCGCATTGTGTGAGGGTGCGAGAAGAATACGGTGGCCCTAGTGGCTTCTTGGGGAGCATTGTGCCTCCACACCGCTCCAACGGAGACGTACTTCCCCTCAAAAGGAAGGAACTTCGGTAACACATCCTCGTCTTCATAGGCTCCACTCTTGGTTATCTCGTACCTTCACTTGAGCAAGCTTATTTGTATTATTTCCATCGCTTTCTTGTGTGCTTGTTGTTGTTGCATCATATAGGTTGCTCACCTAGTTGCACATCTAGATAACCTACTTTGATGCAAAGTTTAATTTGGCAAAGAAAAGCTAAAAATTGTTAGTTGCCTTTCACTAAGCATGCACCCAAGGACACATATTTGATTTTTCAACCAATTTATATGCACTAGAGCATGTGCATGTAGTCCAAATTTGAAATATGCACATAAATGCATTGAAAACTCAGTTAATGCATAAAAATGTCCAAATGAACCCCGAAAAATCACAAATATTGACACAACACTCATGTTGTTCTATGTTGACACGAGAAAAAATTTGAAAGCAATAAGAGGCAATGGATATCGGTTCGTCCTCAAAGGTGGGACGTTTCCTACCAAAACCATCATGCTTGTTGTGAGAAGCATATACCCAAACCTGCCCCAAATGGGACAAAAATTTTACCACATCATGTTGATGCCGCTCTATGATAGCATGCCAAGTTTCATGAATTTCAGACAAGTTTTGGATTTACTAGAATTTGAAAACCAGGCATCTCAATGTTTTGCCGGCAATCAACAGTGCCCTGGTGTTTGAAAATCATTTCCATTTCTTGCATGGGACCTAAGCATGCACCCAAGGACACAAATTTGATTTTTAAACCAATTTATATGCACTGGAGAATGTGCATGTAGTTCAAATTTGAATTATGCACGTAAATGCATTGAAAACTCAGTTAATTCATAAAAATGTCCAAACAAACCCCGAAAAATCACACAAATTGACACAACACTCCTGTTGTTCTATGTTGACATGAGAAAAAAATTGGAAGCAATAAGAGGCAATGGATGTCCTTTCGTCCCCAAAGGTGGGACGTTCCCTATCGAAACCATCATGATTATTGTGAGAAGCTCTGGTTAGTGAGAAGCATATACCAAAACCTACCCCAAATGGGACAAAAATTTTACCACGGCATGTTGATGCCGCTCCATGATAGCATGCCAAGTTTCATGAATTTCAGACGAGTTTTGGATTTACTAGAATTTAAAAATAAAGTATCTCAACATTTTGCCAGCAATCAACGGTGCCCTGGTGTTTGAAATTCATTCCCATTTCTTGCATGAGACCTAAACATGCACCCAAGGACACAGATTTGTTTTTTCAACCAATTTATATGCATTGGAGCGTGTGCATGTAGTTCAAATTTGAATTATGCACATAAATGCATTGAAAACTTAGTTAATGCATAAAAATGTCCAAACGAACCCCGAAAAATCACAAAAATTGACACAACACTCCTGTTGTTCTATGTTGATACAAGAAAAAAAATTGAAAGCAATAAGAGGTAATGGATATTGTTTCGTCCCCAAAGGTGGGACGTTCCCTACCAAAACCATCATGCTTGTTGTGAGAACCTCTGGTTTGTGAGAAGCATATACCCAAACCTGCCCCCAAATGGGACAACATTTTTACCATGGCATGTTGATGTCGCTCCATGATAGCGTGCCAAGTTTCATGAATTTTAGACGAGTTTTGGATTTACTAGAATTTAAAAATCGGGTATCTCAATGTTTGCGGCCGAGTAACGGTGGCAGGGTGTTTGACATTCATTCACATTTCTTGCATGGGACCTAAGCAGGCAATCAAGGACACAGATTTGAATTTTCAACTAATTTATATGCATTATAGCATGTGCCTGTAGTTCAAATTTGAATTATGCACATGAATGCACAGAAAACTCAATTAATGTATAAAAATGTCCAAGCGAACCCCGAAAAATACCAAAAACTGACACAACACTCCTGTTGTTCTATGTTGACACTAGGAAAAAAATTGAAATCGAGAAGAGGCAACGGATATCGTTTCGTCCAAAAAGGTGAAACGTTCTCTACGGAAACCATCACACTTGTTGTGAGAAGCTCTGGTTTATGAGAAACTTATACCCAAACCTGCCCCAAATGGGACAAAAAATTTACCACGGCATGTTGATGCCGCTCCATGATAGCATGCCAAGTTTCATGAATTTCGGACGAATTTTGGATTTACTAGAATTACAAAAGCAAGTACGTCGATGTTTGTCGGATTGCCACGGTACCGTGGTGTTCGAATTTCATCCCCATTTCTTGCATGGGAGATAAGCATAAACCCATGGGCACATATATGATTTTACATCCCATGTTGATGCACCGGAGCATATGCATGTAGTTTAATTTTGAATTGTGCACCTGAAATGGCTAGAAAATCAATTTAATGTATAAAATGTTCAAACAAACCCTGAATAATTCTAATTCTTTTATGACACACATATAGTTGCATGTTCACTCCAGATAAAAGGTCTAGCAATTCAAACATCATCCATTGCCGTTGTGAACCCATTATGTAATTCAAATCAAGAAGAAAAATCAAGCAGATCGCACACAATTTATTATCACCAACCGTGTGATATGCAGCACAAAATATCCTGGAGCACCGTCGATGTATAGTACGCCTATGGCTTACGCGAGAAGGTGCATCGACTACAGTCCACAGCCGGCGTCTCGAGCATACTAGCTCGCTCCCCAAATATCATTTCACTAGTCAATCGTCGCCGGTCAAAGATGGGCATGTGGACCCGCGTCGTGAGGGCAACTTTGGTGGCCCACTCCGGCGAGAGCGCAGCTGCAGCCGCCATGCACGTACTAGCAAGGTGCATGAGCGCGGCCGCAATCTGCGACCAGGCGGCCATGGCAGCCCAAATGGCCGATGTTGCTTCTTAGGTGGCGGCAGCAACATCTGGCTCGGGGATAACAACTGGCGACAGCGGCACAGCAGTTGTCCGTTTCGCAGCGGTGACCTTAGCCCTGATGGAGGCCGCCCACGACCATGTTGATGCCGCCACGCCTAGCTCATGGCGGTCACCGCACAAATCGAGCGAAGCTTCTCCGCCAACGGTTGGCAACCCACGGCTGAAGAGCTGGCAATCGCCGAGAGCGTTCGAGAAGCCGTCCGTTCCTCCGCCGCATACCTTGCGACGACGGGAGCCTGTCCAACCCAGATCGCATCCGCCCATGCCCAGCTCGTGGCGGCCTTTTCCAAAGAGATGGCGGGCGCAGATGGCGAGATGCTTGCCGAGTATGGTGCGATGGATGCCATAGAGCCCCTTCCCAAGGAGACCGTCGGGCACGAGCTGGACATGGAGGCGGCAGCGGATATCGACGAGCACCAGTTGTAGTAGTACTCTTTGTTTTGCTTAATTAAGAGCATCGGTCTTTAATTTGTTAGAGTAATGTTTAGGTCAGCTAGCTCTGTTTAATTGCTAAACTTGCTCGATTAAGAAGTGTGGGTGTGCTGTAGTCTCCTTTGTGTGCCCAAATTATGCAATGACATGGATGCCCACTGTAACCATGGAAATTCAAACCAAAATTTTTGATGTTCAAACTCATCACACACGGGTTAAGCTATCTGAATCGTTTGTGATGTTCACATATTGTACACAGTTCTGAATAAGGGACCGTGTTTGATGACACTTTGCACGCTGATACGTCTCCAACGTATCTATAATTTTTGATTGCTCCATGCTATATTATCTACTGTTTTGGACTATATTGGGCTTTATTTTCCACTTTTGTATTATTCTTGGGACTAACCTATTAACCGGAGGCCCAGCCCAGAATTGCTGTTTTTTTGCCTATTTCAATGTTTCGGATAAACGGAATATCAAACGGAGTCCAAACGGAATAAAATCTTCGGGAACGTGATTTTCTCACCGAACGTGATCCAGGAGACTTGGACCCTGCTCCAAGGAACAAAAGAGGCAGTCACGAGGGTGGGGGGCGCGCCCCCTGCCTTGTGGAAAAATGTGCTATTTTATTTGCTATTTTATTTGCTATTTAGGAAAAATGTGCATTTTTCAAAATTGCATTTAGGCCCCAAATGAATGTTCATCCTGTGCGGCTTGATTTTAGAAGCCGGGAAAAATTTATTTCGGGATTTTTGGAGTCCATTTAGTAGTCCTTTTGTTTTTTTCGAGTGTAAGTTTTAAAAAAAAAACGTCCGAACCGACCTACGGGCCGTGCTAGGCCCGGACTCCCCCGGACCCAGCCTTTATAAGCCGCCGGCCCACTCCGGGCCGAAACCCTAGCCGCCCCGCGTCGAACCCCGCGCCCGCCGCCGCCGCCCCGCCGGACCCCGCCGCCGCCGACGCTGCCGCCTCGCCGGAGCCGCCGCCGCCGTCCCGCCGCCCGAGGTTTACCTCGATCCCGCCGCCGGTTTTCCCGGAAAAACCGTTCAGTTTTCGTCGGTTTTTTTTGTTTCGTTTTTTCTTTAGATCGGTTTTTTCCGGTTTAGGCTAATTAGCGAGAGTTCGCTCGTTCGTTCGTTTTAACGAACGCGTTCTTCGTTTAGATTCAGTTAACGAACGTTCGTTCGTTAAACTGTTCGTCGTTTTTCTTTTTCTCGGATTAAATCCGCAATTTTCTGATCGCGATTTCTGATCCGATTTTCGTTTTAGTTTATCTTTTCGCTCGTTTATCGGAATCAGGCGATTCAAGCGCCTGGAGTTTCGTCTCGAAACCCTCTTTCCGTTTAACCAACTTAAACAAGTTTTTGCTTATGTAAAAATTGCCTTAGATCCAAAATAGTAAACGAAGCCTGTTTCTTTTGCCGTTTGTTTTTTGTTGCTTCGTTCGATTCGATTCTTTTTGCCAACCGGAGTTCTTAAGTTGAACTTTCTGGTTAAATCTCTTATTTGAGTTTTACCTATGCATTAGTTGAGTACTTATTGTGTGCTTGTTTGTTTGCGATAGAGTACCCGGAGTGTGCCGCTTGTTACTTCGAATCGCTAGGTTTCCCGGATCATCAGCAAGGCAAGTAATACTTTGATCATACCTCCTACTACCCAGTTTTATTGCATTAGTTCAATCCTTACACATTGCATGATTAGGATCTAATTAAATTGTGGGTTGGGAAGTAGTTGAGGTAGTACCTATTACCTGTTATTATCAAACCTTTGGGAGTTACTTCTACGTTGCTTATTATGCCATGCTATGCTAGTAGACGTGGATTGGGTGAGTGTATCCATGACAGATGTGAGATTGTTAATTAATGGTTTATTTAAGGTGGCAACTTAAATACACATCTGGGTGGATTGAGGTACCTGGGTATTCCAGGATTGCCTGTTTTCTTTTGGACCGCCACCCAGGCTCAAAGGGATCATGAGATTATTCATGCTAGAAACTTCCGTGTGCAGCCACAAGCTATTATGGGCTCTAGCATAGTTGACTAAGTCGTGCGAACTCTTACAGTGGTAGACTAGCAGATGTAGGGGATGTAGGTGGTACGGTCTACCCATCGTAAGGTGCTAGCGCTTTTGAAAGACTATGTCTCGGTCATCCGTTTCTCAAACACCGTGTAGTGCGAGAAACCAAACGGAGGTGATCTAGTCTTGTGGGGAAAGTGCGCAAACCTCTGCAGAGTGTATAAACTAATCATGGTTAGCCGTGTCCCCGGCTATGGATATCTTGAGTATCTAGTACCTGGATTATCATGTGAATCTCAACATGTTACTTTAAAGATTAATTTTGTTGGGTTTGTTTAATGATGATGTTTAATTGGGATTGAGAATGCTGTCAACCATTCTCAATGTTTAACAACCACCATAATAGTTAAATAAATTTATTCCTTTGCAGTAGGGAAAATTTGGCTTTATGCAAAACTGTAACCATAGAGCTTTCCACCAGCCAAATATGCATATAGTATAGCTGTTTCATTCCATTATTCTCTGTGTGTTACATTGCCAGCATATTCCATGTGCTGACCCGTTTTTGGGCTGCAATGTTAATGTTGCAGACTTTTTAGACAAAGATTAAGGAGTTTTAGGTCATGGTTCTATACTCAGTGATGTCGTTGGAGTTGATGGACTCACTTATCTTCCAAGCCTTCCGCTGTTATCGTTATTAGATGGCCTTAAGCCATTTTTATTATAATAAGTTATCTTTGGAGACACTCAATGTAATAAGTGTGTGATTGCTACTCTGCTATAAATCCTTCAAGTACTGTGTAGTGTCAGCATTACTGATCCAGGGATGACACCGGAGCACAGAGATTGGACCGTTTGAGGTCTGGTCGCTACAATACATGAATTAAAATTTGATAGAATACTATATGTGCTTCACTTATATCTTTTGAGCGTTATAATTTTGCTCTATATGCTTCACTTAGATCTTTTAGAGCACGGTGGTGGATTCGTTTTAAAGAAACTATTGATCTCTCATGCTTCACTTAAATTATTTTGAGAGTCTCTTAATAGCATGGTAATTTGCTTAATAATAATATGCTTGGTATTCAAGACTTGTGAAACTTTCTTTTGAGTGTGTTGAATACTAAGAAAAGATTGAAGCATGATAATTGTTTTGAGATATGGAGGTGATAATATTAAAGTCATGCTAGTTTAGTAGTTGTGAATTTAAAGAATACTTGTGTTAAGGTTTGTAATTCCCGTAGCATGCACGTATAGTGAACCGTTATGTGATGAAGTCGGAGCATGATTTATTTATTGATTGTCTTCCTTATGAGTGGCGAACGGGGACGAGCGATGGTCTTCTCCTACCAATCTATCCCCCTAGGAGCATGCTCGTAATACTTTGCTTTGATAACTTCTAGATTTTTACAATAAGTATATGAGTTCTGTATGACTAATGTTGAGTCCATGGATTATACGCACTCTCATCCTTCCACCTTTGCTAGCCTCTCTAATACCGCGCACCTTTCGCCGGTATCATACACCTACCATATACCTTCCTCAAAACAGCCACTATACCTACCTATTATGGCATTTCCATAGCCATTCCGAGATATATTGCCATGCAACTTTCCACCATCTAGTTCATCATGACACACTCCATCATATTGCATATCCCGGTACACTGCCGGATGCATTCGCATAGAGTCATATTTTTGTTCTAAGTATCAAGTTGTAATTGTTGAGTTATAAGAAAAATAAAAGTGTGATGATCATCACTATTAGAGCATTGTCCCAGTGAGGAAAGAATGATGGAGACTATGATTCCCCCATAAGTCGGTATGAGACTCCGGACGAAAAAAAGAGAGGCCAAAGAAGCCTAAATAAAAAGAGGCCATAAAAAGAGAGAAAAGGCCCAAACAAAAAAAATAAAAAAATGATGAGAGAAAAAGAGAGAAGGGACAATGTTACTATCCTTTTACCACACTTGTGCTTCAAAGTAGCACCATGATCTTCATAGTAGAGAGTCTCTCATGTTATCACTTTCATATACTAGTGGGAATTTTTTATTATAGAACTCGGCTTGTATATTCCAATGATGGGCTTCTTCAAAATTGCCCTAGGTCTTCGTGAGCAAGCAAGTTGGATGCACACCCACTTAGTTTCTTTTTGAGCTTTCATATACTTATAGCTCTAGTGCATCCGTTGCATGGCAATCCCTACTCACTCACATTGATATCTATTGATGGGCATCTCCATAGCCCGTTGATACGCCTAGTTGATGTGAGACTATCTTCGCCTCCTTTTTGTCTTCTCCACAACCACCATTCTATTCTACCTATAGTGCTATATCCATGGCTCACGCTCATGTATTGCGTGAAGATTGAAAAAGTTTTGAAAATTTTAGAGTATGAAACAATTGCTTGGCTTGTCATCGGGGTTGTGCATGATTTAAATACTTTGTGTGGTGAAGATGGAGCATAGCCAGACTATATGATTTTGTAGGGATAACTTTCTTTGGCCATGTTATTTTGAGAAGACATAATTGCTTTATAAGTATGCTTGAAGTATTATTATTTTATGTCAATATAAACTTTTGTCTTAAATCTTTCTAATCTGAATATTCATACCACAATTAAGAATATTTGCATTGAAATTATGCCAAGTAGCACTCCGCATCAAAAATTCTCTTTTTATCATTTACCTACTCGAGGACGAGTAGGAATTAAGCTTGGGGATGCCTGATACGTCTCCAACGTATCTATAATTTTTGATTGCTCCATGCTATATTATCTACTGTTTTGGACTATATTGGGATTTATTTTCCACTTTTATATTATTTTTGGGACTAACCTATTAACCGGAGGCCCAGCCCAGAATTGCTGTTTTTTGCCTATTTCAGTGTTTCGGATAAACGGAATATCAAACGGAGTCCAAATGGAATAAAATCTTCGGGAACGTGATTTTCTCACCGAACGTGATCAAGGAGACTTGGACCCTGCTCCAAGGAACAAAAGAGGCGGTGACGAGGGTGGGGGCGCCCCCCCTAGGGCGCGCCCCCTGCCTCGTGGGCCTCTCGTTGCTCCTCCGGCGTACTTCTTCCTCCTATATATACACACGTACCCCCAAACGATCAGAACAGGAGCCAAAAACCTAATTCCACCGCCGCAACTTTCTGTATCCACGAGATCCCATCTTGGGGCCTGTTCCGGAGCTCCGCCGGAAGAGGGCCGTCATCACGGAGGGCTTCTACATCATCCTAGCCCCTCCAATGAAGTGTGAGTAGTTTACCTCAGACCTTCGGGTCCATAGTTAGTAGCTAGATGGCTTCTTCTCTCTCTTTGAATCTCAATACAAAGTTCTCCCCCTCTCTTGTGGAGATCTATTCGATGTAATCTTCTTTTTGTGGTGTGTTTGTTGAGACCGACGAATTGTGGGTTTATGATCAAGTCTATCTATGAATAATATTTGGATCTTCTCTGAATTCTTTTATGTATGATTGGTTATCTTTGCAAGTCTCTTCGATTTATCCGTTTGGTTTGGCCAACTAGATTGGTAGTTCTTGCCATGGGAGAAGTGCTTAGCTTTGGGTTCGATCTTGCGGTGTCCTTACCCAGTGACAGAAGGGGCAGCAAGGCATGTATTGTATCGTTGCCATCAAGGATAACAAGATGGGGTTTATTTCATATTGCATGAATTTACCTCTCTACATCATGTCATCTTGCTTAAGGCGTTACTCTGTTTTTAACTTAATACTCTAGATGCATGCTGGATAGCGGTCGATGAGTGGAGTAATAGTAGTAGATGCAGAATCGCTTCGATCTACTTGTCACGGACGTGATGCCTATATACATGATCATGCCTAAATATTCTCATAACTATGCTCAATTCTGTCAATTGCTCAATAGTAATTTGTTCACCCACCATAGAATACATATGCTCTTGAGAGAAGTCACTAGTGAAACTATGGCCCCCGGGTCTATTCTCATCATATCAATCTCCATCACTTTAATCTTGTTTTGCTTTTTTACTTTGCCTTTACTTTTTAGTTTGCATCTTTATACCAAAAATACCAAAAATATTATATCTATCAGATCTCACTCTCGTAAGTGACCGTGAAGGGATTGACAACCCCTAATCGCGTTGGTTGCGAGTAGCTATCGCTTTGTGCAGGTACGAGGGACTTGAGCGTGGGCTCCTACTGGATTGATACCTTGGTTCTAAAAAACTGAGGGAAATACTTACGCTACTCTGCTGCATCATCCCTTCCTCTTCGGGGAAAACCAACGCAAGCTCAAGACGTAGCACACGCTAGTTTTTTTGCTGAAGCGATTCCAAATTTTTGGCTTCCGCGGAAATATCTACCTCCCCGCCCCCTACCCCTTACCAAAAGCCACATTTCTCCTATTTTCGCCTTCCTTTCCAAGTTGAAACCTTCACTCCTTGCTTGCAGCACCGCCTCCTCGTCGGCGACCCTCCTTCGCGCTGCTCGGCCTCGTCTATCCAGGCAGGTAATCCACACCCGACCCCCATACTCCTCCTCCTTCCACATCCCACATGCCCCGACCGCTGGAGCGAGCGCAACACCTTCCACCCAAATCACCGAACCCTCCACCAAATAAGTGCCGCCCTAAGCCAAGGTGCACGCAGTATAGCCAGGATCTCAAGGAGCATTTGGTAGCGGAGAAGCAAATCATGGCCGCACGCGCGGATGAGGTCGCGATGGCTGCCATTCATGCTGACCCCCAGATCTTGGAGGAGCACCTTGCCATTTTCTAGCTACGCCGGTTAAGCATGCTCGATTTACCCGATGTGTCGTGGATTTGTCACGGTAGATTTCCTAGTGTGAGGACTTAGTCGCGAGGCCAACGCATCTATGTGGTAGCTTGAGACGGGTTGAGAGGGACAAGAGACGCGATGTTTTACCCAGGTTCGGCCCCTCACGGTGGAGCTAAAAGCCTACATCCTGCTTCATTGATATTGATGATGATGATCACGGTTACAAGTGTGCTCTATCTCGAGAGCTATTGTCTAAACCTAACTTGTCCAACTTGTGGAACTTGTCCCTCTTCTCCCTTTTGGGGAGCCCTGCCCCTCCTTATATATGTTGAAGGGGCGGGTTACATGTGGAGTCATATTAGGATTAGGACTAGTCTATCTTCTAATACAAACCGGATACAAGTCCGAGTCTTGACTCCTTGTAAGGGAAATACACCTTTTCTCTTAAACCGGCCCACCATTAGCATAAACCGGCCTTCTGGGCCTTGGGCCTTGTAACCGCCAAGTTAGGGCGGGTCGCCAGTGAATCGCCAAGTGTCAGCCGGGTCTCAAGTAAACCGCCAAGTCCGGCCGGGTTATACTTCCGGCCGGTTTACGCTGCAGGGTATATCCCCGACATTAGCCCCCAGTTTAGCTTGGATTTATCCATGGTAAACTGATCCTGTAAACAAACACAAGAACAACTTTGACAAGTTGTACTCCAGGTTAAAAATTCTTGTAAACCGGCACCTGATCATCCTTAAATCCTTTTTATTTCCTCCTTCTAGAAAATCCGAGTCAATAGACCAACTTCATAATCAATTTGCTTGCAGAAGATATTTTGTAAATAAAGAATCCATTCGAATCGGCCTCCAATGCTCTGATTTGACAAAAATATTGGTCTTCAAATATTCAACTGATATTCAGCCGGCTTGAAGATGTAGAACTTGTCGGTTTATGATTACCACCATTGTTGGGTTATAAAAACTGATAATTCTGGGTCATGATTGTTGCCAACGCCGGTTCACAACGCCGGTTCATGATTAATGACGTCGGGTTGCAGCCACTGGGTCATAATGATTGGTGACGCCGGGTCAATCTGGTTTGCTCAAACAGAGAATTTGAAAATATTTCTTTGATAATAATATAATACCTGTAGCCCCCAAGTCTTGAGCAGAACAAAGTGATGGCTTAAGACTTGCTTCAATATAAATACTACCATTTTTGAAGAAATCCATGTTGTTCATCCCAGTCACTCGTAAAAACTGAATACTCCATATTATGTAGCCCCCAAGTACCGGGTTGTCATGCTTGCAGCAACCTGGGACTTGTAGTTGCTTATAAAAACTTCAATCACTGTATCCCCCAAGGGCCGGGTCATTATGCAACAATGAGCAGGGACTTTGTAAATATAATCATGTAGACTTTAGCAGTGATGTGTAGCCCCCAAGGGCTGGCTCAGTAAGATAATACTGAACCGGGACTTGATATATACTTCAATGAAAATAACATCTTATAATGTAGCTTCCATCGTAGGGCTTGAACCCACGTCCACAAGGTTAAGAGCTTTGTGCTTTACCAACCGAGCAATGGATCCTTCAATATTATGGACGAAAACTTGTGTACCTTGAATTGTTGACAGGAGCAATTGGTAGCCCCCAAGGGCCGGCTCATTATAATATGATGAGTCGGGTCTTTAATAAGACTAGTAAAAATGACTTTGCATTAGCCCCCAAGTGTCATGGTGCATGCTTGCAGCGACATGACACTTGCATGTAATCTCAATTTGAATAATGTAGCCCCCAAGTGCCGGGTTGTAAGCCCGTAGCGACATGAGACTTGCATGTAATCTCAATTTGAATAATGTAGCTCCCAAGTGCCGGGTTGTAAGCCTGCAGCGACTCGGGACTATTCCTTCCATTGTAGAATAAATCATATCCTTTGATAAAATAATAGCCATTGCGCTAAAGCGACTTTGAAAACTCAATAATACCGGTTATTAATAACCATAAAAATCCAGCCATGTTGGCTATTCAAGATAATATAATCCGGTATGAAAACCTTATTCATTCAATATCATAATGAAAATTCAGCCAAGTTTGGCTATTTGAATAATATAACCCAATGATTTATAAGCGCATGATTCCAATGGCGCAATCCAAATATATATACTGGCGACTTATAGTCCAAAGCCAGGCCGGTTTAACAAACCTATTTCTGCATACAACAAGTTTAAAGTGTCCTGGCGGTTTACCGCCGGACGGGTCATAATGCCCAACATATAACCCGGGTTTATAACCAAGGCTCTACTTAAGAATAATCAAATATGAAATATATCATACCTATGACATTATATCACATTGTTGGTTTTACCAACTTTTTGTAGTAAAGGTGATAACCCCAATCTTGAGTACTGATAACTCCTTCCATATTGTGCCGGTTTATGATAAAACCGTACCGGGTTGTGATAAACACCGGATTATCCATATTCGATGCTGGCGACTTGTAGTCGAAACCAGGCCAGGTTAATAATCTCCGAATTGCAACTTGTACTGACAACTTATAGTTGACAGCCTAACTGGGTTGATAAACACCGGGTCAAAAACATCACAAATCTTATGAAAAGAAAAACTTAACAAAAGGCAAATAAAAACCGTTATAGTCGAGGCTTTTCACGGGCTTCCAGGCCCCAAATTTGAGGCTTTTCATGGGCTGCCAGGCAACTGAGTTAAACCATTTTTGCAAAGCCTTTTAAGATGGTCCTCAATCCTTAACCAATCATCATTTTAACTTGACAAGTTCAGGGTCTGTATTTTAGAGTAACTTGTCAAAGTTCGAAGGGTCATACCAGGTTTACCTGGGCGGAGTAACTTACTTAAAGAGGTAGGTTAACCCGGGGTTTTAGGTGTATACACCAGGCTTCCAAGCCATGGCTTGATAGCCCATTACAAGTGTAGATTCTAAGTTCATTGCGATAGCAAAGAATCCCCAAGTAACGTTTTGAGCTGTGCTCAGTGGGTGCCTATGTTTGAATTGTTGTTTTACAACACTCTCTTTGGCCCCGAATTGATTTGGCTTTGAGCCGATCAAGAGGTGTGACTATGGTTCAGATACGACCAAGCCCCCAAGTGATGTTGTGGCATTGCGCCGATCAAGAGGTGTAGCTATGGTTCGGATACGACCAAGCCCCAAGTGATGTTATATAAAGCTTTGATAAGCTCAATCAAGGGGTAAACCAGACGCTGCTTTATGAAATAGAAGCCCCCATGTGATTAATAATATGATAAGCCAATAAGGCGAGATACCCATGTTTGAACCGTGCATCATGGCAGCAGGTTCTCTTCGGCAACTTTTAACTTTTTGCAAGAGACAAATTCTTCTTGAACCAGGATTTTGAACCGGATATTGAGAGCTTCAAAGCTTTGTGGGAGACATCTTTCCCTTGAACCGGATTTTAAACCGGAATCTTCATTTTTAGCCGGAAATTTTCTGACGGCCTTTAAACTCGAACTTGCGAGAAGTTAATTCCTTTTTGAACCGGACATTTTTAAACCGGATTTGAGAGCTTCAAAGCTTTGCGGGAGAGAGATGTCTCTTGAACCGGATTTTAAACCGGAATCTTTATTTTGAACTGACAATTTTTTGACGGCCTTTAAATTTTCACCAATATGGCAGTGTCCTCCGGAACCGGGTTATCATTCCCTCCAATGACCCGGAGTTCCCAAGTCATGTCATTGTAGCCCCCGAGTCTTAAGACGACTCGAGGAGTTGTCTTGAGATTCTCCACATTTGACCGTGACATAAACCGGTACGAATCATTCAACGTCTCAGTGATATAACTTGTCCTGCACTGGAGAACTTGCAAGCCAGAGTAATTGCTATTTTAAAGGAAGCAATATATAATATAAAATATACTGGATGAATTTCACCTGACTCGCCCGGACAACAGATGAATCGGCTGCGGCACTATAAACCGGTGTGGTCGGGCGAGTTAATCGCAGGCGCAATAAGCTGTGCGGATAGTCGAGTCAATCACAGGCGTTGTCAGCCTCGCAGACGGGCAAAGTTGATGTCGCGGGGGTGGCAACTTGTGCAGGACGAGCGCTAGCGCAAAAAATAATATTTGTCCACGCCCTTTTTGCGACACCTTTTTGTAGGAATAATGGTCCCGCGGAAAAAATATCATAAACCCAGTAATTGTTCTTTTGATAAAAAAAAATATGTTTAATAGAATAAATTTGGATGAATATCATCTGGCATTTTTTGTCAGATAGGCAGAGACGGAGCAGACCAAGTTTTAATACGCAGATAAATCCACAATTGAAATTATGGATAGCATCCAACAGCCAGCGCTATGTCAAATAGACTTCTTTTTCTTTTCTGGCCAACACTAATTACTGGAGCAGCGGGGAGCCAGTGCGCCCGCGGACCGGAGGTAGAAGTGAGGCTGAGCCCTTCAACACACCCGAAAAATCCCTGAGCTCAATCAGCAGGACAAAACCCATAGCAAGTATGTTTTTTGTATCCGCCGAAACTGAAACTTGCATTTCTTCAATAGTTAATTGAGTTGAAGCAGAATGTTTGCGGACGTAAATATTAGGATTCCCCACATCAACAAGTAACATCCGGCTGACAGGGCGCGGGTCGCACAAGAGGACCCGGGTAAGGGCACCTTGGAGCTGAGCTGTGGTTGTAACCTTTTTTTCCCAAAGGTCCACTGAAGTTTGACTTGCATCGTAAATTCCTTTTTTGGTCTTGGTACATTGCAACTCCAAAACCCAGGTTCCATGGACGAAATCCTTTGCACTCCCCGGTTATGCTGAAGCAGATTTTGATGTTAATAATAACTCCATCGCTGTTTCGAGCTGCGATGACAGTGAAACTGGCCGGACCCTGCGACGTACGGCACCGCTGCAGGTGCGATCTCCATTGTTACGACAGCCTTGACCATTTACTGAACCAAGTAGTAGCACATGCTACTCCCAGCTTACCAAGAAGCACTACTAATCACATCCAAGATGTGCATACACGCACCACCTCCCCTGGGTACACAGCTGCCGCAGGAGCGCTCAAGGACAGCTTGTGCACGCGGGCACGGCGGCTCAGCAGAGGCAAGCGAGGACGGAGTCCGGCGCAGCTGGCAGCGATGAGCCGGGTTTCGCCGGCGCGTGGACACAATGGCGTGCTACCCGGCCATCGCGGGACGTGGCGCAAAGAGAGCCGGTCGCGACCACTCGAGTATACTGCGGCCGAAGCGGCGTGAGGCTATGTCAATTTTGGAGGCGACGGCTCAGAGGTGCCCCGACAAATTCGCAATGGAGGGGTGGACCACGGTCAGAGGACCAGGCAGTGGCGACTTAACCTCGGCCATGAAGGTAGGCGGCGCTCGGCCACAGTGGAGCAGGGCGGCTCTCCGGCGGCCCGGAGCAGCAGTGGAAGCGACGACTGCGGAGGCGCAGAGGTGGCTTGGCGCGGCTCGGTGGAGCAAGGGCGCGATGGCGGCTCAGAGGAGCGAAGGTGCGGCCGTGCTGAGATGGCTTGAAACGAGGGTGAGGCCGCTCGGCCGTGGCGGCAGCGACGCGGTAGAGGCGAAGGCACCCAGGCGGGTCAGCACGGAGGTAGAGGCAGTTCTGCAGGGGCCGGCTCAGAGACGACATCGATCAGGCGCGCCGGCGGCAGCGGGTTGGACATAGAGGCGGAACAAGGCAATGCGAATCATGGCTGAGTCTGACTCTGGGTCATTGACTGTTTCGTCTTCTTCTTTCTGTTTTTTTTTGAAGTTCCTGTTTGACCGTGACCTGGCAATAATCAGATTGTCTCGATATCCAGTTTGGAGTCGAAGTAGCAGTAGAACAGGCACACGTGAGGCATCGGTTTGATCAGATGCGTCTCTGTCAGTTTTTAGTGACTTGGAAACGACAGAATAAATCGCGTGACGGCGGCAGCAGATCAACCGTAACCCTAATTCTTCTCTTACTTAAATCTCACGGACCGGAAAATCTGGGCTGATGAACTCACAGATGTTGCCGATCCTTCCGAGCTGAGTTTTTCTTCATCCGGAAAAATTTCGAACTTCTTGAACCCTAGAAAGATCCCTCCAAGAACTCAACACCACCGTACGATGCCCCACGATGGGCGCCAACTGTCGTGGATTTGTCACGGCAGATGTCCTAGTGTGAGGACTTAGTCGCGAGGCCAACGCATCTATGTGGTAGCTTGAGAGGGGTTGAGAGGAAAACCAATGGAAATATCTGCTGCATCATCCCTTCCTCTTCGGGGAAAACCAACGCAAGCTCAAGACGTAGCACACGCTAGTTTTTTTGCTAAAGCGATTCCAAATTTTTGGCTTTCGCGGAAATATCTACCTCCCCGCCCCCTCCCCCTTACCAAAAGCCACATTTCTCCTATTTTCGCCTTCCTTTCCAAGTTGAAACCTTCACTCCTTGCTTGCAGCGCCGCCTCCTCGTCGGCGACCCTCCTTCACGCTACTCGGCCTCGTCTATCCAGGCAGGTAATCCACACCCAACCCCCATACTCCTCCTCCTTCCACATCCCACATGCCCCGACCGCTGGAGCGAGCGCAACACCTTCCACCCAAATCACCGAACCCTCCACCAAATAAGCGCCGCCCTAAGCCAAGGTGCACACAGTATAGCCAGGATCTCAAGGAGCATTTGGTAGCGGAGAAGCAAATCACGGCCGCACGCGCGGATGAGGTCGCGGTGGCTGCCATTCGTGCCGACCCCCAGATCTTGGAGGAGCACCTTGCCATTTGCTAGCTACGCCGGTTAAGCATGCTCGATTTATCCGATGTGTCGTGGATTTGTCACGGCAGATGTCCTAGTGTGAGGACTTAGTCGCGAGGCCAACGCATCGATGTGGTAGCTTGAGAGGGGTTGAGAGGGACAAGAGACGCGATGTTTTACCCAGGTTCGGCCCCTTACGGTGGAGGTAAAAGCCTACATCCTGCTTCATTGATATTGATGATGATGATCACGGTTACAAGTGTGCTCTATCTCGAGAGCTATTGTCTAAACCTAACTTGTCCAACTTGTGGAACTTGTCCCTCTTCTCCCTTTCGGGGAGCCCTGCCCCTCCTTATATATGTTGAAGGGGCGGGTTACATGTGGAGTCCTATTAGGATTAGGACTAGTCTATCTTCTAATACAAACCGGATACAAGTCCGGATCTTAACTCCTTGTAAGGGAAATACACCTTTTCTCTTAAACCGGCCCACCATTAGCATAAACCGGCCTTTTGGGCCTTGGGCCTTGTAACCGCCAAGTTAGGGCGGGTCGCCAGTGAATCGCCAAGTGTAAGCCGGGTCTCAAGTAAACCGCCAAGTCCAGCCGGGTTATACTTCCGGACGGTTTACGCTGCGGTGTATATCCCCGACATGATGTGTGTGCTGCTCCTGCCTTTCCTTTACATATTTTAGTGAATTGTGCTATCTAATTTTACCATGCAATATGTTGCTCTAGTGTATATGTTCTATATGTCGTGCAGTGTGGTGCTCACTTATTAACTATTTTGTTAATTAGTTGTCGTCTTTAGTTAACTGTTTGGTTCAATTATGCAAATGTGATGTTCAATTCTTCAAGCTGCAATTTTGTATTGTCTTCCATGTGAGAAATAAATCGAATTTATCTTTACAAAATACACGAGAAACGGATACAATTGATATATTTCCAAGTTGTCAAGCATGCTTGATTTGGTTATACATTGTGCAATGTGGTGCTCAGTTAACGTTTGGTTCATTTGTGTTGTGGTGTTTAGTTAACTGTTTGGTTAAATTCTGCAATGCGATGTTCAATAGTTATGGGTGCATTCTGTTATTGTATACCATGTGAGGAATAAATTGGATTTGGTTGTAGTAAATACATGAGAAACAAATACAATTGCTACAATTGGGTGTAGTTAACTGTTTGGTTAACTGTCTGATCTTCTATTAGGAGTATGTTATATTATGCAATGTGGTGCTCAGTTAATGTTTGGTTCATTTGTTGTGGTGTTTAATTAACTGCTTGGTTCAATTCTGCAAAGCGATGTCCAATTGTCGTGGGTAGAATTTTGTATTGTTGTGCATGTGAGAAATAAATTGAATTTGGGAGAATTACTTATTGTACGTAGACCGCCTGTCAATTGAATTTGGTTGTAGAACCGAGAATAAGAATAAGAATTACATTATGCGTATCCTTCATCAATTTAAATTGATGACAAGCAACGGATTTGGCATACTACTTATTCTCGTAGAAAGGATTAAAGAGAGGTATAGCGCAAACTTGAGAAGGACTTCAACGAACCACCGATAGGATTTGGAAAGAACGAATGAATTGATACAATAACAACGGAAGAGAATTCTTGAACGAACCGCCTAAGAATTGAAAATGAACGAAGAAAATAAAATAAAGAAACACCGGGAAGAATTATAAAAAGAATGAAGATACTTGAGAGAATTTAGATACATGAGAACGAAAAGAGCACGAGCTCATTAGAGAATACTTGAATGAAGCACCGGTTAGATTTGTAGAACGATAGCTACACGCTGAGAATGAATAATTCTGAGATGATGGGCTCCGGAGAATCAAACTGAAAAGACTCCTGAATTGCTCCAGATGGGTGAAAAGAATTCTTAGAATCGAAAACAATTATGAGAGGATGCATAATGCTAGAACTTTGCATCTTCGAGAGAACGGACCAAGATTTAGAGGAAACACTTCTTTGGTCTTCAAAATCTAAGAATGATGATGAGATACGGCACCATGAATTATTGAGGCACTCCGGAATGAAGAATAGAAAGGTTGAGCCAATGATGCAAAGAATTTGAAAGATCTTTAAGAAAGACATATGACTGATGACAATCCATTTTTACGTCAAACTTGGAAAATAATTTAAGAGTAACTCCGGAAAAATTAGAAGAGTGTTAGATCCTAGGAAAAGACCTGTGGGTTAGGGCCCACTCAAAATAAACACCTTCGAACGATTACTTGAAAGGGAGATTGCACCGGTTGATTTAAGTGGCTTGAATGAGATAACATCCTCAAAAGAACTTGAGCGAATTGAGAATGGAAACTTGAATCTTCTGAGATATCTTCAGCATTCTGGAACAATTGAATAGCGAGAAGTGAATGATTAAGAGGTGCACCGGCATGAGAAAACATTTGAAATGAGGAAAGGATATGATCGACAAAGCTTGACTTGAATCCACCGGAGAAGAAAGAGAACGAAGAATGATGAACTAGTAGAGCATCTTCATGAGAACCACCGGGTAAGAACATTGATTGAAAAGAATGAAGAGACTTCACATGAATAAAATGGATACTTGATTAAGATATATGAGTCCTTGAAGAAAAGGGTGGGTGGGTGGGAAAACAAAGGCAACTTGGGCAGATGGAATAAACACCGTTGAGAAAACTTAGAATTGATCTCACGAATGTTGAAATGATCGGATCCGCTTGAAGAGAAGCACGCCGGTTGAGAAGAAATTGAGATGACAAACTCGAAGATCAAGAAGGATAAGTATTCACATAGGAATATGAGAACACCGCTTAAGGAAGGTATGGAATGAACATTTGACATTGAAGCAACTCGAATACCACAAACCAAAACAAAAACAAAGGATTGCCTTACAAAATAAGCCGAAAACAAACATATGATAGATCCCATATCATATCATGTGTCTGTTGGAAAGATATACTAGGAGCTACTTGAATTCCCACTTATAAACTCCCGAAACTTTGTGGTTATGCAATCTGGTGTTGGGGATACAGGGGAAGCATAATATCACACCCAAACTGACAATCCCAATATCCAGCTGTATCCATCCATCAACACATAACCAAGAAACCTTCGGAAATCGTGTACCTCAACCTTCGAAAAGCATCCATTATACTAGTTATGGCAATACTCCCGAACTCCCACCCAGTATTGGATGGCGTCGAGGTTATCTCACCAACAACTACATAAAAGAGATTTTCGATGTTGGCGAACTTAGGTATTCCAGAACTGCAACGATAAAATTGTGACAACAATACCTCGGAGCTCAACTCCCCGGGACACTGTCACAACCCCTAAATATCAGGAGGCACCAAGAACAATGTTCTCGTCACAAGACTATCGAAACGATTCCAAGATACCCGCGTGATCCTAAATTTTTTTTAGTGAAATTTGAGGAGAGGAAAGTCAAAACTTCTACGTCATGAGGCCTCACCAGAGCGACGAAGGGACTGAGGAGTAAAAAGAATCCTACTCTCCCATATATATAATTCTAAGACTCAAAACATTTTGTTCTAGACTCAACAACGTCAATGATTCGATCAAGCAGGGGGCTCCTAAGTCGGGGATGGCTCTGATTACCAACTTGTAACGCCCACGATGCAGCTATGTCGCCCACGTGTCGAGGCACGACTTAGAGGCATAACTGCATGGTGGTTTTGTCTCAAGAGGGGTAATCTTCACATCCCATGTACTGAATAAGAAAGGGATAAAGAGTTGGCTTACAATCACCACTTCACACAAATAACAAGTTAAACATACATCATCTAGAGTACAATCAAGGTCTGACTATAGAACCAAAATAAAAGAAGACAACCCCAAATGCTAGATCCCCAATCGTCCCAACTGGGCACCACTACTAATCATCCGGAAAAGTCTCATAACAACGACCAAGATCTGCATCGAGCTCCCACTTGAACTCGGTTGCGTCACCTGCACTGATATCATCGGCACCTGCAATTGTTTGGGAGTATCCATGAGTCACGAGGACTCAACAATCTCACACCCGCGAGATCAAGACTATTTAAGCTTATGGGTAGGATAAGGTAATGAGGTGGAGCCGCAACAAGCGCTAAGCAAATATGGTGGCTAACATACGCAAATAAGAGTAAGATGAGAAGCTACACAACGGTCGTGATGCTACAAGTGATCCTGAAAACTACTTACGTTCAAGCATAACACAACACCATGTTCACTTCCCGGACTCCGCCGAAAAGAGACCATCACGGCTACACACACGGTTGATACATTTTTAATTAAGTCAAGTGTCAAGTTCTCTACAACCGGATATTAACAAATTCCCATTCGCCACGTGACTGCGGGCACGGCTTTTGAAAGTTTAAACCTTGCAGGGGTGTCCCAACTTAGCCCATCACAAGCTCTCACGGTCAACGAAGGACATTCCTTCTCCCGGAAAGACCCGTTCAGGCTCGGAATCCCGATTACAAGACATTTCGACAATGGTAAAACAAGACCAACAAAGCCGCCCGAATGTGCTGACAAATCCTGATAGGAGCTGCACATATCTCGTTCTCAGGGCACACCGGATGAGACATCCTACGAGTAAAACCAGCCCTCAAGTTTCCCCGAGGTGGCCCCGTAGTCTACTCGGTTTGGACCAACACTCAGAGGAGCACTGGCCAGGGGGGGTTAAAATAAAGATGACCCTCGGGCTTGGAAAACCCAAGGGAAAAGGCTTAGGTTGTTAGGAAAATGTAAAACCAAGGTTGGGCCTTGCTGGAGGAGTTTTATTCAAATCGAACTGTCAAGGGGGTCCCATAACCCCAACTACGTAAGGAATGCAAAATCAAGGAAGATAACACCGGTATGACGGAAACTATGGAGGCAAGAGTGGAACAAAACACCGGGCATAAGGCCGATCCTTCCACCTTTTACCAATTATATAGATGCATTAGTTAAATAAGAGATATAGTGATATCCCAACATATCCATGTCCCAACATGGAACAAACTTCAACTTCACCTGCAACTAACAACGCTATAAGAGGGCTGAGCAAAGCGGCAACATAGCCAAACAACGGTTTGCTAGGAATGTGGGTTAGAGGCTTGACATGGCAATATGGGAGGCATGATATGACAAGTGGTAGGTAGCGCGACATAGCGTCAGAACGAACAACTAGCAAGCAAATATAGAAGTGATATCGAGGGTAATGGTCATCTTGCCTGAAACCCCGCAAGGAAGAAGAACGAGTACAAGAAGTAGACGACCCAACGTAGTCGAACAAATCCTCACAACTCCAGAACGAAACCGAAGCTAACGATAGAAGCAACCCGGAAAGAAGCAAGCAACATGGTAAACAACCATCACATAAACATGGCATGATGCACAATTAAGAATGATGCATGTCCGATTTAAAGAACCATGGCATGGCAAAGTGCACAAACAATACTACAAATTAAGTGGAGCTCAATATGCAACGAGTTGCATATTGACGAAACACCACATGACTTATTTAGTTCTCTCTCGGTTATGTACTCATCATATTTAAATGTTGGTTAACATGGCAAGAGGTGAGGCATATATAAACTAACTATTTAGGCACTTTTAAATGAGGCCGGAAACAACAAACAACAATTTCGGAAAATTCTCATATGCAAATTTTATAGTTGGTACTGTTCTGCCCTAAACCATATTTTAGAGTTGTTAAACATGCAAAGTAATGCCACCATGTTAACCTATGCATTTTCTACCCCATTTACATATAAAGTTTATTAAATTTGGAGCTACGGCTATTTAGTTATGAAATAAATCATTTTAACATGGCATTTGAGCAACATTTAATCAAACAACATTTAAGCATTTTTAACATGGATGAAAGTGGCATATTATGAAACTAGACAAAATTCTAAGCATTTTACATATATAAATTATTTTAATATGATGCATGGTTTGTTAATTATTAAATGCATGAACAACAGGAGGTAACTATAAATCCTGGGAAATAGACAAATTAGCTGATAGGGAAGAAACGGAAGCGGGCCGAATCTGCTGGGCGCTGGGCCGGGATGTCCTCACCATGGGCCTGGGGGATGCTGGGCTACAGGAGGTCGCGGTGGGCCGGGGCGAACTGGGCCTTGGGCAGGCGGTTAGGCGTGGCCGTGGCCCACGAGGCCCGCAAGGCAGGAGGAGGCCTAGGCGGGCTAGGCGAGGGATCCTGCTCGATCCCTAGCAGGGCACGGCGCGACGGTGCTCTGCGCTGGCGACGACACGACGCAGGAGGGTCGGGGACGGGAGGCGGCTCGCAGGATCCTGCACAGGAACGACGGGGACGAGCGTCGTCGATGGATCCAGTGGGTGGCGGAGTAGATCAGGGCGGAGGTTGCCAGATCTGGCAACGACGCGAGGTAGGGTCGAGGTCACGAGCGCGTGTGACGGCGACGGGCTTCCAGGTAGCAGAGGGCGTGGATGCGGCATGGCGCGGGGTCCCGGCCGGGTCCGGTCGCCGGAGGAAGGCAGCGCGGAGATGCGGGCGTCGGAGGACGACATGGCGAGGCTTGCCGGCGGGAGGCGCTGGCCGAGCGAGGCGATGAGGACGATGGCTCGAGCGATAGGGAGGGAGGCAGACTCGTCCGGGCCCAGATGCGCTTCCCCGGGCCCGATCTGGGTCCTGGCAGGCTACGGCGGCAGGGCTGGACAGGGGTGACGTGGCCGGCTCCTGTTGGCTGCGGCGGGCGCTGAGGGGTGAGGTGGCACTCCGGGATTGGCCCTAGGGCGTGGCGGCGGCGACAAGTGGAGGCGGCAGCGACAAGTGGCGGCGGGGTGCTGGCTGGGCGCTGAGAACAAGGGGGAGGCGGCTGGATGTGGCTGGCGGTGCGAATTTCGAGGGGGAAGGCTAGAGGTAGGTGGAGGGGCTAGGGATGCCAAATTTGGAAGGGGTGTGTTTATATAGGGAAAAGGGTTCGGGTTAGGGGGTTTGAGGCCGTTTCGGAGCCGTTCGATCTCGATCGGACGGTCCGGAGCGGAGGGGGGTTAGATAGGTGGGCTAGTGGGCTGTGCTAGAGAGGTTGGGCTGAGATGAGAGGGAAGTAATGTAGCCTGGCAACCGTTTTCGGAGACCGAAAACGTCCGACGTTAGACCGACTATATTGCGGCCATATGTTTAATGGTTGGGCTATCAAACGAGCTCTGAGTGTGACGAAAATTGATAGGCGGTCTACCTACACTATAATAAGACCACACGCCAACTTTCATCCCATTACGAGAACATTTTCCGGCCACTTATAAAATATTATTTCGGGTGTGTCGTCGGGCGTGCGAGTGTGTCTGGGCTCAGAACGGACAACCGAAAGAACTGGGGAACCCGGACGAATGCAAGTTTTGAAAACATGATGATGCAATGCACATGATGGCATGGAAAGATGCAACACGCAAGCGAATGACAAGGCAACAACAGCGAATAACTGGGAGACACCTGGCGCAACGGTCTCGGGGCGTTACATATTGATCTACAACATAGATACACAAAACTATCAAGACTAAGTTCATGATAAATTAAGTTCAATTAAACATATTACTAAAGAACTCCCACTTAAATAGACATCCCTCAAGACAGCTAAGTAATACGTGATCCAAACCATCTAACCCATGTCCGGTCATCACGTGAGATGGGGTAGTGATCAATGGTGAACATCTCTATGTTGATCATATCTACTATATGATTCACATTCGACCTTTTGGTCTCCAGTGTTCCGAGACCATGTATGTACATGCTAGGCTCGTCAAGTTTAACCCAAGTATTTTGCATGTGTAAAACTGTCTTACACCTGTTGTATGTGAATGTAGAGTCTATCACACCCGATCATCACGTGGTGTCTCGAAACGACGAACTATAGCAACGGTGCATACTCAGGGAGAACACTTTTATCTTGAAATTAAGTGAAGGGATCATCTTATAATGCTACTGTCGTTCTAAGCAAAATAAGATGCATAAAAGATAAACATCACATGCAATCAAAATATGTGACATGTTATGGCCATCATCTTGTGATTTTGATCTCCATCTCCAAAGCATCGTCATGATCTTTGTCGTCACCGGCTTGACACCTTGATCTTCATCGTAGCGTCGTTGCATCAAGGCCGTCACGCCAACTATTGCTTCTACAACTATCGCCAACGCATAGTGATAAAGTAAAGCAATTACATGGCGCTTGCACTTCATACAATAAAGAGACAACCCTAAGGCTCCAGCCGGTTGTCGATACTACAAAACATGATCATCTCATACATCAACATATATCACATCATATCTTGACCATATGACATCACAACATGCCCTGCAAGAACAAGTTAGACGTCCTCTACTTTGTTGTTGCAAGTTTTACATGGCTACTATGGGCTTCTAGCAAGAACCGTTCTTACCTATGCATAAAACCGCAATGGATTCATCAAGTTTGCTATTTTAACCTTCTTCAAGGACCGGCCATAGTCAAATTCAATTCAACTAAAGCAGGAGAAACAAACACCCGCCAGCCACCTTTATGCACAACTAGTTGCATGTCAGTCGGTGGAACCATCTCATGTGCGTGGACATGTAAGGTTGGTCCAGACCGCTTCATCCCACAATACCGCTGAATCAAAATAAGACGTTGGTGGCACACAGTACGACTATCACCGCCCACAACTCCTTGTGTTCTACTCGTGCATATCATCTACGCATAGACCTGGCTCATGATGCCACTGTTGGGAATCGTTGCATGGAAAACAAAAAAACTTCTACGCACACGCAATGATCTATCCATGGAGATGCATAGCAACGGGGGGAGAATGTGTCTACGTACCCTCGTAGACCGTAAGCGGAAGCGTTTCACAACGTGGTTGATGTAGTCGAATTTCTTCATGCTTCAACCGATCAAGTACCAAACGCACGACACCTCCGCGTTCTGCACACGTTCAGCTCGGTGACGTCCCTCGCCTTCTTGATCCAGCAAGACATCGAGGTAGTAGATGAGTTCTGTCATCACGACAGCGTCGTGACGGTGAAGTGATCTCCGCAGGGTGTAAGTGCATCTAGAGCCACCCCTAGTTGGTTTTGGAGTATTGACGACAAACCTAGTTGAGGGACTAATGTGTTTGTGAGAATTGCAGGATAACACAGGTAGAAGTCCCTCATGATTCGGTTTTACTACTAGAGATGACCCCTAAAAATGTATGAAGACATTGAAGTCAAAGGTGGTATATGAAGATATTCACATTGAAGACTATGACAAGAGAAGACACGATATGAAGCCTATGGAGCTCGAAGACTTAGATCTTTCGTAGTTCTTTTTCTTTTGTGTTGAGTCATAGGAACCACCGTACTGTTAAGTGGGATCCAAGAGAACCAGTCAGAATGACTGAAGTGATGCCTAAACCAAAAACCTATGTCTTCGAGTGAAGACAATGAGAGCGAATCTTGTCCAGAGTCGGACAAGTCAGCTTTGCTTGTAGCCCAAGTAAAGTTGTCGTGTGAGTTTGAAATCTGACCGTTGGGACACGTGTCAGTTCCTTAGTGACCCAGGGTCATTTCGGACAAATCAGGTCGGGTTGTCAAGTGGCTATAAATAGCCCACCCCCTACAACCATAAACGGTTGGCTGCTCAGTTTGAGTGTACGACTTTTGTCGTTTGAGAGCAACCCACCTCGAAGCCTTTGAGAGAGAATTCCTTGCGAGGATAAAGACCTAACCACCAGAGCCAGAGAGAATTGGGCATCACTTAAGTCTTCTTGTCTGTGTGATCTGAAGACTTATTACACTTAAGGACCGTGCATCCTCCAGCGGTTAGGCGTCGCGTTCTGAGCATCCAAGAGACATTGTGGATTGCCGGTGAACGAAGTCTGTGAAGGTTTGGGAGTCTACCTTGAAGACTTACCTGAGTGATTGGGCGAGGTCTATGTGACCTTAGCTCAAGGAGAATACGGTGAGGACTGGGTGTCCTGAGCTGCGTGTTCAGGACTGGGTGTCCGGGACTGTGTGTCCTAAGGTTTAAATACCTAGCCTCTCCAACCAGACGTATAGTTGTCACAGCAACTGGAACTGGTCCAACTAATCATTGTCTTCAACGAGTCACTGGTTTCATCTTCACTTCACTTTACTTACTGTTACTCCTTGTGAAGTCATTGTGTGTTTGCTCTATCATTTGTCTTCACTGAGTGACTGCGTGTTATGTTTGGCTTCACCATATCTTCCTACCCGATCCTTACTACCTAGCTGCTACTAGTCTTTGTGCTTTCACTTAATTGAATACTTGACTATGGTTTGCCTAGTGTAGCCTACCTTCCGCTGCATGGTAATAGGTTTAATTTTACCGTTTGTCTTCAAAACTCCCATGTTCTGAAGACTTTCATAAAAATCGCCTATTCACCCCCCCTCTAGTCGATATAACGCACTTTCAATTGGTATCAGAACAAGGTGCTCCCTTGTTCTGTGTGATTCGGTTTAACCACCTGGAGTTTTAGCTATGTCGACTGCAGGGATAATTAAAGTCTCCGCTGCGTGCCCCGTCTTCGATGGAACTGAATATCCCTACTGGAAGAATAAGATGCGTATGCATCTTGAAGCCATTGACGTCGACCTATGGTATGTCATCGAGAACGGCGTTCCCAAGGCTGGAGAAGGTGTCACTGCTGCTGATGTCAAGAAATTCGTTCAACTGGACTCTACTGCCAAGAATATCATCTGTGGTCATCTGACTAAAGGACAGTATGGCCGTGTGAGTGCTTTGAAGACATCCAAGCTGGTCTGGGACTGGCTCTCCAAGGTCAATGAAGGCATCTCAACCCAGAAAGATCAGAGAATCAGTGTCCTTCGCAACCTCTTCAACCGCTTTAAGCGAAATGACAATGAGAATGTCCAGTACACATTTGACCGACTCACTGACATCACAAATGAGCTTCAAGCCCTCGGCGCCACTGAGATTACCAAACACGAAGTCGTCAAGACGCTGCTGAGATCACTTGATAGTTCGTTTGACATCCTGGCCTTGATGATTCAAGAACGTCCTGATTTCAAGACACTCGATCCGTCTGACATACTTGAGAGGCTCAACACACATGAGTTTCAGCTTTCGGAGAAAAGAGAGATCTACGGTCCAAACTATGGGCGAACTCATGCCTTGAAGGCAAAAGTTGTCTCCTCATCTGAAGAAGAATCTGACAGCAGTTCTGATGACCCTGAAGACATTGGAAGGGAACTTGCTATGCTTGTCAAGAAGTTCCAAAAATTCACCAAGAAGAAAGGCTTCAGAAAGTCTTTCCGATCAAGTTCAAGGAATGATGAAGCTCCTGCTCATGACTACAAGAAGAAAACATGTCACAAGTGCAAGAAACTTGGCCACTTCATCTCTGAGTGTCCACAGTGGGACAATGAGAACAAAAAGAAGAAGAAGAGCAAGGAATATGACTCTGACGACAAGAAGAAGAAGAAGAAGAAATACTCAAAGTCTTCTTCCAAGTCTTCCTCAAAGTCTTCATCACACAAGAAGAGCTCATCTGGCAAGGCACGTGCGTTTGTTGGCAAGGAAATGGATTCAGAGGAGGAGTCTGCTTCTGAGGAGGCGGAGGTGGAGTCTGAGGAGGAATCCGACTCAGGCGTCACAAGTCTGGCTACAGCATACGTTGCCAAGTCCATCTTCAACACTGAAGACAATGACTTCATCACCGACACCGATGCAAATGACAAGGACTACTCCGCTTCTACCTACTGCTTCATGGCACGCGGTGCCAAGGTAAACACACGCACTACTCACTATCAAACATCTAGTGACGATGACTCTGATTGTGGTTCAAAACCTAGCTACAAAACACTTGCTAAAATTGCAACTGAACAACAGAAAGCTATGGAACATATTCAAAAACTGTTAGACAGAAGCGATGATCCATTGGGTGCTGAAATGACTCGATCTGAATCCTTAATTGAAGACATAAAAAATCTTCACATTAAGTATCAGGAACTTGAAAGTCGTCATGAAACTCTCTCAACAACTCATGAAAAGCTTTCCTATGATTATCTTCGAAGGAAGCAAGATCTTGAGAAATTGAGAGCGGTTCATGAAGATCTTCAAATGGAAAACGAGTCACTTCGCGCCAAACAGATCAGTCCCGCTCAGGAAGGATTTGAACCACCATGTCTTAAATGCATTGAGCGTGATAATGCTACTTCTGTTGCTGAATGTTCTACTGCTACTGCTGTTGCAATATCTTCAACTATTGATGCGGTAACTAACCCCTCTACTGAGGATACCACCGCTATTGCTGATGAGAATGCTAGGTTGAAGACATTGCTTGAAACAGGGATGTACAAAAGTCTTCAAGGGCATCAGACACTATGTGATGTCCTCAAAAAGCAGATTCTGAACCGAAACCCTAGGAAAGAGGGTGTTGGGTTCGTAAGGAAAATGAATGCAGATGGCTCTTACTGGAAACCTGAGCAGTACCCCAAAACCATGTGGGTTGCTGCAAAGGAACCTTCAGCAGATCCATCCAATCTAACTGGCTTCACTTGTGCTAACCCCATTATCATTGATGAATCCTTTGATGCAAACTATATACTGTTTAAGAATCAGAATGGTGAAGTGTTTGCCAGGTACATTGGTACTAACTGCAGGAATGGACCGCCTATGAAGAAGATCTGGGTTCCAAAAAAGTGTTTGGAAAATCTTCCTGTGAATGTCTTCATGACACCTCACTTGAAGAAGACAAACCTCAGACCAAAGGCTTCATACGGTCCAAAGGCTTCATACAAACAGAGGACTCACCTGAGTCGCACTAACGCAAATGTTTTGCAGGAAAACCATACTCAGGCATATGAATATGAGAGCGGTTCATCAAACCGCCATGTTCATAAGACCAAGAACTATTCTGCTTATTCTTATGAGTACTATTGTCTGCCTGCAAGACTGTTTGCTAAGGCTTCAAAGCCAAAATTCTCAGATGCTACACTTAGACTTATTGCTTCTAAGCCACCCTTGAAGATGTGGGTGGTTAAGAAGGCTTAACTCTCTTTTGCAGGGAAAGGTCTCCAGTAGAAAACCAAAATCGCCTGACGCTATTGCTGGGGACCTTAAACATCTTGTAGGGCGCAAGATCAAATTCCCAAATGGTCTTACTATGTACTTCGTACCTGAATCGCTTGCTACTCTCCCTATTAGTCCTAACCTGGATCTAAGCTTTCATAACCCACTGGTTCGTCAAATGTTTTTGCTTCACAATGCTTTTGGTGAAGCCTATCCCCCTAACTGCACTATAGGGTACGGCACCAGCGTCTTCAGAATGGATTATTGACAGTGGGTGTACAAATCACATGACTGGCAAAAGAAGTCTTCTTATGGACTCAACCTTACGTCCATCCGACAAGAGCCACATCACATTTGCTGACACTGGTAAAAGTAAGGTATTGGATCTAGGTAGAGTTGCAATCTCAAGGGATCAACACATGGATAAAGTCATGCTTGTTGAATCCCTTGGCTTCAACTTAATGTCTGTCTCAATGCTTTGCGATTTGAACATGATCGTAATGTTTGGAAAATATCGTTGCCTTGTACTAATGGAATCTGACAAGTCTCTAGTGTTTGAAGGGTATCAAAAAGATGATTTGTACGTGGTAGATTTCTCAGCAGGGCCACAGCTTGCAGTATGTCTTCTAGCAAAGGCTTCAGAATGCTGGCTCTGGCATCGGAGGCTTGGACATGCTGGCATGAGGAACCTCCACACCCTTGCGAAGAAGAAGCATGTCATAGGCATCGAGGGCGTCAAGTTCAAGAAAGACCACTTATGCGGTGCCTGTGAAGCAGGGAAGATGACGAGGGCCAAACATCCCTCGAAGACAATCATGACTACTACTCAACCCTTCGAACTGCTTCACATGGATATTTTCGGTCCCACACATTACTCAACTCTAACTACTACTGCTTGCCTCTATGGCTTCGTTATTGTTGATGATTATTCTAGATATACTTGGGTGCACATAATCCTTTAACAAGACTGAAGTGCAGGATGTCTTCAGACGCTTCGCCAATCGAGCTATGAACAATTTTGGCGCCAAGATAAAGCACATCAGAAGTGACAATGGCACTGAATTCAAGAACACTGGCCTTGATACATATCTTGATACCTTGGGCATCACACATGAATTCTCAGCCCCGTACACGCCACAGCAGAATGGCGTCGTCGAACGCAAGAACAGAACACTAATTGAGATGGCCAGAATGATGCTAGATGAATACAAGACCCCAAGAAAATTCTGGCCCGAAGCAATTTATACTGCATGCCATACAATCAATCGTGTTTATCGTCACAAGCTACTGAACAAGACATCTTATGAGCTCCTTACTGGCAAGAAGCCAAATGTCAGTTACTTCAGAGTATTTGGTGCAAGGTGCTGGATCAAAGACCCACATCACACCTCAAAATTTGCACCAAAAGCACATGAGGGTTTTATGCTTGGATATGGAAATGATTCGCACTCCTACAGAGTCTTCAATCTCTTTCATTACAAAGTGGTTGAAACAGTGGATGTGCGGTTCGATGAGACCAACGGTTCACAAAGAGAGCAGCTGCCAAATGTGCTAGATGAAGTTCCATCCAGTGAATCAATCAAGCTAATGGGAACTGGAGAAATTATACCTTCTGAAGCTCATCCTGATGAAGAACTTATCATTTCAGCACCTGATCAACATGAAGACAATGCTCAGCCTGAAGACATTCCTTCCAACAACGACAATGAACAGCAAGAGCAAAGTCTTCGCCCTGTACATCCTCGCGTTGCCAATGAAGTGCAGATTGAAAGAATAATTGATAGCATCAATGCACCTGGTCCACTCACTCGTTCAAGGGCAACTCAGCTAGCAAATTTCTGTGGGCACTTCGCATTCGTCTCAATATCAGAACCCAAGAAAGTTGAAGAAGCCTTCATGGAACCTGAATGGATTCAAGCTATGCAAGAAGAGCTTCAACAGTTTGAGCTGAATAATGTATGGGAACTGGTTAAGCGTCCTGATCCACGGAAGCACAATATAATAGGCACCAAATGGATATACCGCAACAAACAAGATGAGCATGGTCAAGTTGTCAGAAACAAAGCTCGTCTCGTTGCTCAAGGATATACTCAAGTGGAAGGCATTGACTTCGATGAAACATTTGCTCCTGTGGCTAGACTTGAAGCCATACGCATACTGCTGGCCTATGCAAATCATCATAACATACTTCTATATCAAATGGATGTGAAGAGTGCCTTTCTCAATGGCAAGATTGAAGAAGAAGTGTATGTTGCACAACCGCCTGGCTTTGAAAATCCAAAACATCCTAACATGGTATACAAGCTCAACAAGGCGCTATATGGCCTCAAACAAGCCCCTAGGGCCTGGTATGACACACTCAAATACTTCCTGAAGAGCAAAGGCTTCATACCTGGTTCCCTAGATCCCACTCTTTTCACGAAGACATATGATGGTGAACTGTTTGTGTGCCAAATATATGTGGATGGCATTATCTTCGGCTGCACCAATCAGAAGTACAGTGAAGAGTTTGGATATATGATGCAAGAGCAATATCAGATGTCCATGATGGGGAGCTGAAGTTCTTCCTTGGTCTTCAAATACGACAACAACGCAATGGCATCTTCATATCTCAAGAGAAGTATCTCAAAGATTGCCTGAAGAAGTTCGGTATGCAAGACTGCAAAGGCTTCACAACACCAATGCCAGCCAAACATCATCTGGGTCCTGACGACAATGGTAAAGAGTTCGATCAAAAGGTATACCGCTCCATGATTGGTTCTTTACTTTATCTATGTGCATCTAGGCCAGATATTATGCTTAGTGTTTGCATGTGTGCTCGATTTCAAGCGGCACCAAAGGAGTCGCATCACTTAGCTGTGAAGCGAATTCTTTGATATTTGGCTCACACCCCAACTCTAGGATTATGGTATCCAAAGGGCTTAGAGTTTGATCTGGTTGGATTCTCAGATGCTGATTATGCTGGTGACAAAGTTGATCGCAAGTCTACATCAGGCACATGTCACTTTCTGGGACGATCACTTGTATGTTGGTCTTCAAAGAAGCAGAACTGTGTATCTCTCTCCACTGCTGAATCTGAATACATTGCTGCTGGATCTTGCTGCGCTCAGCTTCTGTGGATGAAGCAAACACTCAAGGACTATGGCATTCATCTGAAGCAAGTGCCACTTTACTGCGACAACGAAAGCGCCATCAAGATTGCTAAGAACCCAGTTCAGCACTCGAAGACAAAGCACATTGAAATTCGTCATCACTTTCTCAGAGATCATGTTGTGAAGGAAGACGTTGGTATCATACACGTCAACACTGAAGAGCAATTGGCAGATATCTTCACCAAGCCCTTGGATGAGAAGAGGTTTTGCAAGTTACAGTGTGAGCTAAATATCCTGGAATCCTCAAATGTCCTGTGATCAGGCACACATCCTAACCCGTATGCATATTGATGACTTAGATGTGCAACACACGAAGTGAAGTATATCTTCAATCAATGAAGACATACATTCTAAGTGTGAATACATTAATGTGGAATTTGACTTTGGAGCGCCACGATAATTGTGCGCCGTGTCTGGGTCTAATACTTCCTATACGGTGGGTAACGCCACCACCAAACGATCTATTTTGAAGTGTTTCACTCATGGCGTTACCTTGCAATGTCTTCACATTTGGTTTGGCTTCGATCTCAACATATTTTCATGATTATCTTCACTATGTTGATTATATATATATATATATATATATATATGCTAGTGTTCTGTCCTCTACAGCATTCACTTATAGCTATGTCTTCGTGTTGAATCTTTTGAACTAAGTGAATGTGATCGGACCCCAACCTCTCTATGCTTTCTATCTCAAACTCTATCTCTCCAAGTCATATGCATTCTATTGAAACTATCGAATGTCTTCTCTGCGTCCTTGTCAGCAGAAGATACAGAGACAACCATTAAGTCCGTTTTCAATGCTCATTCCTCCACATGAAATCCGAAGAAGTAGGAACAACCACCCGACAATCCAGGCGTGCGTGGGACGTGGAACAAACCCCAAAATTCCGCATACTGGCCACGTGTTCCTCAGATGCGAATCGCCAGGGGCACCTGTGTAATAGCACAATGCCGCCCCTGTGCTTATAAATACACACTCACAGCGGTAATTATCTCTTCTTCCACCCTCGCACGAACCCTAGCGCCACCGCTAGCTCTCGACGACGCCGGCGACGAAGCGCTTCGCTGCCGCAACCTCTCCGACGCCATCTTCACGCCGACAGCGGACATCGTCCTCTCCGTCGTCGCCGTAGGTGTCCTCCGTCGCCAAGTTAGGGCACGGAAGAGTGAACTGCTCGGCCTCATCTCCCACTCCGTCTAGCAGTTCTCAGTGTGGTAAATAAAACTCCCTTTTTACAGCACCGTTGATCCTATTGATCTGTCACTTTCTACCACAAGCAGTTTCTGTTCACACAAGCTAGATCTCTCTCATACTGCATCTCATAACATGCCTAGTATATTCACTTGTGCTTCACAAAGTAGTTAGATTCCTCACTTATACTGATCTGTGGATTCGTATAAATCTGGAACCAACTTCTTATCTATGAGTGAATGTCTTCGCACGATGAGGTCAATGTCTTCTAAACTGATTTATCTTCAAAATCTTCTGAGAATGCATATGACCTCTTCCCCTTCCCTCGCACCTTAATGCTGTCACAGGTACATGTCCGTGGGAGAATCCTTTGGTTCTCATAGTCTGCATTCATTTGCAGAATTCTTACAGCATCACATAAATTCTCCTGAAGCCAGTTCCTATTGGTCCAGCAAAAGAAAGCCTTTGAAGCCTTTGAACGTCTTGAAGCCTTTCAAGTTAAAGTTTATGGCTTCAGAGAAAGCAGCAAGGAAGGGGGGCAGACAACATCGTGGCGGAACATCCAGAGATCTGCCTGATGAACTCGTAGAAATGTATAAGACAGATCCTGAAGAGGATTATAGTCAGCGCAAGACCCGAATCCAATGGATTCGACACTATTGGGTGGAACAATGGTTCAAATACCGCTTCACAACTCAAGAGTATGCTGAGAAAAGTGCCATCAAAAGACCATGGGGAGACATCTTATACAAGAACCTTCTACCCAGGTCCAGAGATGAAGCTACTGCCCAAAGCTTCTATCCATGCATGGTCCGTGGGCCACAGCCTGATGATGCACATCCGTCGTCACTACTCTGGTGTCGTGACGACAATCTGTTCAAGCGCAACTTCCAGTTTTCCCAAAACTCAGCGAAGCAGAACAAGAAGAAATTTGGGTTAGACTTCAACCCTGGTCCCTCAGCACCAAGGGCAGATGGCACACAACATGCAGAACCCAATGTCATCGGTCCTTTCGCCAACCTTGAAGGCCTCATCACCTACATCTTGGTTCAAGGGACTGCAGTGAATGAGCCTGCGGCTGACACTGAGTCTGATGACGCGCCTGCAGTGCCGAAGCCAAAGCAGTTGAAGAAGCCAAAAGCTTCAAAGCCAGCCCCTTCACCAAAAATCTCAAGGGCGAAGCCATTGGCAACTGCACCTCCTGAAGACAGTGTGCAGTCTGAGGATTTATCACGCGTCTCCAAGCCCCAAAAGGCCAAGATGCCTCTGTCTCACACTGGCAAAGAGCTAACAGCTGCTGCCATCCTGCGCAATGACGACATTGATCTGTCAAGTGATGAAGATCTTGCAGATGACGCTCTTGAGCAACTCATCAAGAGCAAAGAAGAAGCAGAAATCTTCAATGATCTGCCTCTCTTTGATGTCACCATCATCCACAACTTCATTGACGAGTGGTTTGACACGCCAAACATCAGTTTTGAAGATCTGCAGCTACCCATTGGCCTCAGTGTCGCCTTCCAAGACGCCATTGCTTCAGAACTTGCTATTGCCCAGCGCATTGTTGAGCTGAAGTAGAAGATTGACTATGAAAAGGCTTAGTTCAAGAAGCATATGGCCAAGCTCAGCGTGCAAGAAGTGAAGAACTTCAAGACAATGATGCATGAGCTCAAGGAAGCCTTTGTGAAGAAGCGTGCAGAAGCTCAGGGTTCACGTGAGTGCATGAAGACTCTGGCTGACAGATGTGTGCAAGCCTATAATGAGGCTGAGAAGTGCAAGGCGCTTGGGCATCCTGGCATCGACCCCAGGATGGCCGGAAATAAGAAGAAGAAGCCTACTACGGCTGAATCTGATGCACCAAGGCAAGAAGCAGTTCCGACTGTCTTCCCAACAAGAATGACTGGCTCGAAGCCAAAGAGTCGGTCAATAGCTTCAGAACTCAAGAAGACAAGAACTGCTGAGGCTGAAGCCAGGAAGAGAAAACACTCTGAAGCCTCTCCTACTGCCCCCACCAAGAAAAAGAGAAAGACCAAGAAAGCTCGGGCTGCTCCCATAGAGCCCTTGATAGTTGAACCCATTTCTATGGTTCATCCTGACGCAGAACGTCAACTGACAGTTCATGAGCCTGCTTCCACAGAGGCTCCTGAAGCTGAAGACATTCCAGCAGCTGATCCCACCGCTGCTGAAGACATTGGTCATTATGACAATGTAGAAGATGATCCAGTCCTTCCTTAGTTAGAAAACAATGAACTCATCAGCATTGGTCGTCCACTGACGCCAATTGCACAGGATGCTTCTGTTGGGGAACGTTGCAGAAAATTAAAATTTTTCCTACGGTTTCACCAAGATCCATCTATGAGTTCATCTAAGCAACGAGTCGAGGGAGTGAGTTTGCATCTACATACCACTTGTAGATCGCGTGCGGAAGCTTGCAAGGTGATGATGGAGTCGTACTCGACGTGATTCGAATCACCGACGACCAAGTGCTGAACGGACAGCACCTCCGCGTTCAACACACGTACGGGACGGGAGACGTCTCCTCCTTCTTGATCCAGCAAGGGGGAAGGAGAGGTTGAGGAAGACAGCTCCACCGGCAGCACGACGGCGTGGTGATGGTGGAGAAGCAGTACTCCGACAGGGCTTCGCCAAGCACACAACGGAGGAGGAGAGGTGTTGGGGAGGGGAGGGCTGCGCCTTGGAGGGTGGTGCGGCTGCCCTCCCTTCACCCCTCTATTTATAGGGAGAAGGGAGAAGGGGGCCGGCCCCTCTAGAACCCATCTAGAGGGGGGGCGGCGGCCAAGGGGAGAGGGGGAGAGGGTGGCTTGCCCCCCAAGCCAAGGGGGCGCCCCCTCTCGGGTTCCCCCCCCCTCAACCCTAGGCGCAAGGGCCCAAGGGAGGGGTGCGCCCAGCCCACCAGGGGCTGGCTCCCTGCCCCACGCAGCCCATGTGGTCCCCCGGGAGGGGTGGCCCCTCCCGGTGGACCCCCGGAACCCTTCCGGTGGCCCCGGTACAATACCGGTATGACCCCGAAACTTCCCGGTGTCCGTTTGACAACTTCCCATATATAAATCTTTACCTCCGGACCCTTCCGGAGCTCCTCGTGACGTCCGGGATCCCATCCGGGACTCCGAACAACATTCGGTAGTCACATACTAGTCTTCCTAATAACCCTAGCGTCACCGAACCTTAAGTGTGTAGACCCTACGGGTTCGGGAGACATGCAGACATGACCGAGACGCTCTCATATCAATAACCAACAGCGGGATCTGGATACCCATGATGGCTCCCACATGCTCCTCGATGTTGTCATCGGATGAACCACTATGTCGAGGATTCGATCAAACCCTGTATACAATTCCCTTTGTCAATCGGTACGTTACTTGCCCGAGACTCGATCGTCGGTATCCCAATACCTTGTTCAGTCTCATTACCGGCAAGTCACTTTACTCGTACCGTAATGCATGATCCTGTGTCCAACACCTTGGTCACATTGAGCTCATTATGATGATGCATTACCGAGTGGGCCCAGAGATACCTCTCCGTCATACGGAGTGACAAATCCCAGTCTCGATCCGTGTCAACCCAACAGATACTTTCGGAGATACCTGTAATGCACCTTTATAGTCACCCAGTTACGTTGTGACGTTTGATACACCCAAGGCACTCTTACGGTATCCGGGAGTTACACGATCTCATGGTCGAAGGAAGAGATACTTGACATTGGCAAAGCTCTAGCAAAACGAACTACACGATCTTTTATGCTATGCTTAGGATTAGGTCTTGTCCATCACATCATTCTCCTAATGATGTGATCCCGTTATCAACGACATCCAATGTCCATAGTCAGGAAACCATGACTATCTGTTGATCACAACGAGCTAGTCAACTAGAGGCTCACCAGGGACATATTGTGGTCTAAGTATTCACACGTGTATTACGATTTCCGGATAATACAGTTATAGCATGAACAAAAGACATTTATCGTGAACATTGAAATATAATAATACTTTTATTATTGCCTCTAGGGCATATTTCCAACAGTCTCCCACTTGCACTAGAGTCACCAATCTAGTTACATTGTGATGAATCGAACACCCATAGAGTTCTGGTGTTGATCATGTTTTGCACGCGAGAGAGGTTTAGTCAGCGGATCTGCGACATTCAGATCCGTGTGCACTTTGCAAATCTGTATGTCTCCATCTTGAACATTTTCACGGATGGAGTTGAAACGACGCTTGATGTGCCTGGTCTTCTTGTGAAACCTGGGCTCCTTGGCAAGGGCAATAGCTCCAGTGTTGTCACAGAAGAGTTTGATCGGCCCCGACGCATTGGGTATGACTCCTAGGTCGGTGATGAACTCCTTCACCCATATCGCTTCATGCGCTGCCTCCGAGGCTGCCATGTACTCCGCTTCACACGTAGATCCCGCCACGACGCTCTGCTTGCAGCTGCACCAGCTTACTGCTCCACCATTCAACATATACACGTATCCGGTTTGTGACTTAGAGTCATCCAGATCTGAGTCGAAGCTAGCGTCGACGTAACCCTTTACGACGAGCTCTTCGTCTCCTCCATAAACGAGAAACATGTCCTTCGTCCTTTTCAGGTACTTGAGGATATTCTTGACCGCTGTCCAGTGTTCCTTGCCGGGATTACTTTGGTATCTTGCTACCAAACTTACGGCAAGGTTTACATCGGGTCTGGTACACAGCATGGCATACATAATAGATCCTATGGCTGAAGCATAGGGGATGACACTCATCTCTTCTTTATCTTTTGCCGTGGTCGGTGACTGAGCCGAGCTCAGTCTCACTCCTTGTAACATAGGCAAGAACCCCTTCTTGGACTGATCCATTTTGAACCTCTTCAAAATCTTATCAAGGTATGTGCTTTGTGAAAGACCTATGAGGCGTCTCGATCTATCTCTATAGATCTTGATGCCTAATATATAAGCAGCTTCTCCAAGGTCCTTCATTGAAAAACATTTGTTCAAGTAGGCCTTAATGCTGTCCAGAAATTCTATATTATTTCCCATCAGGAGTATGTCATCTACATATAATATGAGAAATGCTACAGAGCTCCCACTCACTTTCTTGTAAACGCAGGCTTCTCCATAAGTCTGCATAAACCCAAACGCTTTGATCATCTCATCAAAGCGAATGTTCCAACTCCGAGATGCTTGCACCAGTCCATAAATGGATCGCTGGAGCTTGCATACTTTGTTAGCGTTCCGAGGATCGACAAAACCTTCCGGCTGCATCATATACAGCTCTTCCTTAAGATGTCCGTTAAGGAATGCCGTTTTGACGTCCATCTGCCATATCTCATAATCATAGTATGCGGCAATTGCTAACATGATTCAGACGGACTTTAGCTTCGCTATGGGAGAGAAAGTCTCGTCGTAGTCAATCCCTTGAACTTGTCGATAACCCTTAGCGACAAGTCGAGCCTTATAAATGGTAACATTACCATCCGCGTCCGTCTTTTTCTTAAAAATCCATTTGTTTTCTATCGCTCGCCGATCATCGGGCAAGTCTGTCAAAGTCCATACTTTGTTTTCATACATGGATTCTATCTCGGATTTCATGGCTTCAAGCCATTTGTTGGAATCCGGGCCCGCCGTCGCTTCTTCATAGTTCGAAGGTTCATTGTTGTCTAACAACATGATTTCCAGGACAGGGTTGCCGTACCACTCTGGTGCGGAACGTGTCCTTGTGTACCTACGAAGTTCAGCAGTAACTTGATCCGAAGTACCTTGATCATCATCATTGTTTTCCTCTTCAGTTGGTGTGGGCATCACAGGAACATTTTCCTGAGCTGCACCACTTTCCCGTTCGAGAGGTAGTACTTCATCGAGTTCTACTTTCCTCCCACTTACTTCTTTCGAGAGAAACTCTTTTTCCAGAAAGCATCCGTTCTTGGCAACAAAGATCTTGCCTTCGGATCTTAAGTAGAAGGTATACCCGACAGTTTCCTTAGGGTATCCTATGAATACGCATTTTTCCGACTTGGGTTCGAGCTTTTCAGGTTGAAGTTTCTTGACATAAGCATCGCATCCCCAAACTTTTAGAAACGACAGCTTAGGTTTCTTTCCAAACCATAATTCATACGGTGTCGTCTCAACGGATTTAGACGGTGCCCTATTTAAAGTGAATGTAGCTGTCTCTAGAGCGTATCCCCAAAATGATAGCGGTAAATCGGTAAGAGACATCATAGACCGCACCATATCCAATAGAGTGCGATTATGACGTTCGGACACACCGTTTCGCTGAGGTGTTCCAGGCGGCGTGAGTTGTGAAACGATTCCACATTTCCTTAAGTGTGTACCAAATTCGTGACTTAAGTATTCTCCTCCACGATCTGATCGTAAGAATTTTATCTTTCGGTCACGTTGATTCTCTACCTCATTCTGAAATTCATTGAACTTTTCAAAGGTCTCAGACTTGTGTTTCATTAAGTAGACATACCCATATCTACTCAAGTCATCATTGAGAGTGAGAACATAACGATATCCTCCGCGAGCCTCAACGCTCATTGGACCGCACACATCGGTATGTATGATTTCCAACAAGTTGGTTGCTCGCTCCATTGTTCCGGAGAACGGAGTCTTGTACATTTTGCCCAAGAGGCATGGTTCGCATGTGTCAAACGATTCATAATCAAGAGACTCCAAAAGTCCATCAGCATGGAGCTTCTTCATGCGCTTGACACCAATGTGACCAAGGCGGCAGTGCCACAAGTATGTGGGACTATCGTTATCAACTTTACATCTTTTGGCATCTACACTATGAACATGTGTAATATTACGCTCGAGATTCATTAAGAATAAACCATTGACCATCGGAGCATGGCCATAAAACATATCTCTCATATAAATCGAACAACCATTATTCTCAGACTTAAATGAGTAGCCATCTCGTATTAAACGAGATCCAGATACAATGTTCATGCTCAAACTTGGCACTAAATAACAATTATTAAGGTTCAAAACTAATCCCGTAGGTAAATGTAGAGGCAGCGTGCCGACGGCGATCACATCGACTCTGGAACCATTCCCGACGCGCATCGTCACCTCGTCCTTCGCCAGTCTCCGTTTATTCCGCAGCTCCTGCTGTGAGTTACAAATATGAGCAACGGCACCGGTATCAAATACCCAGGAGTTACTACGAGTACTGGTAAGGTACACATCAATTACATGTATATCAAATATACCTTTGGTTTTGCCGGCCTTCTTATCTGCTGAGTATTTGGGGCAGTTCCGCTTCCAGTGACCCTTCCCCTTGCAATAAAAGCACTCAGTCTCAGGCTTAGGTCCATTCTTTGACTTCTTCCCGGCAACAGGCTTACCGGGTGCGGCAACATCTTTGCCGTCCTTCTTGAAGTTCTTCTTACCCTTGCCCTTCTTGAACTTAGTGGTCTTATTGACCATCAACACTTGATGTTCTTTCTTGATTTCAGCCTCTGCTGACTTCAGCATCGAGAACACTTCAGGAATGGTCTTTTCCATCCCCTGCATGTTGTAGTTCATCACAAAGCTCTTGTAGCTTGGTGGGAGCGACTGGAGGATTCTGTCAATGACCGCCTCATCTGGGAGGTTAATGTTCAGCTGGGTCATATGGTTGTGCAACCCAGACATCTTCAGGATGTGCTCACTGACAGAACTGTTTCCTCCATCTTACAACTATAGAACTTGTCGGAGACATCATATCTCTCGACCCGGGCATGAGCTTGGAAAACTAGTTTCAGCTCTTCGAACATCTCATATGCTCCGTGATGCTCAAAACGCTTTTGGAGCCCCGGTTCTAAGCTGTAAAGCATGCCGCACTGAACGAGGGAGTAATCATCAGCGCGAGTTTGCCAAGCATTCATAATGTCTTGGTTCTCTGGGACGGGAGCGTCACCTAGCGGTCCTTCTAGGACATATTGTTTCCTAGCAGCTATGAGGATGATCCTCAGGTTCCGGACCCAGTCCGTATAGTTGCTGCCATCATCTTTCAGCTTGGTTTTCTCTAGGAACGCGTTGAAGTTCATGTTGACATTAGCGTTGGCCATTGATCTACAAGACATATTTGCAAAGGTTTTAGACTAAGTTCATGATAATAAAGTTCTAATCAAATTATGAACTCCCACTCAGATTAGACATCCCTTTAGTCATCTAAGTGTTACACGATCCGAGTCGACTAGGTCGTGTCCGATCATCACGTGAGACGGACTAGTCATCGTCGGTGAACATTCTCATGTTGATCGTATCTTCCATACGACTCGTGTTCGACCTTTCGGTCTCCGTGTTCCGAGACCATGTCTGCACATGCTAGGCTCGTCAAGTTAACCCTAAGTGTTTTCGCTGTGTAAAACTGTCTTACACCCGTTGTATGTGAACGTAAGAATCCATCACACCCGATCATCACGTGGTGCTTAGAAGCGACGAACTGTAGCAACGGTGCACAGTTAGGGGAGAACACTTCTTGAAATTTTTTGTAAGGGATCATCTTATTTACTACCGTCGTCCTAAGTAAACAAGATGCATAAACATAATAAACATCACATGCAATTATATAATTGTGACATGATATGGCCAATATCATATAGCTCCATTGATCTTCATCTTCGGGGCTCCATGATCATCTTGTCACCGGCTTGACACCATGATCTCCATCATCATGATCTCCATCATCGTGTCTTCATGAAGTTGTCACACCAACGACTACTTCTACTTCTATGGCTAACGCGTTTAGCAATAAAGTAAAGTGAGTTACATGGTGTTCTTCAATGACACGCAGGTCATACAAAAGACAACTCCTATGGCTCCTGCCGGTTGTCATACTCATCGACATGCAAGTCGTGAATCCTATTACAAAGAACATGATCTCATACATCACAATTCATCATTCATCACAACTTCTGGCCATATCACATCACATGATCAATCGCTGCAAAAACAAGTTAGACGTCCTCTAATTGTTGTTGCATCTTTTACATGGCTGCAATTGGGTTCTAGCAAGAACGTTTTCTTACCTACGAATAACCACAACGTGATTTTGTCAACTTCTATTTACCCTTCATAAGGGCCCTTTTCATCGAATCCGCTCCAACTAAAGTGGGAGAGACAGACACCCGCCAGCCACCTTATGCAACTAGTGCATGTTAGTCGGTGGAACCGGTCTCACGTAAGCGTACGTGTAAGGTTGGTCCGGGCCGCTTCATCCCACAATACCGCCGAAGCAAGAAAAGACTAGTAGAGGCAAGTAAGATGACAAAATCCACGCCCACAACAAAATTGTGTTCTACTCGTGCAAAGAGAACTACGCATAGACCTAGCTCATGATGCCACTGTTGGGGAACGTTGCAGAAAATTAAAATTTTTCCTACGGTTTCACCAAGATCCATCTATGAGTTCATCTATGCAACGAGTCGAGGTAGTGAGTTTGCATCTACATACCACTTGTAGATCGCGTGTGGAAGCTTGCAAGGTGATGATGGAGTCGTACTCGACGTGATTCGAATCATCGATGACCAAGTGCTGAACGGATAGCACCTCCGCGTTCAACACACGTACGGGACGGGAGACGTCTCCTCCTTCTTGATCCAGCAAGGGGGAAGGAGAGGTTGAGGAAGACAGCTCCACCGGCAGCACGACGGCGTGGTGATGGTGGAGAAGCAGTACTCCGACAGGGCTTCGCCAAGCACACAACGGAGGAGGAGAGGTGTTGGGGAGGGGAGGGCTGCGCCTTGGAGGGTGGTGCGGCTGCCCTCCCTTCACCCCTCTATTTATAAGGAGAAGGGAGAAGGGGGCCGGCCCCTCTAGAACCCATCTAGAGGGGGGGCGGCGGCCAAGGGGAGAGGGGGAGAGGGTGCCTTGCCCCCCAAGCCAAGGGGGCGCCCCCTCTAGGGTTCCCCCCCCCCTCAACCCTAGGCGCAAGGGCCCAAGGGAGGGGGTGCGCCCAGCCCACCAGGGGCTGGCTCCCTGCCCCACGCAGCCCATGTGGTCCCCCGGGAGGGGTGGCCCCTCCCGATGGACCCCCGGAACCCTTCCGGTGGCCCCGGTACAATACCGGTATGACCCCGAAACTTCCCGGTGTCCGTTTGACAACTTCCCATATATAAATCTTTACCTCCGGACCCTTCCGGAGCTCCTCGTGACGTCCGGGATCCCATCCGGGACTCCGAACAACATTCGGTAGTCACATACTAGTCTTCCTAATAACCCTAGCGTCACCGAACCTTAAGTGTGTAGACCCTACGGGTTCGGGAGACATGCAGACATGACCGAGACGCTCTCAGATCAATAACCAACAGCGGGATCTGGATATCCATGATGGCTCCCACATGCTCCTCGATGTTGTCATCGGATGAACCACTATGTCGAGGATTCGATCAAACCCTGTATACAATTCCCTTTGTCAATCGGTATGTTACTTGCCCGAGACTCGATCGTCGGTATCCCAATACCTTGTTCAGTCTCGTTACCGGCAAGTCACTTTACTCGTACCGTAATGCATGATCCCGTGTCCAACACCTTGGTCACATTGAGCTCATTATGATGATGCATTACCGAGTGGGCCCAGAGATACCTCTCCGTCATACGGAGTGACAAATCCCAGTCTCGATCCGTGTCAACCCAACAGATACTTTCGGAGATACCTGTAATGCACCTTTATAGTCACCCAGTTACGTTGTGACGTTTGATACACCCAAGGCACTCTTACGGTATCCGGGAGTTACACGATCTCATGGTCGAAGGAAGAGATACTTGACATTGGCAAAGCTCTAGCAAAACGAACTACACGATCTTTTATGCTATGCTTAGGATTAGGTCTTGTCCATCACATCATTCTCCTAATGATGTGATCCCGTTATCAACGACATCCAATGTCCATAGTTAGGAAACCATGACTATCTGTTGATCACAACGAGCTAGCCAACTAGAGGCTCACCAGGGACATATTGTGGTCTAAGTATTCACACGTGTATTACGATTTCCGGATAATACAGTTATAGCATGAACAAAAGACATTTATCATGAACATTGAAATATAATAATACTTTTATTATTGCCTCTAGGGCATATTTCCAACAGCTTCATGGGCGGATCGCCCACAAGAGGAAGAAGACTATGAGGCCCAGCCCACTCCAACTCCAGAGGCGTCGTCTGCGTTCCGCAGGCTTCGCAAAGGTCCAAGGCCTCAAGTCTCTGCTGAAGACATTCCGGCTGCATCAGCCGCAGAAGAAGAAGTACCGCAAGATCCCACTCCCCTGCTCCACCAAGAAGCAGTTCTCCAGGAGAACTTTCCTGTGACCGACCCTCCAGCTAGTCAAGTGGAGGATGCAAATCTTGAGGCTGCCACAACCAACAACGAAGCTAATGTGGAGCCCTCCCCAGCAAAAGCTTCAGAAGACAGCGAAGCCACTGAGCCCGCCACTTCTGTTCCTGAGTTTGCTGCCGGTCCCCAATTCAACTATCATGTTGAGCATAGGCCTCAGGTCCAGAAGCCAATCCCAAGACTGCCAAGGTTTCCAGGTCCTGCATCAGCACCTGGCTCCTTCAACATCAATGGCTTCAGGGCAGACAACATGTTCTTCGATAACTCCAGGAACCCCTACTCAAGGGAAAGGATATCATCTGATCGATTCTGGAGCTATCCTCAGCGAAGCTATTACTCTTGCATTCTTTACAACCTAGGTCGCATCTTCCCACACAAGCGCCTTGACGTTGAAGCTATAGCTGGTCTGCCCTGTCTAGAAGAAGCGTTGGATTGCTTCAAGCAAGTGGGTCTGCTGCAATTTGTTACTGCTGAAGAGCATTTGAATGAAGAGCTGCTGCTACAATTCTATGCCACACTTCACATCAAAGGATACAACAGAGATCCAAAGACTTGGGTCCTAGAGTGGATGACTGGCAATGTTCATCACGAAGCCAATGCATTTGACATCATTGAGCTCACTGGCCTGCCCACTCCTGGCGATCTCTTCGAGCAAGGCTGTCAGCTGCACGTAGAAGCTACTGAGAGCATCTTTCAGCGACCAGAACCTAATATGAGTCAAATTCTCAGCATGATGAAGCCTTTGCCTCAAGATGCTGCGTATCCCACAGAGTTCTTTGTTGAAGACCTTGAGTACCTGCCCAGAACCATCTATCACATCATAAGGCGAACTCTCTGGCCTATCAAAGGGCACTCTCCAAATGCCAAGCTTCAGGGTGCAATGAAGACTTTGGTCTTTTATATACTTCATGGCAAATGCTTCAATGCACAGGACTTCTTCATACGCCAACTTGCTACATCAGGCATTGATCTGTTTGGTTTGAAGTTCTACGCCCCTTGGGTCATGCGGCTGATCAAGCTACACTCCGCCATCTCTTATCAGCCCTCAGCTCGCAACCATAGGATCTTCTTGCCTGACGTGGACATGTCTACTGAAGCCATATATTCTGAGCCTGCCAAGCAACCTCAAAGTCTTCAGAATGCAGAACATCAGAGTTTTACACAGAACGTTGAAGGCGTTGAAGCGGTTTCTCGGGTGTATCCTTTGGCTGGCACTACATGTGCACCACACCCTGCTTCAACTGAAGCCACTAACAGTGCCACTGCTTCAAGACCCAAGAAGCGCACTCGTGTTCTCAACGACCGAGAGCTTCTTGTGGCCCTACATCAGAAACAAGATAGGCATCATGACTGGCTGATGCGTCAGATGAAAAGCCTCTTGGTGGATGTTAATCGCACTCGAAATCTTGCCACCAAGAATGCTTTCGTTGCCCATGAAACCTGTCGCCGCACATGGAAAGGGCTAACGATGATGCTTTCTGAAGCTGATCTTCAAGAGGATGGCTTCACTGAGAGATTCAAGTTTGACTCCACACCTCCTCGAAGGGCTGTGCTGCTGGGAACTCCATCCCTTGAAGACTCTGAGTTCTCTTCCTCTGCTGCCACAGTCACTGCCAGAATTATTGAGGAAGAAGACGATGCTACTTCACCGCCACCTGCTTCAGCACCTCCAAGCTCTTCTGCACCGCCAAACAACACCAACAACCCTGCTGCTTCACCTACTCCTCATGGGAACGAGTAGAGGCTCTATGTCTTCAAACCTTTTTGGCCATTACTGACAAAAGGGGGAGAAGCATATGAGATTGATAGTCTTCAAGCAGGTTCATATGGGCGGGTGCCTTATATTTTGCTTCATACTTACAACTCTCGTTTTTTTGCTACATTTGGCTCTTATGAGTTGTAACACTTAAACTAGATGGTCGTCTGCTACTTATTTGCCACCTTGTTTTGCGAAGATAAATTCCGCATGTGCGACGATAAATTCCGCACTTAGCTCATTCTGCAAACGTCCATTTTCCATTATGCATGGCATTATCTTCATATACTTTCACATGCATAGTGGATTGTCATCATAAGTTGAAGTGGATCTCCACAAGTACCACCTGCCATGTGCATTTGCATTCCAAAAGCAAATTAACTTATATGCACATCTTCAGGGGGAGCCCTTGCAACTTATGAAGATAATTCCTTATCCTTTACAGTTTCACAGATTATATTCCCCGTTGAAAACTTCAACTAGTTTGTCATCAATCACCAAAAAGGGGGAGATTGTAAGTGCATCTAGAGCCACCCCTAGTTGGTTTTGGAGTATTGACGACAAACCTAGTTGAGGGACTAATGTGTTTGTGAGAATTGCAGGATAACACAGGTAGAAGTCCCTCATGATTCGGTTTTACTACCAGAGATGACCCCTAAAAATGTATGAAGACATTGAAGTCAAAGGTGGTATATGAAGATATTCACATTGAAGACTATGACAAGAGAAGACACGATATGAAGCCTATGGAGCTCGAAGACTTAGATCTTTCGTAGTTCTTTTTCTTTTGTGTTGAGTCATAGGAACCACCGTACTGTTAAGTGGGGTCCAAGAGAACCAGTCAGAATGACTGAAGTGATGCCTAAACCAAAAACCTATGTCTTCGAGTGAAGACAATGAGAGCGAATCTTGTCCAGAGTCGGACAAGTCAGCTTTGCTTGTAGCCCAAGTAAAGTTGCCGTATGAGTTTGAAATCTGACCGTTGGGACACGTGTCAGTTCCTTAGTGACCCAGGGTCATTTCGGACAAATCAGGTCGGGTTGCCAAGTGGCTATAAATAGCCCACCCCCTACAACCATAAACGGTTGGCTGCTTAGATTGAGTGTATGGCTTTTGTCGTTTGAGAGCAACCCACCTCGAAGCCTTTGAGAGAGAATTCCTTGCGAGGATAAAGACTAACCACCAGAGCCAGAGAGAATTGGGCATCACTTAAGTCTTCTTGTCTGTGTGATCTGAAGACTTATTACACTTGAGGACTGTGCATCCTCCAGCGGTTAGGCGTCACGTTCTGAGCATCCAATAGACATTGTGGATTGCCGGTGAACGAAGTCTGTGAAGGTTTGGGAGTCTACCTTGAAGACTTACCTGAGTGATTGGGCGAGGTCTATGTGACCTTAGCTCAAGGAGAATACGGTGAGGACTGGGTGTCCTGAGCTGCGTGTTCAGGACTGGGTGTTCGGGACTGTGTGTCCTAAGGTTTAAATACCTAGCCGCTCCAACCAGACCTACAGTTGTCACAGCAACTGGAACTGGTTCAACAAATCATTGTCTTCAACGAGTCACTGGTTTCATCTTCACTTCACTTTACTTACTGTTACTCCTTGTGAAGTCATTGTATGTTTGCTCTATCATTTGTCTTCACTGAGTGACTGCGTGTTCTGTTTGGCTTCACCATATCTTCCTACCTGATCCTTACTACCTAGCTGCTATTAGTCTTTGTGCTTTCACTTCATTGAATACTTGACTATGGTTTGCCTAGTGTAGCCTACCTTCCGCTGCATGGTAATAGGTTTAATTTTACCGTTTGTCTTCAAAACTCTCATGTTCTGAAGACTTTCATAAAAATCGCCTATTCACCCCCCCTCTAGTCGATATAACGCACTTTCACAGGGCTTCACCTAAGCACTACGAAAATATGACCGGGGGTGTAAACGTTTGGAGGGGGACGCCGCACACGGCTAACAATTGTCTTGTGTGTGCTAGGCACCCCCTCCTCATATATATAGGTGGGAGGGAGAGGGGAGAGGCCAAGGGGCGCCCCAAGTAGGTCCGAATCCTACTTGGGCTCCCGCCCTTGGTCGCGCCCCCCTGCCATGTTTGTTGGAGGGGGAAGGAAAGACAGGGGGAGAGGGAAGGAAGGGGGAATCCTATTCCTCTCTTTCCTTTCCCTTCCACTCTTTCCTTCTCCGCCTAGGCCAGCCCATATGGGGGCGTACCATCCCCTTGTGGCTGGTGTGTTTCACCTCTTGGCCCATAAGGCCCATATCTTTTGTCGGGGGTGTCCGAAACCCCTTCCGGTGACCCGATAAGTACCCGGTACCCCGGAAACACCTATGGTGTCCGAATACCATCGTCCTATATATTAATCTTTACCTCTCGACCATTTCAAGACTCCTCGTCATGTCTGTGATCTCATCCGGGACTCCGAACAACATTCGGTCACCAAATCACATAACTCATATAATATTGTATCGTCATCGAACGTTAAGCGTGCAGACCCTACGGGTTCGAGAACTATGTAGACATGACCGAGACACCTATCCGGTCAATAAACAATAGCGGAACCTGGATGCCCATATTGGCTCCTACATATTCTACGAAGATCTTTATCGGTCGAACTGTTATGACAACATACGTAATTCCTTTTGTCTATCGGTATGTTACTTGCCCGAGATTCGATCATTGGTATCTTCATACCTAGTTCAATCTCGTTGCCGGCAAGTCTCTTTACTCGTTCCATAATACATCACCTCGTGACTAACTCCTTAGTCGTTTGCTTGCAAGCTTATGATGTGTATTACCGAGAGGGCCTAGAGATACCTCTACGATACTAGGAGTGACAAATTCTAATCTTGATGCATGCCAACTCAATAAACATCTTCGAAGATACCTGTAGAGCATCTTTATAATCACCCAGTTACGTTGTGACGTTTGATAGCACACAAGGCATTCCTCCGGTATTCGGGAGTTGCATAATCTCATAGTCGAAGGGATATGTATTTGACATGAAGAAAGCAATATCAATAAAACTGAACAATCATTATGCTAAGTTAACTGATGAGTCTTGTCCATCACATCATTCTCCTAACAATGTGATCTCGTTATCAAATGACAACACATGTTTATGGTTAGGAAACCTTAACCATCTTTGATCAACGAGCTAGTCTAGTAGAGGCTTACTAGAGACATGGTATTTGTTTATGTATTCACACATGTATTTAAGTTTCCGATCAATACAATTCTAGCATGAATAATAAACTTTTATCATGAATAAGGAAATATAAAATAACAACTTTATTATTGTCTCTAGGGCATATTTCCTTCACGAGCCTCTTATCCGGTTCATTCAGATCAACGGGTCTAATATAACCCAAACATGGTTTTGTAAAAACAACTTCTTAGTCCAAACAAAGAATTCCAAAAACTTGTGTTAACAGAATAACTAACTAAAACTTGTTTTCCTATAATTTCACCTAAAATATGTTTTCTAAAAACTGAACTGTATCATCCAACAAAACACAAAAAGTTACAGCCAAGCTAAAGAGAGAAATATCATCGTGTCCAAAGTAGCATCCGTCCGGATTGAATCTTGTCGTCATCGGGTATGATCCACTTGGGTAAACGAGGTCGTCGTGGCTGCAACACCTACACGCCATGGCCTCTGAGTAGAGGCTGAAACTACATACCACAAAGCATGCAAGCCAGGAGAAAAAAAGTGGGCGCCCTTTGCCCAGAAAGGTCGTTGATTGATGGGGACGAAGAGCAGGTTGTCAACCCTTGTCGTTGCATCTAGGGTAGGACGAGCACTTCAACATACCATGTCACCTTTCTTCCAGCATCGACAAGCTTCGATTTACAAATATGTGCATTTTTAAATGACATATGAATACCGTTTTGAACAATTAAAAAACATAGAAATCTTAGAGTATAGAATTCCTATATGAAACTTTTCTTTGTCATGGTTTGGATCATAGGGAATTGATATTCCATGTTCCTTCGAAATTCCTATGGAATTGGCTATTTTGGAGAATAACAAGGCCCGTTATAGCGTCAAAACTCAAATACATATAAATTGAAATGTTATGTACCTAAGGGTGGTCATAATGGGGAGTAATTTAGACTAGTGTCATGCATATGTCACTAGTATATGTTACTACCCTCATCGTGCAACGTGCCATGGAAGTAGTATCATAACATTGCCACATCGTTATACAATTATGAATGGAACCACCTGAACATGTAATCATGCATGGGAGAATGCCCACCACAATCTTCAACCATGCATGGAAAACCGTTTTCATCTTTATCAGACTTTTACATTCAATAAATACAGTTAAAAAACATTCAATAAATACAGTTAAAACTACATACTCATGACACTAATTATTCAAAGTCATTACATCAATCCCTCATAAAAATGCATAGGATTGCAAGGCTATGCCTTAACCCGTTGTCTTTTCGAACTAATCACACATGGCGATGAGATCGCAAGAGAAAATGATTGAAGGAGACATAAAGATGAATACTTATTTGATAATATGTCCTACAATGATTGTCGGATGCGATAACAACTACAATATAACTATACTGGAGGGGAGATGTTTGCGGCAATGGTGATGGCGGCGGCTATGACGATGAGACGGGGAATGACGACAACTAGGGTTAAAAAATGGCTTGTAATTATCGAATGATGTTCTCGACGCTCTCCTGTTGAGATTTTGGTGTTGTCCCAATTATAATAGTTGGAGGGTTTGGACTTCACGGAGCTGCCATCACTTGGTTGGAGCACGTGCACTCACACCAAACGCCGTCTTGCGCTGTGGATAGATTGTTGCGCTTCCGATTTCCTTCATTCATTCTTCATTTTTTTGTTTCCTTCTAAGTGATGATTTATCTTTATATTTGGCATATATTTTCATGTGTAACAAATTAAACCAAGGATTCCACGATCTCTCGCATCCATTAGTCATTAAGTGGCGTATCAGAGTGATTTTCTCAGAATAAAAAAAACAGTTTAAGCAATGGCAGGATGAGCAAAAAAATGTCCCTCATCACTTGGCTGTGTAAAGCACCACTACTAGTGTTGTTTCTGGTGATGGTGGTGATGGCGTGCATGATGATCGAGTACGAAGATACAATGACGATGTACATTTTGTGATAGTTGGGGCTTGAAAACTATTGTCGGCATGTATATTTTGATGAGGTAGTATATATTAAACCCTTCACACTGATGGCGAACTTGTAATGATAGGATTACACCCTTTTTTTATGTGGTGCTAGGATGATGTTAGGCCCCTCGCAATGCTCCACCTTGTACAGGTGCTAAGGTTGCCAACTAAGCAAAAAATATGATGTGGCATACTAGTTAAGAAGAGAGAGAGTAGTATGATGACCCCAGGAAGAAACGGTGCTAAGCACGTGAACCTAGATGGAAGCATAATTCTGAGTCTACAACGAATTAAATGCACGAAGCTTAGCACCCAAAAACCTAGCACCTTTGCATTGTGGACTTGAGTTGTTAAGACATTTAATATGCTTAGCACCTCATCTAAGCACCTTTGCATTGGGGGATGTCTTATAGTAGCTAGGATGGACTTGCTCTGCATTTATGACCATGCATGCCTAAGTTTTTTTTCTATTCGTGTGTAGTGTGTTAGTGTGCTTGCTCTTTTGTCATGCCAGACACATTCTTGACGACACTTCAAGGCAATGCTGAACCAGGCACAATAAGAATGAAAAACATATATAGAAGTATACAAGAGAAAAGTAAAAAGTGCTTTGTTTTTCCAATTACGTTTTTCATTTATAGCGTGCTTGACTTTCCCCTCAAATCAAAAAAGAAAAAAGAAAAAACTTGCGAACTAAGTCAAATACGTGTCTATCCATGGCGCACGTAATATCCCGAGCTTAAAAGTAAAATACGCCTCCGACCACGCTTTTATATAACCAAGACAGGTCGGGGCACGGGCTCCTTCTCTCGCATATCCCCACAGGCGCCTCCAGACCCCCGTACGAATACCGGAGCCCTCGAACCGCAAACCCTAATCCCCATGGCGGACTCCGACGCATCGGCGGCGCCGCCAGAGGTAGCGACCGAGATGAAGATTCCAGTCGTAGACCTCACCGACGCCGTGCAGGAAGACGCTGCACCAGACCCTGCGGCGGCCGCCCCCACGCAGGAAGAGGAGCCATCAGAGGTTGCCGAGGCCGAAGGCGACCACAAGAGGAAGCTCGAGGAGGTCGACGCGGGCGCGGAGGCCAACGGCGCCGGGGAGGACGCCAAGCGACCGCGCGTGGAAGGCAACGGCGCAGGTTAATCTCTCTCGCGCCCCACCCCCTCTCTATCCACGTGTGCGGTTGTACCTAGGGTTTACTGTCTCGGCGACGATTCTAGCTTGTCAAACATGGTCGGTTCGTCTTAAGCCTGGATCGTAATCCGTCTGCTGATCCGTTCGTTATCTCTGTTGGGATCAGATGCCGTGCAAAACAGTGAGTCCTCCGAGAAGCCCGAGGAGCCAGTCGCTGTGATTACTGAGGGGGCGGCAGATCCCGAGGTTGCTCCTGCTGGTGATCTGCAGACAAGTTCTGAGGTCAAGCCACAGGAGACTGCAACTGAAGCACCGCCACAACAGCAAGAAGGCGATGCAACCGGTGCCCTGCAGGAGACTACCCGCCTAATTGATGTGCCCAATACCAAGGTATAACCATTGGCTTCGATGAAATCTGTTTTTTGGGGCCAGTGTTGCATCAAACACAGAAATTCGTGTCTACTACTGATTTACACACATAATTTGCTTATGCTGATGGTGGAAATTCATGCAGGTCGGCGTTCTAATAGGAAAAGCGGGTGAAACAATCAGAAACCTGCAAATGAGCTCGGGCGCAAAGATCCAAATCACAAAGGATGCAGATGTTCCTTCAGATGCCACGACTCGACCAGTCGAATTGGTTGGAACTACCGAGAGTATTGACAAGGCTGAGCAGCTTATTAAGAGTGTTATAGCTGAGGTATGCTAAATGTATCAACTTTCTCAGGTGTTTGAAGTAGTTTATGTTCGCTGAACTTATATTGGTAAAAGTTACATCTAAGGCTCTATCCAATGCATATATTCCAGGCTGAGGCTGGCGGTTCCCCTGCCTTGATAGCCAAAGGTTTCGGGTCTGGTCAGTCAGGTTCAGAGCAGTTTGAGATGCTAGTCCCTGATAATAAGGTTAGTTTTCAATGTTGGTGATGAATCCAACTGTTTCGTTTGCCTAACTCTTCTCTGATCTTATCAATTTCGTAGGTTGGTTTAATTATTGGAAAAGGAGGTGAGACAATTAAAAACCTGCAAACCCGATCGGGTGCTCGAATCCAGGTAGATAGTTTGCATTTTATGTTGTCATTTTAAACAATTATAGCTTATGTCAACTGAGGCTTGAGGGCGGCGGTAAATGTTAATGTAGTTAATTCCTCAACATCCTCCGGCGGGTACTACACTGACCGAAAGGACTGTACGTGTTACTGGCAATAAGAAGCAGATAGAAGCTGCAAAAGAGTTGATTAAGCAAGCTATGAGTCAGGTGATGTAACCCTGCTTTGTGCTTTTTTGTTCCATTATTGCTGTGATGAAGCCTCTGATGCTTGAGGCTGATGTGATCCTGCTTTATGCCTTTTATCATTCATCTGTGCAGTGAGCAACTCAGTAATGCTTCATTCTGTCTATTGTCCATATGTACACTTGTGCTGTGATTACCTGCATGATGCCTATGCCCCTATGATAAACATAGTGATATTGAATTTAGCGTTGTTGCCAAAATATCAAGTTTGTGTATTATGCTACTTGGTACGAAATCATAGCATGTATGATTGCCTGTGTATTTCATTTCTACCTTGTCTGATTGGTACAACTGGCTTTTTCTATGTCACCATTTTGGTAGTTAATTATATGCTATTCATGGTGCTATGCTAATGCTGCTAATAAATGTGATGCACTTAATCATCTTAACTTTTCAAAACTTTTTTGTCAATTATGTTCAAATTGCCTCGTCTATGAATAAGACTGGAGATGTTTTGCCTGAAAGGAGTCTCCCATTAGTTGTTTTTTGGAGTAAAACCTTTTATATTCTGATAATAGAAATTGAAAATTGTCCTAGTTGATGCCATTTTTGTAACTTGCGTTGATGCTCCCATTTTAACATTTGTGGCTGTTTCATTCCAACTCTGCATCTTGTAAATTTGAACATTGTTCATGTGTATATGAACACACTTTAGCGCAAGTGCATTCTTGATTAAATAGCAATCCGAAAATAGTCACTTTATCGTGCTTGGGGTGTTTTATATTGCCCCTTGCCCATTTATGGAATCTGAAGTATGACTAGACTAATCTGTGTCTTCTTTAATGGGCCTGTATGACATTCTTGATATATAGAAGTGCCTAACTGGACTGGAAGGTAAGTTCTCCGTTTGCCCTACTTTCCTTGATCGATCAATCAGTCAGTGACATGCAATCGGCTTGTGGGTTATTGTGGGTTGTAGTAGGTTCACCCACATAATTTTATTGTGGGTTATTTGTTACTGTTAGAGTTATATTCTCCACCAAATTTTGCCCTGAAATATTTAGTATGTATTTTGCCCTGAAATGTCTAGTATGCCACCTTTTGTTCTGCATGTCACTATAAAATTTTGAGTGTTGCCTGCAACCTGCCAATCATGTTATTGTGCTTGATGTAGTATCAGTACGAAACATAATGTGCAGCATCGATTATATTTAGAAACAAAATTAGGAACTAGGAATAAATGGTTCACCACCAGTTAATATTGAATGGTTTTGTATTTTGGACCTAGGAAAGTTGGATACAGTTACAGAAACAATAATAGAAGAGTTCATGGTTCTAGTGTAACTGGACTGCCCTCAATGTTTTTACCTGATCCTTGGCTCTGGCTTTACACATGGTTTGGTCAATTAGCCTCTTGCTAACTCTAGATAAAATCTGATACTGTTTCCTACATCGGAAGTCGTAGCTGACACATCAGGTTATCTCCCTTCCAGTTTCCGTGAATTATCTTTTGTTGAAGGTGCCAATTGGAGTTGGCTGGGTATACCAATGCAGATTCAGCTAGGCCTTCCTGATGGGGTCATCTCCTTCATCCGTTGCATCACAGCAGAGGGATATTGATCATTGTCCCTTGCCCTCGTATGGTTTTTGTAGTCGGGGTAACTGGTAAGGCTGCTTATGGCTGAAATGGAAAGAAAAACCAATCCTGCATTGGAAGACTGCACCAATTGTATCATTGCCATGCCAAGGATACTGCATCACCATGTCTAGGTTTGCTAAACTAAATTGTTTGCAACTCTCTGTTGTCTGCAGAACCACTTCTCTATAGTCGAAAAGCTGTGAACTATGTCACATCATTTGTCTTAGTTTTATGATGTGTTACCCCCCCACAACTGCAGTCCCTGTCTGTCCCTTTATGAAGTTTGGGCTAATTAACCTTGTTATCATGTCAGTGCTTCGCATGTGATCTTGCCATGTTTTTTTATTTCTGAACTGTATGGAGATGTGGAAATATGTTGAATTGTAAACATTGTTTCTTTCAATCTGTGAAGCTCTTGTTCCCTTAATTCTACTGAATGTGATGATTGTTGGTATTTGCATTCTAATACTAGTGTCTCATCTCATTGACATTATGTGTTTATTCATGGATGGTTGATTCTATTGCCCTTTGTGTTGCACTTTTCACTTTAGATGTCCACATAAGGGTATGAAATGTTATAAGATGCATACTTGTATTTTTTCTCTTGGAAGACTACTTTATTTGAATGCTGTAGCTATGAAAAGTTTTTTACTAGCACGAACTTGCAGGTTTATTGGTGTACAACTTTGATATGACAGTTATCCTTCTATGATGTTGTTATACATCTTATATCCAGCCTTTGTCTTTGCCATTTACTTTTCTTGTTTGGTTTCTAACATACTTTTATATACAGACATTTCCAAGAAACACAACTCAGTCTGGTGGCTATGGTCCGCAACATCACAACCCTCAGGGTCATGGCCCAGCTTCTCAGTGGGGGCCACGGTCTCAACCTCAGCAGTATGGATATCCACCAAGAGGGCCTCCTCAGAACGCGCCATACTCTCAACCCCCTTATGGTGGTTACCCACAGCAGCCACCACCAAGAGGTGGCATGGGCTGGGACCAGAGGCAGGGCCCTCCGCCTCACCAGGGTGGTGGTTATGACTACTACAAACAGGGATCTCAACCTTATGAAAGCCAGCCACCAAACTACCCCCCTGGACCAGGTAACTTCAACAGCTATGGCCCATCACAAGCTCCAAGCTATGGACAGCCTCAGTATCCGCAGTCTGCACCTCCACAGAACTATGGCCCTGGATATGGTGATCCTAGGTACAGTGCTCCAGCTCCAGCCCAGCAGTACTATGGGCAGCCACCAGCCGGTCCGCAGCAAGGCTACCCTCAACAGCCAGATCCTTATGCTAGACCTCCATATGGTGGACCTGGACAATGGCCACCCAGAGGCAGTGCACCTGCAGATGGTGCTTACCAGGCACCACCGCCTGCATCTTATGCTCCGCCAGCCCAGCAACCTCCTGCTTATGGTCAAACATACCCAACTGGACCTGATGGGTATGCTCAGCAGGGTTATTCACAGCAGGGTGGGCAAGGGCAAGGGCCAGCAGCATATGGTCAGAGTGCTCCGGCAGGACCAGGGTACAGTCAACAAGGCGGCTATGCGCAGTATCCTGCATCACAGCCAGCATACGGTGATCAGTCAGCTCAAAACAATGCAAACTATGGTTATCAGGGAGCCCCAGCTGATCCCAACTATGGAAATGCCTACCCACAGTCAGGATATGCTGCTGCACCGACAACTGGTCAGCCTGGATATGGTCAGGCAGGATACACTCAGCCACCAGCTACAAACCCACCAAGTTATGATCAGTCTGCGCCACCAGCAGCTCAAAGTGGCTATGCTGCACCTGCTGCAAACCCACAGCCTGCGGTTGCAAAGGGCGTGTCACCTCAGCCTGCTGCTGCTGCTGGATACGGCGGGCAGTGGACTGCCTGACTTCTGTTCCAAAGCCCTGCTGACAGCAAGATATATTTGAAAGCTATATATGTTTTGTCACCTGCTGCTTTAAATCTTTGCGATGTTCCGCCAGGCTTGCCTTCTAAAAGTTTATACTCTCTGTAGTACTAGTAGATTGTTATGTTAACTTTGAACTTCTTGAGTTGAAAAGAGAACCTGGTTAGCTTATTGCCTGTGAGAGTAATTTCTGCATGTCTTGCTTGTTTCATGTTGGTTTTGTTGTGCTTTAGCTATGTTCATTCTTCTGCTTGCTGAAGCAATTTTGACTTCTGTTTAGGGTTTCGGCCCCTTTATTAATTTTAGTGACACTATATACTGTGCTGATTTTTCTTGTAGAATGTCTCCCGAGCCTTCTAGTGTCAAAAACGGAGGGAGTACTTGTCAGCCAGGAGATCTAACAAACTTACTAAGTTTCACCAAGATGTAACCTGGCTAGGAACCCCCAACATTTCCCTCCTTTCCCATTCGTTCGTGCCGCCACCAGATTCCCTGTCCCCTTTCCTTTGGCATGGTCTAGGAGATGTCCCCTTTCCTTTGCCATATGTATTTTAGTTTTAGATACATTCATTTCCGCGACGAGTAATTTGGAACGAAGGAAGTAGTATGTAGATATAATGAAGGTCGCATGAAGTAGTATGACACCATGGTTTGAAAATGAGGAGTGTGGTTGCAATAGCAGGCTCATCTTTGTTGGGTAGATTGGTCTCCCTTAAGATGTTCAAATATGACTTCTGATGGCCCATAGATATCTCAAATTCTATCTTATAGACCGTGCCTCTGCGACAATGTTTGACGGTATGGCTGAAAACTACCTTTATGACTACGTAATTAGGCTGGTCATAGTGGAGAGTAACTTAGACTAGTAACATACATATGTTACTAGTCTATGTTACTACCTTCATAGTGGATAGTGTCATAGGTGTAGTAACATAGTTGCCTTCATTTATTACTTTGTAGACTCATTATGCATTGAAAACCGCTATGTGATGGTAACATATTATGTTACTCTATTTGCCTCTCTCCTCATTAACTACTTGCCACATCACCAATTTTGCTTATGTGGCATCTATGTTACTAGCTATGTTACTCCCACTATGACCAGCCTTATAGAGTAGTGTTTGGTAGCCTCTAAAAATGTCTGATTCACATCTCGAGAACAAAGCAGGGATCTCAGTCCAGGGCATATCATACACATTGTAGTTGAGACTAACATATGACATATAGTTGCGTCACAAAATTAGTGTGTCCGACACTAGTGTTCTACTAGTGCGTGTCCACACTATTTATTTAGTGTCTCTATATCCATGACCTATGAAACATGAACATCAAGCCAACATATGCTAGTTTAACCATGTGTGTCACGAACACCATATCTTCATCGATTAGGGGCCATTGTAAGCCACCATGCACCATAATACTTGATGAAATGATATTCAAGGACAATACTTGATACAAACATGTCGTTGTGCGGCATTCGGTTAAGCCTATACATGTTTAGCTACCATACATTCACCCTTTTAATGTGTATTACAGCATCAACATTGAGGAACACCTAACAATTTCTTAAGACCTAGTCTCTCCGTCCCACAATACAAGGCGTTTTTGCAAGCTATTGTGGGATGGAGGGAGTAGATGTCAGACTAGAACATCGCCGTCGTCGACGACCTCCACCGCCGTTCGCCCCGTAGAGCTTGAGTACGAGGCACCGGTTGCGCACGGGCCACGAGGACCCCTCGCCGAGCTTCCGTTGGTTGGCGGGTTGCACCCGCGCGTGCATGGTGCACCCCAGCAAGAGCGCGAGCAGACAACAAGGCAGTGCAGCGCCGTGTATTTTTGGCACGGGTGCAGGCACACAGCGGGCAGCGCAGCGGCCGCGCCATTGAGACATAAGACTGCAACGCGTGGACGTCCGCTTCTCCTCACATTCTCTCTCTGACCCCCATTCCTAATTTCTCCTCAGTAGCATATTCATGCGAGCAGTGGCTATGTTAGAGGGAACGGTTGGTTTCCACGCACGGCTGTAAACATGGACACTATGCATGAGATGAATACAAGTCTGGTTGCTCATATTCTTCCTGCTCTCCCTTTCTACAACAACGGCACGCGCAGCGCAGCAACGTCGTCGCAGAGCTTGAGCACTTCGCAGGACGTGGGTGGGACGCAGTGGAGCTCGCCGGCGACGTCCCTCTTCCGCCCTGGTCACTTTTGTCGCTCCTCGCTCAAGCCTCACTGGCACAAACCACTGCCACAAGAGTGGTTTTTTGGCGCTAGGGCTTCATATGGCATCCCCTATCCTTACCCTTCAACATAGCGTTGAGATCTATGCTAGCCAACTAACTCACTATATGAAACTATCTTTTTCCCAATAACAACATATGGACTTCAAAATTTGCACGTCAACCAAATTTTAGAACTTCAACGTGTGAAATGGTTATTTGAACTTTTTTTTGGATTTTTGGGTCAGATGTAAATATACAAAATGAGATTTTTATCGAGTAAAAATATATTTGAAGTCCGAAAGTTTCTTCCGACATTGTAGTTAGAATGTTTTGTCGTCCTACAAAATCTGAAGTTCATATGTTGTTTTATTTGGGATAAATAAAAAAGATAAAAGTGCCTGCACGGATCATGATGCAGAAAACGGGTGGCCAGAAAATAGGTGTCATGGCTCCCAAACCACTCACTAGGGCACTAGGGGGGATTTGTCCGGCTTTCTGAAAGTTGAGGAGATTACGTAAGCCATTTTTGAGTTGAGTTGAGGAGGGTAATGTGGTCGATTCCTGGAAATTTAGGATGATATATATACTTCTTTCGGCATTAAATGGAGATTATATGCCAAAGCCAGCGGATGAAACTAAATTCATTGTGGTTTGTGCATCAGTCAATTGCATTTATCAATTTAATGGACAAAATGCAAGCAGTTGTATCCGATGGTGGAGCTATGTGGTACACGGGGGTCATTGCCCCCCTCCCCCGGATTTTGTTTTGAAAAGTTTAGATGGGGAAATTGTCCTTTTTCATTCAGTATCTTCATCTTTTGTGTTCACGTCCCTGCTGTTTTTTGTCTAGTGCCATCACATGTTTTATCTGTAGCAATTGGAGGCCGTTGATGACGTGGAGCTCCGCCAGGAAATCACTCCGGCCCTTTGTGTTGGCCGTAGAAAATCGCTTCAGTGCCACCTCCGTGCTCCGGCCATGCACCCTCCGAGCACATTAGCACGGTACACCACGCCAAATCCTCCCCGTCCTATCTTCGTTTCATCGTTAAAATTCTTTGTCCCATCACTAAGCTCTATGTACTTTAACTGTTTCGGCACCCCTGGGATGCTTCTCAAGTCTAGGAGTGTTGAAATATATTGCCTGCCTCTCTGCATTAGTTGGAATTTTTAGATGAGTTGACTGGAGCATAAATTCAATGTAGTATTAGAGCGGCTAGTCCAACGACGTTGATCCTAAATTTCTCTACCACTTCTACAGTGCGCTGCCCCAGGGAGATTAATCTCCTTTCCCTGGGAGCACGGATTAGACTGGTCCATATATTAGATTAGACAAATTCAAAATTTTAAGTAGATTGAATCATATTAGATTGATTTATTTTCAGTTAGCCAAATAAAATTGTATTAGATAGATCCCAATCGATGAAGAAAATCTAACTGATCGGTGCCTTGAACGGCGGTTGAGAGCCTCTAGCCACCGCACACAACCTGAATGTTGAACGAATAGTAGGTACAACCGCCTCCTCCCCTAAGAAAATCCCGGGGTCCTCTGCCTCCCGTTAGCGCGGCCGCTGGGCCATGGCGGCGCGATAGATCCGGCCTTTGCCGTCGAGAGGGCTATGATTTTAGATAATTTTGTTATAGTTTGTGTCCTGCTGATGAAGACGAGACAACAGTGGCTCGGTGAAGATAAAATAAGGTTCTCCCCACTTAGCTCCGTCCCGGTGGTGTGTCTAGCATCATCGGTGGACGTGTGGAGGTGTGTCTCCGGTGGATCTGTCCTTGGTTGATTTGCTCGAATCTGGTCATAGTTCATCTACGTTCCCGTGTCTCCAAGTTTGATCCTTCCGATCTACGCTACTCTTCATCGGCGACGGTTGTTGTTCTGTTGCGCTGGTCTTATGGTGCCTTAGGATGACGACTTCCCGACTGTCTAAAACAACAAGTTTTGTCCGACTCCGGCGAGGGAGGGGCGATGAGAGCAGCGCACCTTCGACTCGCTTCACTGCTTGTAGTCATCGCTAGGTGGTCTTGGATCTGGATGTAATTTTTATTATTTCTGGTGTTCTTTGTACTACCATGATTGAAGATGAAGGAATAGATGAGAAGTTTTCTGAAAAAACACCACCGCACACAACTTCGACAGACGACACGTCGCCAAGCCTCAACCCCGCACTAGGAGCAACAGGCCACCTGACCTACTTCAATGTGTCGATGCGGCTATGATATGATCTCCATCGACTATGATCTCTGTGCCCCATGTCGTTAGCGGGGCGCCCTACTGATACGTCTCCAACGTATCTATAATTTATAAAGTATTCATGCCATGTTTACAACAATTCTATATGGTTTTGGTATGATTTGAATGGAACTAACCCGGACTAACACTGTTTTCAGCCGAACTACAGTGGTGCTATTTTTTGTACAGAAATAAAAGTTCTCCAAACGCAACGAAACTTTTTGACTTTTTTTGGAACAAAAGAGGCACTAGAAGCTTCGTGGGAGGACCAGAAGGTGAAGGAGGTGAGCACAAGACAGCTGTGCGCGCCAGGAGGCCCAGGCGCACCCTGGTGGGTTATGCCCACCTCGAGGCCCATTTTCGCGTGCTTCCAACGCTGCAAAATCATATACATAGAGAAACCATCAGAAATAACCCTAGATCAAAAGTTCCGCTGCCGCAAGCCTCTATAGCCACGAAAAACCAATCTAGACCCCATTCTGCACCCTGCCAGAGGGGTAAATCATCACCAGTGGCCATCTTCATCATCCCGGCGGCCACCATGATGAGGAGGGAGTAGTCTACCCTCAGGGCTGAGGGTTTGTACCAGTAGCTATGTGTTTAATCTCTCTCTCTCTCTCTCTCTCTCTCTCTCGTGTTCTTGAGATGTCACGATCTTGATGTACCGCGAGCTTTGTTAATATAGTCAGATCATATGGTGTTTTACCCTCTCTATCTTGTTGTGATGAATTGAGTTTTACCTTTGAGATTTCGTTTTTATTGGATTGAATACTTTTATGGATTTGAGAGCACTTAATCTATGTCTTGGAACCCAACTCGCGGATTCCGAGGTGACATTGGGGTAATCTATGCATAGGGGTTGATGCACGTTTTCATCCTTGTTTCTCTGATAGAAATCTTGGTGCACTCTTTGAGGTTCTTTGTCTTGGATCCAGTATTATGAATCTGAAATTGTTTGATGCATATTGCATAATCAACTCACGGATACTCGCGGTGACATTGAAGTATCTAGGTGACATTAGAGTTGGTTGATGTGTATCATATGGTGTTATTTTAGTATGAACTCTTGGTTAGATCGATAGGAAAGAACAGTTTGGTGTTATTTTAGTACGGACTCTAGGATAGATTAATCGGAAAGAATAGCTTTGAGATGAGTTCGTACCCATAAACAATTTCTTCTTATGTTCTCCGCTAGATAGTAACTTTGGAGTGACTCTTCATCGCACGTTGAGTGAAGGTTATATGATCCAATTATATTAGCATTGTTGAGAGATTGCACTAGCGAAAGTACGGACCCTAGGCCTCATTTTTAAGCATTGTGGAATACCATTTGTGCTCCGTTTTATCAATTGCTACCCTGCTGTTTTTTATTGTTCCTATTACAAAAATCAATATCTACTATCATTATTACGCTTTTATTACCATCTCTTCATTGAACAAGTGCACCTATACAAATTACAATTGTATTTGGTATGTTGGGGACACAAGAGACTCTTTGTTATTTGGTTGCAGGGTTGTTTGAGAGAGACCATCTTCATCCTATGCCTCCCACGGAATGATAACCCTTAGGTCATCCACTTGAGGGAAAATTGCTACTGTCCTACAAAACTCTGCGCTTGGAGGCCCAACACGAGTCCACAAGAACAAGTTGTGTAGTAGACATCAAGCTCTTTTCTGGCGTTGTTGCCGAGGAGGTGAGTACTTGAAGTTATATCTTTAGATCTTGTAGTTGATTATTTTAGTTTCTTGTTTTATCACTAGTTTAGTTTGTAAAAGAAAACTACAAAAAATGGAATTGAGGTTGCATCATATTGTTCATCTTTATAATGTCTTTTTTGAAAATGATGGAAAGGAAAATTGTGCTCAATTGATAGAAGAAGAATTCAATAAAATGTTTGGCATAAATGATAAGCATGATTGCAATGTTGTTAGTACGAATTCTATGAATATCCAAAATACTAATGATGATTGCACTAGTCGTGTTAAAAATGTTTCTTATAAGCATGTCAATTTTTGTGGAGTGCATAAAGTTTGTGAAGACGTGCCTTATAGAGAAGATAGATTTTGTAACAAGCATAAACATGATAGAACCAATTTTTTGTTCAAAGTGAATTTGCTACAAAATTATGCTCTCTTTGTCCTATTACTTGTGAACTTTGCAATAAGGCCGGTCATCTTTATTTCCAATGCAAACTTTTCCATGATTGAATCATGGCCAAATATTGTATGACCTGATCACCCTTGAACTTTATAATGAGCTTTATCTATTCTTGGGGAGTGAAGAATTGACACATAAAAATAGTTGGTTTGAAGTATTCATTCTCACGGACGACATTGAAACTAATCTAAAAAATATCTATATGTTTTGCATGGTAAATTGCAACGAGAATGCTTATATTGCCAACTATAGAAAGATGGGAAAACCAATGGAATATAAAAGGAATACTAATGAAAGGGTAAAGATTTCCACTTTCCCTCCTATTGTCTCTCGTGATGAAATAAGTGACGAGGAGGAGTTGCCTATTCAACCAATCTCATCAATAAGAAGCTTGAAAAAAATTAATTAAACCCACACATGATGTGGTGAAGAAGAAAGAATAGAGGTAAAAAGGTATCTCTCCCAAATAATGTTACTCCTATTATTGTTGTGCCTCATGAAAATGAATCAAAAATAATTCTGGAAGATGATGCACTTGATGATGATATTGCTTCTTTGTCTTATAGCACAATGTCCGAGAGCACTATTGATGATGATTTTGTTATGCCTATTGCTCGTTGTGATGATTATGATTGGGAACATAATGATACTTCTTATAATCTTGGAATTATTTTTGGCACCAACTTGGGAAATTATGATGATATCAATTGTTATACCATTGGTGCTATTCATACTATTAATGATGAGAGTGATTATGCTTATGATATGCCAAGCCACAAGCTTGGGGATGCTATGTTTGATGAGAATGGCATGTTTGAGAATTTATTTGCCGCAATTAATGTTTGTCCCAAGCTTGGGGATGCTATACTTAATGAAGATGATCTTTTTAGCCCCCCTACTTTGAATGACCAAATTTGATGTGATGATTGCATGTGTCGGTGTCAAAACCGGCGGATCACGGGTAGGGGGTCCCGAACTGTGCGTCTAAGGCGGATGGTAACAGGAGGTAGGGGACACGATGTTTACCCAGGTTCGGGCCCTCTTGATGGAGGTAATACCCTACGTCCTGCTTGATTGTTCTTGATAATATGAGTAGTACAAGAGTTGATCTACCACGAGATCAAAGAGGCTAAACCCTAGAAGCTAGCCTATGGTATGATTGTCTGTTGTCCTATGGACTAAAACCCTCCGGTTTATATAGACACCGGAGGGGGCTAGGGTTACACAAGGTCGGTTACAAAGGAGGAGATATACATATCCGTATTGCCTAGCTTGCCTTCCACGCCAAGTAGAGTCCCATCCGGACACGGGATGAAGTCTTCAATCTTGTATCTTGATAGTCCAACAGTCCGGCCAAAGGATATAGTCCGGCTTTCCGGAGACCCCCTAATCCAGGACTCCCTCAGTAGCCCATGAACCAGGCTTCAATGACGATGAGTCCGGCGCGTAGTGTTGTCTTCGGCATTGCAAGGCGGGTTCCTCCTCCGAATACACCATTGAAGAGTTTGAATACAAGGATAGTGTCCGACCCTGCAAAATAAGTTCCACATACCACCGTAGAGAGAATAATATTTCCACAAATCTAATCTATTTGACACGTTTTGACAACATGACATCATGCCATGGCCCGGTTATTATTCGAACCGCTTTTCTCAACCAGCTCCGCACATATCGCGAGGTGGTTTTCTTGACACGTCTTGTCAAAGCAGAGATCATGTTCCCCTTAACACGGGATTCTCATCAATACGGACGTGGGTAACCCAACCACGCCATCAATTACGGCGCCTGGTGAATAAGCGGTTTCACTAGGCAAGTGGGGAGACACATCGCCTCTTCCGCCCTTATAAAGGGATGAAGATTTACTTTTTTCACCCACGCCTTCTTCCTCCTTGTTTACCCATTCCCGCACACTCGAGCTCTAGCGCCCAAACTCGCGTTCTTCTTCTCAAACCACTCCAAGCATATCTGGAGCAGGAGGCAAGTGGATGGTTTCCTCCGTCACGGAGGAGAACATCAAAAAGTTACGGGAAGCCGGATACCTAGCTGCGGATATCGCGCACCGGCTGCCAAATGCGGGGCAGATCGTCCCAACGCCCGAACCCCATGAGAGGGTAGTTTTTCTTACCCATTTCATCCGCGGACTGGGATTTCCTCTCCACCCGTTTGTCCGCGGGCTCATGTTCTACTATGGGCTGGACTTTCATGATCTGGCCCCCAATTTCATCCTCAACATCTCGGCGTTTATCGTCGTGTGCGAGGCCTTCCTCCGCATCAGGCCCCACTTCGGCCTATGGCTGAAAACCTTCAATGTCAAACCGAAGGTGGTGGGAGGCCAGCAAGTAGAGTGCGGAGGCGTCATGGTGGGCAAGATGCCTAATGTCACCTGGCTCAAGGGAACCTATGTGGATACGTAAAGGGGTGGCAATCGTGGTGGTTCTACATCACCGAGCCACGCGACTCCAACTAGGCAGCGGCCCCCAAATTTCGATCCGGAATCCCCACGCGGCTCACCTCCTGGAAAAAGAAGGCCATGTCCTGGGGTTCCTCGGTAGAGCTGACCGGACTCGAGACCTATATCCAGAACATGACAAACAAGAAAAGCAAGCTTGTCAACGTGGTCCAGGTTATGCTCTTCCACCGGATCCTCCCGTGTCAACGGCGGGAATTTGTTTTGTGGGAGTTCGACTTGGCCAAGCACCAGACGCTGTGAGAGCTCTATGACACGACACACGGGGACGTCTGGAGGGTGTTGTTCAAGAGCGCCGAGATTCCTCCCTCCCTCACCGAGGACCGCGGACTCAGCGCAAAGCGCCACGCCAATCTGGTTGGTTTTTATATCTCTGAGGGTATTTATTTGCCCCGGTTTAGTTGTGTGCAGGATCTGAACTTCCATGTCATTAACATGACTGGATAGAGACGGCGAAGCATCTTGATAGCCCAGCCCCCCTGCCTGAAGATCCTGCAGACGCTCTTCTGACGAAGATGCTGACTCCGGCACCCTACGAGGTGCCAGAAAAGAAGACCAAGAAGAAGGCCGCGGGGACCCGAAACGGTCTCCGGCGCAAGGTTGTATCGGAGTCATCGGACGATGACTTCGACGCGCACTCCTCCCACGAAAACAAGGAGGAGGAGAAAAGTTCTCCCCCCCAGCCGGGGGAGACAAGAAAAGGAAGGCCGACCCATCCGGGGAGGCCGAAGGGTCCAAGAAGGGAAGGACCCTCCGTCCGGACTGCTCCACGACGGCCGCCGACTGCGGCGACGAGTGGCTACCCAGGGTCAAGCCCCTGGCGAAATCGTAAGTGTCCAGACACCATAGCACTTCATGGTATGTTTTATTGTACTGCCCATCCTCATGCCGAACATGATTATGCAGTCCGTCCCAAGCTCATCTCGACGTACCCTCGTCGAGCGGCTCTTTGTACTCGTCGGATATGAACAACGGTTCTCTTCCGACCGCTTCCACCCCTTGCCCTACGGACAACGCCGAGGTGTTGTCTCAAAAGGCACCGAGCCAAGGGGAGGTGGTCCTGGGGGCGCCTGGCGGCGACTTCCCGGACCCTGGGTACCAAGGGAGCGAGGCTCCTACGGGCTTCGAGTTTGGGCCCCAGCCGGACACTGCGCCGGAACCTTCGATGGTTCCGGACTCCGGCAGGCGGTCCCCCATCAAGGGGGTCCAACCATCGGTGCCGGTGTCCTCTATCCAACCAGAGGCACCGGACAACCTGCTGGAAGCGCTTCGCATCGCTTCCATCGCAGAAGAGCACCGCACTATCATGAGTGTGTTGGTCGAGAAGGTTCAGTCCGCCAAAAATGGACTGACCGAAGCCTGCGCCAGCCTCCTAACAGGCTTTGAGGTAAGCAATTAAAATATGAGAAAATAGTACTGCATAGATAGTATCCCCTGATGCTCTGTTCGGCGTTCGCGAAGAAAAGCCGAATAGAGGATTAAATGATAACTCAGGAGTCTAAGTAGAGTATGTCTATGCGTATGTGCAGGCTTCACTGCTGGCCGCTGCCGCACGTACTACGGAGGTCTCTGCGCTGAAGCAGGACCTGAAGCGGTCCGAGGACGAGCTCGGCCTTACCAAGAGGCAGCTCGAAGAGAGCAAATGTAAGATATACCCCTGTCTATATAGTTAAAAAGAAGTTCGGGTGTAAAGTAATAGGATCACCATGAATTTGCCAGGGGCCACGACCGAGGTGGAGACCCTGAGGAAGGCGTTATCCGAGGCCAAAGACAAAGCGGCCAAAGAACGCATTGAACAGGAGAAACAAGAAGCCCGAGTAGGCGAGGTGCAGCAAGAGCTCGAGGCTCTCGCCAAAAAGCACGAGTCCTTGGAGCTTGACTCTAAGACACGAGAGTCCGAGCTCGCACAGGCGCTTGAAAGCGTCCGGAGCGCCAAGGCTGAAGCCCACAAGGCCCTCCAGGAGATTGACACGGTGAAGAAAATAGCGGCGGGTAAGGCATTCATTATGCAAAGCAAGCACGTGAAGGCGACTTCCCTTTTTCTTACCTGAGTTCGGAGCTCTCCAGGAGCGTTTGTAGATCTTCCCCGTAGTGTACTGGATGCCGCGGAGTTTTACCGGTCTGAGGAGGGGAGCTCAACGGAGAAGTTGTTCTGGTCTTAGTATACTGGGACCGAACACCTCGTGCCCTTGAGCGACCAGCTGAAGCAGTTGGTCGAACTTCACAAGGCGGCCGAACAGGCCATGAGGGGCCTTATAGTCCGGATGTGGCCTGGTGAGCCCCTGTCCGGCAGCTACTTCGGTCTGGTGAGGCGGCTTGTAGAAGCCTTCCCATGGCTTGAAGTCATCAAGCGGTCCGTCTGCATCGAGGGTGCACGGAGGGCTTTTGCCCGGGCGAAGATGCACTGGGCGAAGCTGGACGCCGTGAAGCTGGTGAAGGAGGGGCCGCCGGAGGGCAAGGAGCATCGCCACCCCGAGAATTACTATGAGAGTGTCTTGAAGGGTTCCCGCTTAGTGGAAGATGAGTGTGCCAAGGATGTAATTTTTGAATGAACATGCCCATGTGATCCTGTAATATGAAACGAGTTCGTTTACACCATGCGACGCTTTCTTAATTTAAAATATTACCTTCTGTGCGGCCGTTTATAAAATCTGAGAGTTGGCCAGTCGTCGGCTTCTATCCCCATGTAACTAGTACTGGGGTGTTCGGGATAAACCTGAACACTCTTTACCCCAATTTTGGGTCCTTCAAGGGAGGTGTTCAGCGCAACGAACCAGACAATCAGACTATGATGCTTTATCACTCTCACTTAGCCATAGAAGTCTATGATTTTAAATTTTTGGCGAAGCCCCTGCTATTCGGAGGGCCGAATTTGGGGCGCTATACATGCCTAAGCCGGACAAGGCCGACTCCTCGCCCGAAGCGGGAAAAGTCTTTAAGGACTTGAGACCTCTCGAACAGCGACCAGTCTCTTGCCTTATCATGACAGTCAGTTTTTGGCTTTCTCTACTGAGGTGCCCGTCCGGAAGAACCGGGACACAATCGCAGTAGTTCTCCCACCACTACCTTAGCCGATATAGCGGAACATAAGGTACCAAAGCATGGGAGCCGGGCGACCCAACATTTGACCAAAGACATGATTCGGAGCTGATGCATATAATGCTATAAGTTCGGGGTGCCGCACTGTCAAAAGTGTTCGGACTTCTTGCGCTGTATTATGGGGTAAACGAGGACCCCTGGCGAACTGACCGTACCCGCACGTGCGGGTGCGGATTGTCGTAAATGGACAAATAAGAGAAAGAGAAAAACTTAAATAATGCAATGACAGATTAATGATATGCATTGTTATTTAAATAATACGTCGAAGCGTACTGGCACAAGTGGTGCAATAAGCATAAAGTAGGACAATTCGAAATGTCCTATCCCAGGGAAAGTTATGCATGAATAGTGAAAAACGGGTATATCAACTATTATTAGAGACCACCTGGCGGTTCCCATGTTCATCTTAGCTTCTTGCTGCCTTGGTTGTTGCTTCCGGAATGTGTTCGGCAATCGTACTGCCGGAAAGGGCTTCCAGAGAGTTAGGCCCTGAAAGAGAAAAGGAATGTCAAAGGCATACAACCCTTAGTGTGGTTGAGCCACAATGCGGGGCGTGTCCTGATCGTGCCCCCGCCTATGTCCATGGTATTTTCAATGCGTAGTTATGTACACGCAGCATGGATTTTGTCGCTTCACTGGGACTGGGACGGAGGCCGAATTGCTAGGCGAGCTTTGATCGTGCCAGGCGATCCTGTTGCAGCTTGTTCCGGACTCGCTTGAAGGTGTCTGGGGGCTGTGACGCCGAGTGACTGGTCTGCCTGAACAGGCTGCTTTGTGCTTCTGCTGCAAGGGCCGCAGTGTGCTCTTCCGTACGAAGCGAGCGTTCTATGTTTCCATTTACTGTTATAACCCCATGAGGTCCTGGCATCTTGAGCTTGAGGTATGCGTAATGCGGCACTGCATTGAATTTTGCAAATGCTGTCCGTTCGAGCAGTGCATGATACCACTGCGAAACGGGACGATGTCGAAGATTAACTCTTTGCTTCGGAAGTTATCCAGTGATCAGAAGACCACTTCCAGTGTGATTGAGCCTGTGCAATAGGCCTCTACACCTGGGATGACACCTTTAAAGGTGGTTTTGCTGGGTTTGATCCTCGAGGGATCGACGCCCATTTTTCGCACTGTATCCTGATAGAGCAAGTTCAGGCTGCCGCCGCCGTCCATAAGGACTCGAGTGAGGTGAAATCCGTCAATGATGGGGTCTAGGACCAGTGCGGCGGATCCGCCATGATGGATGCTAGTGGGGTGGTCCCTGTGATCGAAGGTGATCGGACAAGCAGACCATGGGTTGAACTTCGGGGCGACGGGCTCCATCGCATAGACGTCCCTTAGTGCACGCTTCTGCTCCCTCTTGGGAATGTGGGTTGCGTATATCATGTTCACCGTCTTTACTTGTGCGGGAAACCCCTTCTGTCCTCCTGTGTTCGGCGGCCAGGGCTCCTCCTCGTCATCGCTATGCAGCCCCTTGTCCTTGTTCTCGGCATTTAACTTGCCGTCCTGCTTGAACACCCAACATTCTCTGTTGGTGTGATTGGCTGGCTTGTCGGGGGTGCCGTGGATTTGACACGAGCGATCCAGTATGCGATCCAGACTGGATGGAGCCGGAGTATTTCTTTTAAATGGCTTTTTCCGCTGACCAGATCTAGAGCCTCTGAATCCGGCATTGACCGCCGTATCTTCGGTGTTATCACCGTTATTGCGGCGCTTTGGTCTATTACGACGCTGCCTACCGTTAACATCTTTGGTATCCGAGGTATCCAGATTCCTCGATGTGTTGTTGCTGCGAGCCAGCCAGCTGTCCTCGCCCACGCAAAAGTGGGTCATGAGTGTCGTGAGGGCTGCCATAGATTTCGGCTTCTCCTGGCCAAGGTGGCGGGCGAGCCATTCATCGCGGATGTTATACTTGAATGCCGCTAGGGCCTCTGTATCCGGACAGTCTACAATTTGATTTTTCCTAGTCAGGAACCGTGTCCAGAATTATCTGGCCGATTCCCCTGGCTGCTGGGTTATGTGGCTCAAGTCATCAGCATCCGGTGGCCGCACATAAGTGCCCTGGAAGTTGTCAAGAAATGCATCTTCCAGATCCTCCCAACTGTCGACGGAATCTGCTGGCAAGCTATTCAGCCAATGCCGAGCTGGTCCTTTGAGTTTTAGTGGGAGGTACTTGATGGCATGTAGATCATCACCGCGAGCCATGTGAATGTGAAGGAGGAAATCCTCAATCCATACAGCGGGATCTGTTGTGCCATTGTATGATTCGATATTTACGGGTTTGAAACCCTTCGGGAATTCATGATTCATAACTTCATCAGTGAAGCATAGCGGGTGTGCGGCACCTCTGTGCCGTGATATATCCCAACGTAGTTCGTATGAGTCTTGTCTGCTGTATTCGGCCCGGCCGGATTTACTCTTGGTGTATCCGACGCGACGATCATCGTCCCGTGTGGGCGCACGTGTCCATGTCCCGTATATTGACCTTGCTATTTTTGCCTTACTGTCGAATATGTCTCGCAGGTCCTCTGTGTTACCCCGGGCCTTAGTATTTTTGACTGAGTGGCGACGGGGTGCGGGCTGAACTTTAGGCTAAAACGCCTCTCTAGCTCGGCCGCGTAGTGGCCGGTCAGCCGCATCGTACACTGGTGAATGAGTGAGACGTCTCCGTCGTATCTACTTTTCCAAACACTTATGCCCTTGTTTTGGACTCTAACTTGTATGATTTGAATGGAACTAACCCGGACTGACGCTGTTTTCAGCAGAACTGCCATGATGTTGTTTTATGTGCAGGAAACAAAAGTTCTCGGAATGACCTGAAACTCCACGGAATATCTTACAATAAATAATAAAAAATCTTCGCCAAATATGAAGACCAGGGGCCCACACCCTATCCACGAGGGTGGGGGGCGCGCCCCTACCTCGTGGGCCCCCTAGAGACCTCCTGACTCCAACTCCAACTCTATATATCTGTTTTCGGGGAGAAAAAAATAGGAGAGAAGAATTCATCGCGTTTTACGATATGGAGCCGCCGCCAAGCCCTAAAACCTCTCGGGAGGGTTGATCTGGGGTCCGTTCAGGGCTTCGGAGAGGGGGATTCATCGCTCATCATCATCAACCATCCTCCATCACCAATTTCATGATGCTCACCGCCGTGCGTGAGTAATTCCATCGTAGGCTTGCTGGACGGTGATGGGTTGGATGAGATTTATCATGTAATCAAGTTAGTTTTGCTAGGGTTTGATCCCTAGTATCCACTCTGTTCTGAGATTGATGTTGCTATGACTTTACTATGCTTAATGCTTGCCACTAGGGCCTGAGTGCCATGATTTCAGATCTGAACCTATTATGTTTTCATCAATATATGAGAGTTCTTGATCCAATCTTGCAAGTCTATAGTCACCTATTATGTGTTATGATCCGTTAACAATAATCGGGATACTTACTGGCGATGACCGTAGTTTGAGGAGTTCATGTATTCACTATGTGCTAATGCTTTGTTCCAGTTCTCTATTAAAAGGAGGCCTTAATATCCCTTAGTTTCCATTAGGACCCTGCTGCCACGGGAGGGTAGGACAAAAGATGTCATGCAAGTTCTTTTCCATAAGCACGTATGACTATATTCGGAATACATGCCTACATTACATTGATGAATTGGAGCTAGTTTTGTGTCACCCTATGTTATGACTGTTACATGATGAAACCACATCCGGCGTAATTATCCATCACTGATCCGATGCCTACGAGCTTTCCATATATTGGTTTACGCTTATTTACTTTCCCGTTGCTATTGTTACAATCACTACAAAATACCAAAAACATTACTTTGCTTTCGTTACTCTTTTGTTACCGTTACCATCACTATCATATTACTTTGCTACTAAACACTTTGCTGCAGATACTAAGTTTCTAGGTGTGGTTGAACTGACAACTCAACTGCTAATACTTGAGAATATTCTTTGGCTTCCCTTGTGTCAAATCAATAAATTTGGGTTGAATACTCTACCCTCGAAAGCTGTTGCGATCCCCTAAACTTGTGGGCTATCAAGACTAATTTCTGGCGCCGTTGCCGGGGAGCATAGCTCTATTCTTTGAGTCACTTGGGATTTATATCTGCTGGACACTATGAAGAACTTGAAAGACGCTAAGACAACAATTTATCCCTCAACTACGAGGGGAGGTAAGGAACTGCCATCTAGCTCTGCACTTGATTCACCTTCTGTTATGAGTAAGCTTGCGACACCTAAACCTGCTTCTGCTATTCGTTCTGATATGTCACATGTTATTGATGATGCTACTTCTGCTATACATGATACTTATGATGAAACTACTTCTATGCTTGATACTACTGTGCCACTTGGTGATTTTCTCGAGGAACGACTTGCTAGGGCTAGAGAGATTGAAAATATTGAATCTGATTATGATGATGAAAGTGATGATGAAGAATCACTTGTTATTCCTGAGGGTTATTTATTTGATCAAGAAGCTTCTTTAGCTATTTTAGCTTGCAAAGATAGATATGAACTCAAAAGGTTATTAGCTAAATGGAATAAGCAATCTCTAAATGCTAGGATGAAACTTGACCCTGTTTTTGCTACTTCACCTATCTGTGTTACTGATAAGGATTATGAATTCTCTGTTGATCCTGATATAATTACTTTAGTTGAATCTGATCCTTTTCATGGCTATGAATCTGAAACTGTTGTGGCACATCTTACTAAATTAAATGATATAGCCACCCTGTTCACAAATGATGAGAGATCTCACTACTTTTATATCCTTAAAATATTTCCGTTCTCATTAAAGGATGATGCTAAGATATGGTTTAATTCTCTTGATCCTGGTTGTGTGCGTAGTCCCCAGGATATGATTTACTACTTCTCTGCTAAATATTTCCCCGCTCATAAGAAACAAGCTGCTTTAAAGGAAATATACAACTTTGTGCAAATTAAAGAAGAGAGTCTCCCACAAGCTTGGGGGAGGCTTCTCAAGTTACTTAATGCTTTGCCTGATCATCCTCTTAAGAAAAATGAAATACTTGATATCTTTTATAATGGACTAACCGATGCTTCCAGAGACTACCTGGATAGTTGTGTTGGTTCTCTTTTCAGGGAAAGAACACCGGATGAAGCTGAAATCTTATTGAATAATATGTTTACAAATGAAAATAATTGGGCACCTCCTGAGCCAGCTCCTGCTCCAATTAATGATCCTATTCCTAAACCAACTCCGAAGAAGAGAGGTGTTCTATTTCTCAGTCCCGAAGATATGCAAGAGGCAAAGAAATCTATGAAAGAAAAAGGTATTAAAGCTGAAGATGTTAAGAATTTACCTCCTATTGAAGAAATACATGGTCTTAATTTACCGCCTATTGAAGAAACATATGATCTTAATCCTTTATTTATTGAAGAACCTCCAGACCTCGATAACCCGACACAGGTAGTAAAGGTAAATTCTCTCTATAGATATGATAAAGCTAAAATCCCTCCTGCTAAAATTGCTAGTCAATGCTTGGATGAGTTTGATAATTTTATGTTTAAGCAAGAAGACTTCAATGGTTATTTTGGTAGACAATTAAAACAAAATGCTGATATGATTAAATATTTGGGTGATTATATGGCTAATATTAGAGGTGAACTTAAACTTGTTAGCAGACATGCTTCTATGGTTACCACTAAAGTAGAACAAGTACTTAAAGCTGAAAATGAATTGCTCAATGAGATGAATAGTAAGAAAAATAATTATGCTGTTAAAGTGGCTACTAGAACTGGTAGAATGACTCAGGAACCTTTGTATCCTGAAGGCCACCCTAAGAGAATTGAGCAAGATTCTCAGAGAAATAATATTGATGCACCTAGTTCTTCTAAAAGGAATAAAAAGAAAAATGATAGAACTGTGCAAACTTCTAGTGAACCTATTGCTGAACCACATGATAATCCAAATGGTATATCTATGTCTGATGCCGAAACACAATCTGGCAATGAACATGAACCTAATGAAAATGTTAATGATGATGTTCATAATGATGCTCAACCTAGTAATGATAATGATGTAGAAATTGAACCTGCTGTTGATCTTGATAACCCACAATCAAAGAATCAACTTTATGATAAGAAAGACTTTGTTGCTATGAAACATGGTAAAGAAAGAGAGCCTTGGGTTCAGAAACCCATGCCTTTTCCTCCCAAACCATCCAAGAAAAAGGATGATGAGGATTTTGAGTGCTTTGCTGAAATGATTAGACCTATCTTTTTGCGTATGCGATTGACTGATATGCTCAAAATGAATTCTTATGCTAAGTACATGAAAGATATTGTTACAAATAAAAGAAAGATACCAGAAGTTGAAATTTCCACCATGCTTGCTAATTATACTTTTAAGGGTGGAATACCAAAGAAACTTGGAGATCCAGGAGTACCTACTATACCATGCTCCATTAAAAGAAACTATGTTAAAACTGCTTTATATGATCTTGGAGCCGGTGTTAGTGTTATGCCTCTCTCTTTATATCGTAGACTTGACTTGAATAAGTTGACACCTACTGAAATATCTTTGCAAATGGCTGATAAATCAACTGCTATACTTGTCAGTATTTGTGAGGATGTGCCTGTTGTGGTTGCAAACGTTACTATTTTAACAGACTTTGTTATTCTTGATATTCCCGAGGACGATAGTATGTCTATTATTCTTGGAAGACCTTTTCTTAATACTGCAGGGGCTGTTATTGATTGCAAAAAAGGCAATGTCACTTTTCATGTTAATGGTAATGAGCATACGGTACACTTTCCGAGGAAACAACCTCAAGTTCATAGTATCAATTCTATCGAAAAATTTCCATCGATTATATTTGGAGGTTTTGAATTTCCTCTTCCTACTGTCAAGAAGAAATATGATATACTTATTATTGGGGATGTGCATATCCCCGTTGAGGTAACCTAGTGTTATTCAAAATTTCTCCGGTTTCATGTTAATCGGAATGAATTTGTTAACAAGACTTGATCAACCTTGTTAGTGGATTCCTTTTGATGAGCATGAGATGGATGAAACTAGAAGCACAACCTTCTGTACCCTCTCTATACTTTCTGTTATTTAGTTGAAATAAAGTAAAAATAGTATTTTCTTGTCTGTTTCCTGATTTATCCATGCAATATAAAAATGTCCCGAAAATAAAAGTCCTCAGAATGACATGCCAATTTAATATGATTTTTTGGGAATATTTGAGGATTTATGGTGCAAAAATTACCGCGGGGGGAGCTGCCACCTGGTCACGAGGGTGGAGGGCGCGCCCCCTGCCTCGTGGGCCCATGGTGGCCCTCCTCCACTTATTCCTGCACCCATCCTCTTCTTCTTCCCCCCACAAACACAAAAAACCAACTCAAGCACGAGTTCCAACCCTCTTTGCTGCCATTTTCGATCTCCTTGCTCAAAGCACCTCTCACAAAACTTCTTGGGGAGATTGTTCCTTGGTATGTGACTCCTCCATTGGTTCAATTAGTTTTTGTTCTAGTGCTTTATTCATTGCAAATTTTTGCTGCTTAGGTGACCCTGTTCTTGAGCTTGCATGTCAAATTTATATGGTCAAAAGTAGTTTTGATGCATGATATAGGCTCTAGGCACTTGTAGGAGTGGTTGCTATCAATATTATTGAGTTTGGTTTACTTTTATTTTGAAGTTACTAAAAATTTCAGAATTTTTCAGAGGAAGAAAAAAATGCTTAGGAAGATGTTCCAAGGTGGTTCTTCAAAGAAGCAAGGACCCAGGCTTGCAATGCGTGATGCTGACGAAGAGCCACCAAGAGACGCTCCAGTGCGTCCTTGTGAGAGGCCTTCTGAAAATTTTATGGATCGAGCGGGAATAAAAGAAGAATTCAACACATATTTGCGTAACGCTGATCTTGTGAGCTTCGAGGAAGAGAAGTGCAGTCAGTATCATAACCTCACTAGTTCCTTTGTGAGGAGGTTTGAATTTTCCAATTCACATAATTCTCCAACTGTCCTATTTGATCTTTATGATAAATCTTATACCATGGACTTAGTGGATTTTACCACTGCATGCAAACTTCCACAATGGGGTAGTATAAGGGATCCTCGCAAATCTGAATTTAGAGATTTTCTTGCTAATATAACCGTGGGAGAATCTAGAGATATTATACAAGCTACCATAGGGAGCATCCACTTTCCTGCTATACATTATTTTGCTCTCTTCATAGGTAGATGCATAAATGGTAAGTATGAGGCATGTCACGTGTGTGTCCCTGACCTCAGTATTCTTAGGAGTGCTGTGTTAGGAGACAAATCATATAATTTGGGAGCCATTGTTGCACGTAGGTTGCATCTTAATAGACTTAATGGAGATTTATTTGGTGGAATTTATGCAACTCGCATAGCTAATTTTCTTGGTATAGATGTACGCGAAGATGATATTGAATTTCCTCCTGCCTATCTAGATTTTAATGCTATGGTTCACCACCATTTTGTCGAGAGGAACGAATCACCTCTCTAGTACCGACTAATCTTTGACAGACGACGTGCTGTCTGTATTACTCTCCCTGCTCCTGCTTTCTTTGATTATCAGGCAAACGGAGGATATACTATTACCAGAGAGGAGGCAGATGAGTACGAGAGGAGGGCGGAGGCCGCTCGTCACCACACTGCAGCTCAGGAGGCGATAGCCGCTGCATCACAGTACGACCCCAACAACTATTATGGATATCAGCCAGGCCAACCGTGGCCATAGACCAACTTAGGCCAAAAGCCTAAGCTTGGGGGAGTAAGCATTTCTCACCGACATTACATTTATGTTCACACACACTCATTGCTAGATGTCGGTGTTCATACTTTTTCATTGTATCATCCATGCTAGTTTATTTCCTTTTATGCTTTCTTCTTGTGTGTTTGATAAACCTTAAGAAAAACCAAAAAAATTAGTAGTAATTTACTTTTCTTGCTGTAGTAATAATTAAAAAGAAAACCCAAAAATATTTCCCGTTCTTCTTTTGCTTGTTGGGAGCTTTCCCGTGTAAATAGTTTTTTTTCTTTTTTTTTCTTTGGGGGTCAGTAGGAGAAGACCATGATTAAATTTTTGACGTGGCTCTTATATGCTTTATTGTTGATTTAACCAAGAGCCCATATTGCTTTGTCTTCTCCTGTTTATTGAATGCCCGCAGATTCCAGCTTAGTCCAATGCACGTGCACTCTTATTATTATTCACATTGTTCGGTCGTGCAAGTGAAAGGCAATTATGATGATATATGATGGACTGACTGTGATGAGAAAAGCTGGTATGAACTCGACCTCTTTTGTTTTTGTAAATATGATGAGTTCATCGTTCTTGATTCAGCTTGTTATGAATAAACATGTTTGCAATGACAATTAGAGATCATAGTTGCTTGTGCCATGCTTGATTAGCTATGAGTTATAATGGTTTACCTTGCGTGCCAACATGCTATTGAGATGGTTATGATGTGGTATGATGGGGTGGTATCCTCCTTCGAATGATTTAAGTGACTTGACTTGGCACATGTTCACACATATAGTTGAAACAAATCAACATATCCTTCACGATATTTATGTTCATGGTGGATTATATCCTACTCATGCTTGCATCCAATGTTTATTAATTTTAATGCATGTACATGGCTGTTGTCGCTCTCTAGTTGGTCGCTTCCCAGTCTTTTGCTAGCCTTCACCTGTACTAAGCAGGAATACTTCTTGTGCATCCAATCCCTTAAACCCCAAAGTTATTCTAGATGAGTCCACTATACCTTCCTATATGCGGTATCTACCTGCCATTCCAAGTAAATTTGTATGTGCCAAACTCCAAACCTTCAAATAATCATCCTGTTTTGTGTGCTCGAATAGCTCATGTATCAACTAGGGTTGTCTGTATCTTCCACGCTAGGCGGGTTATTCTCAAGAGGAGTGGACTCCGCTCCTCACTCACGAGAAAATGGCTGGTCACCGGGATGCCCAGTCCCATGCTTTCTGCAAACTAAATCAAAATAATTGCAAAACAAAACTCCCCTAGGACTGTTGTTAGTTGGAGGCGCTCGTTGTTTCGAGCAAGCCATGGATTGATGTTTGTTGGTGGAGGGGGAGTATAAACTTTACCATTCTATTTGGGAACCGCCTATAATGTGTGTAGCATGGAAGATATCGCCATCTCTTGGTTGTTATGCTGACAATGAAAGTATACCGCCCAAAATGTTAATTATCTCTATTTCAAAACCGAGCTCTGGCACCTCTACAAATCCCTGCTTCCCTCTGCAAAGGGCCTATCTATTTACTTTTATGTTGAGTCATCACCCTCTTATTAAAAGCACTAGCCGGAGAGCGCAACTGTCATTTGCATTCATCACTGTTAATTTATATTGGGTGTGACTATGATTGGATCTCTTTTACCATGAATTACAATGTCTAGTCAGTCCTTGATCTTTAAAGGTGCTCTGCATTTATGTTTTGCGGTCTCAGAAAAGGGCTAGCAAGATACCATCTTGTTATATCATATTATGATTGTTTTGAGAAAGTGTTGTCATCCGAGATTTATTATTATGGCTTGCTAGTTGATTATGCTATTGATATGGGTAATCATGAGACCTGAGAATTATTGCAAATATGGTTAGTTATAATCTTTGCTAAAAACTTGAATTCTAGCTTGACATATTTACAACAACAAGAGCAAACCGAGTTTGTAAAAGTTTTTCTTTATTTCTTTCAGTTTGTCAACTGAATTGCTTGAGGACAAGCAAGGGTTTAAGCTTGGGGGAGTTGATACGTCTCCGTCGTATCTACTTTTCCAAACACTTTTGCCCTTGTTTTGGACTCTAACTTGTATGATTTGAATGGAACTAACCCGGATTGACGCTGTTTTTAGCAGAAGTGCCATGATGTTGTTTTATGTGCAGAAAACAAAAGTTCTCGGAATGACCTGAAACTCCAGGGAGTATCTTTGTAACGCCCCGAGACTGATGTGCCAGGTGTCCTCCAGTTATTCGCTGTTGTTGCCTTGTCATTGCTTGCGTGTCAAGCATTGCTTATCATGTCATCATGTGCATTTCATTTGCATACATGTTCGTCTTATGCGTCCGAGCATTTTCCCCGTTGTCCATTTTGCAATCCGACGCTCCTATGTCATCCGGTGCCCCTTTCTACCTCTTTTAGTGTGCGGGTGTTAAACGTTTTTGGATTGGACCGAGACTTGTCATGCGGCCTTGGTTTACTACCGGTAGACCGCCTGTCAAGTTTTGTATCATTTGGACTTCGTTTGATACTCCTACGGTTAATCGAGGAACCGAAAAGGCCTCGTGTGTGTTGCAGCCCAACACCCCTCCAGAGTGGCCCAAACCCACCTAAACCCCCTCCATCATCTCGGTCGTTTGATCACGATCACGTGGCCGAAAATCGCACCTCTTTTGGACTCTCCTAGCTCCCTCTACCTATAAATATGTGATCCCCTCCCCAAAATTCACGATACAAACCCTAGATCCATCTTCCCCGCGCCGCCAGACATGTCCGCCCGGCGGCCGGACACGTCCGCCGCCTCCCGTGCCCACTCAGAGGCCGCCACGTGTCACCTCATCGTCGACCTCCGCGCGGCCCGCCGAGGCCCGTCGCCGGCCCCCACGGGCCCGAGCGGCCCGAGTCGCCCCGCCTGCCTCTCCGCGCTGCCCGCCGTGCACCACCGCCGACCTCGCCGTCCAGTCGCCGCCGCCGACCTCCGCTGCGCCCCGCCAACCTCTCTGTCGCGCCACCTCGCCTCCTGTCACCGGATTCCGCGGCGAGCTCCGTCGTTCCCCGCTGCTACTCCGGCCGCCGGACGCGGCTCCCTCCTCCGCGCAGGCCGCACCCCGTGGCGACCCTGCCCAGCTCCGGTGAGCGCCGCCGCCAGGAAGTTCCGTCGCCGGCCGCCCCGTCCGGATCCACCGGAAGAGGGATCAGATCCACCGGGCCAGTCATCTAAACGACCTCGCCTCGCCCGGATCTCCTCATCCCGGGTCCTCTTCGTCCCGGTTCCCGCGAGGTCTATTTTTCTCCAAGTCCTTTTCCCCCCTCATCTTTTAGCGTTTTTCGTCAGCTCATAACTCCCTCATCGTGGCTCCGATTCGTGCGTGCAGCATATCAAAATGTTCGTCTCAACGAGTACATCATTTCATCTCATTGCATCATTCTCATTTGAGCTCATCTTGATGCCCGAAATGCTGTTGGAAGAGGGCTATGTGATTATTATTTCAGATCTGTTTCAGCAAATGACCTTTTGTCATTTTTGCCATGATTAATGTGTGCATGGTATGATCCTGAGCTCTACATGTGTTTTGTAGAATGTCATGCCATCTTTACAGGGGTATATGCCATGTATTTTTGTGATCTATGTGGTGACTAGCACAAGCATGCAAAGTAGCTTACTCAATGATGCTGTTTTCAGGGACTTCGAATTTCACTAAGTCCTTGTCCTGTCCTTATTTTTATGCCATATGTTCATGTTGTTTCCTAGTGATCCGTGCCTCTTTTGAGGATGATCAGTAAGGATGTTTTGTAGATATTGTGGTGCTCTATCCATCCATGTCTTTGTTTGCATTTATGGAGTAGCCTAGCTTGAGTCAATCGAGCTCTACTTTTTCTATAAAATGTTCCTGGCAGATTGTTAACATGTTTAGCGATTTTGCCGAGCTTGTTGTTGTTGTTCCGTGCATTCTATGTTGTTGTTCTTGCCATGTCTAGCTTCTATGTCATGTCTAATTGCTGGGTGTATGCTTAGTTTTTTATGCCATGCCTTGTAGTGAGTGCATCGAGCTCGTAAACATGCCTACTTGTTAACTGTTTTGCCATGCTCCAGTTTTTCACTAAGTCTGAATCTGTTTATGTTTTTGCCATGTTCACATGCTTGCAATGGTATTTTCTGATCCCTTTTGGCTCATGGTCACTAAGGGACTTTTGTTATATGCTTAGAGTAGCTTCATGACATGCCTTGCTTTGCCATGATATGTTCCTATAGCATGTAGTTTTCGTGCTCTAAAAATTGCTTCCTGATGATAAATTCCCGACTTGTTATTTCTCTAAGTCTGAAACCTGTTATCATTTGCTCTTTTGCCATACTTGTTTGAACCTGTTAATGAGTGAATTAGCCGTAGCTCAGTGTTCATCTTTTGTCAAGCATCATGAGTGGATCCGTGACATGTATTTTGTTGCCATGTTTGAGTGCTGTAGAATATTTATCTTGATGCATTTAGATGGTCACTTGCTGGTTATCGCAGACCGGTGCCATATTTGTTTCGCTTGCCATTTCCAAACCGTGCATCCGATTCCGGTGATCTTTATATCGATTTCAACCGAAATCAACCCCCCTTTCCAGTGGCACTCTTGGATTTCCAAGTTGAGGCCAGGTTCAATCTTTCCTTTTCAAATCATGCATATGCATCGCATACCGCATCCCGCACATCATGCCATGTTCATGTGTTGGTTGTTTACTATGTTGTGTGCTTCTTTCCGGTGTTGCTTCTTCGGGTTGGTTCCGATAACGTCGCGTTTGTGAGGACCCGTTTGACTACGTCCGTTTGTCTTCTTCATGGACTCGTTCTTCTTCCTTGCGGGATTTCAGGCAAGATGACCATACCCTCGAAATCACTTCTATCTTTGCTTACTAGTTGCTCGCTCTTTTGCTATGCCTATGTTGCGATACCTACCACTTGCTTATCATGCCTCCCATATTGTTAATCCAAGCCTCCAACCCACCTTGTCCTAGCAAACCGTTGTTTGGCTATGTTACCGCTTTGCTCAGCCCCTCTTATAGCTTTGTTAGTTGTAGGTGAAGATTGGAGCTTGTTCCATGTTTGGAACATGGATATTTTGTTGGGATATCACAATATCTCCTATTTAATTAATGCATATATATACTTGGTAAAGGGTGGAAGGCTCGGCCTTATGCCTGGTGTTTTGTTCCACTCTTGCCACCCTAGTTTCCGTCATATCAGTGTTATGTTCCCGGATTTTGCGTTCCTTACACGGTTGGGTTATAATGGGAACCCCTTGACAGTTTGCCTTGAATAAAACTCCTCCAGCAAGGCCCAACATTGGTTTTACCATTCGCCACCTAGCCTTTTTTCCCTTGGGTTAGGCCAGCCCAAGGGTCATCTTTATTTTAACCCCCCCGGGCCAGTGCTTGTCTAAGTGTTGGTCCGAAACAGAGCCACTTGCGGCGCCACCTCGGGGAAACTTGAGGGCTGGTTTTAGCTGTACGTAGTGTTCATCCGGTGTTGCCCTGAGAACGAGATATGTGCAGCTCCCAGCAGGATGTCGGCGCATCGGGCAGTCTTGCTGGACTTGTTTTACCATTGTCGAGGATGTCTTGTAACCGGGATGCCAAGTCTGATCGGATTGTCTTGGGAGAAGCAATATCCTTGGTTGACCGTGAGAGCTTGTGATGGGCTAAGTTGGGACACCCTTGCAGGGATTTGAACTTTCGAAAGCCGTGCCCGCGGTTATGGGCACATGGGAATTTGTTAATGTCCGGTTGTAGAAAACCTAAAGTTTACCTTAATTAAAATGCACCAACCGCGTGTGTAACCGTGATGGTGTCTTCTCGGCGGAGTCCGGGAAGTGAACACGGTGTTGGAGTTATGTTTGACGCAGGTTGTTCTAGGATCACTTCTTGATCATAGTTGTTTGACCATGCTTTTGCCTTCTCTTCTCGCTCTCATTTGCGTATGTTAGCTACCCAATATGTTAGTCGCTTGCTGCAGCTCCACCTCATACCTTTTACCTTACCTATAAGCTTAAATAGTCTTGATCGTGAGGGTGTGAGATTGCTGAGTCCCCGTGACTCATAGATACTTCCAAAACCAGTTTACAGGTGCCGATGATGTCGTGCAGGTGACGCAACCAAGCTCAAGGAGGAGCTCGATGAAGATCGTGTTCGTTATGTTGTTTCTGTTTCCAGTTGATCAGCAGTGGAGCCCAGTTGGGGCGATCGGGGATCTATGTAGCATTTGGGGTAGTCTTCTTTTATCTTGGTTCCGTAGTCGGACCTTGAGTGAATCTGGATGATGTGATACTTTATTCATGTATTGTGTGAAGTGGCGGTTGTAAGCCAACTATGTACCTTTTCCTCTTATTCATTACATGTGTTGTTGTGAAGATTACCTCACTTGCGACATTGCTTTCAATGCGGTTATGCCTCTAAGTCGTGCTTCGACACGTGGGAGATATAGCCGCATCGAGGGCGTTACAATCTTACAATAAATAATAAAAAATCCTCGCCAAAGATGAAGACCAGGGGGCCCACACCCTGCCCACGAGGGTGGGGGGCGCGCCCCCGCTAGGGCGCGCCCCTACCTCGTGGGCCCCCTGGAGACCTCCCGACTCCAACTCCAACTCTATATATCTGCTTTCAGGGAGAAAAAATAGGAGAGAAGAATTCATCGCGTTTTACGATATGGAGCCGCCGCCAAGCCCTAAAACCTCTCAGGAGGGTTGATCTGGAGTCCGTTCGGGGCTCCGGAGAGGGGGATTCGTCGCCGTCGTCATCATCAACCATCCTTCATCTCCAATTTCATGATGCTCACCGCCGTGCGTGAGTAATTCCATCGTAGGCTTGCTGGACGGTGATGGGTTGGATGAGATTTATCATGCAATCGAGTTAGTTTTGTTAGGGTTTGATCCCTAGTATCCACTATGTTCTGAGATTGATGTTGCTATGACTTTGCTATGCTTAATGATTGTCACTAGGGCCCGAGTGCCATGATTTCAGATCTGAACCTATTATGTTTTCATCAATATATGAGAGTTCTTGATCCTATATTGCAAGTGTATAGTCACCTATTATGTGTTATGATCCGTTAACCCCGAAGTGACAATAATCGGGATACTTACCGGTGATGACCGTAGTTTGAGGAGTTCACGTATTCACTATGTGCTAATGCTTTGTTTCGGTTCTCTATTAAAAGGAGGCCTTAATATCGCTTAGTTTCCATTAGGATCCCGCTGCCACAGGAGGGTAGGACAAAAGATGTCATGCAAGTTCTTTTCCATAAGCACGTATGACTATATTCGGAATACATGCCTACATTACATTGATGAATTGGAGCTAGTTCTGTATCACCCTATGTTATGACTGTTACATGATGAAACCACATCCGGCATAATTATCCATCACTGATCCGATGCCTACGAGCTTTCCATATATTGGTTTACGCTTATTTACTTTCCCGTTGCTATTGTTACAATCACTACAAAATACCAAAAACATTACTTTGCTTTCTTACTCTTTTGTTACCGTTACCATCACAATCATATTAATTTGCTACTAAACACTTGTTGACACACGAACACGTCACGTGTACCCTCGACGCCGGGGGTGATGCACCGCAGCTCACGTCGAAGGAGACCCGACCGACAGCGTGATACGCAAGACAGTCGACAGGCGCTTTTGCAGACCCGAAACCCCGCGCCCCCGAGAGGGACCCTGTCAGGGAGTGCGGCGGCTATGGGCTGCTCTAGGTCGATTGGCTCGCCCCTAGAGCCTCGGAATTCGCAGCTCTCAAACACGAAGAACAGCGAAGAACGAGAGAGAAAAACGGTGGAGATATAAAACGTAGATGAAAAAGTAGTATATTGATTTGTTCGATTGTGTGTTGTTTTAATTGGCCGTCACCCCCAACATATATAAGAGGCGGCTGGACTTCCCGTACAAGCAAAGGATTTATCTAGGCTTTCCTTACAAGAAAATTACATCAATTCACGTCCAAAACCCTAGTCAAATTCGGATTGGTTTTATCTGAACTTTCCAAAACTGTTCGGTTTAAACTGGCTGCACCTTGCGGGTCCTGTTTGCGGTGGTAAACGATCTCGGATGAAAACAAGCCCAAAAGCAATCTTGACTATTTCGACGATACGAACAACTTTCATGTTTAAGTTTTTTTGATCAGAGATCATCTTGAGGGTTAGATCGGTCTCGCAACACAGGCTATCTCCTCACGCTACCCGTCAGACATGTGTCTGGTGGGGCGCGCCACATCTCGCCTCGTGACAGGGCTGCACTCCGATTGCTCTAACGTTTGCATACGAATTCGGATTTGAATGATTTTTATATCAAAATCGATCGTTTCGACGAGACGAAAACAACCCGTGTAGATCATTATTTCATTTGAGGTCGTCTTGGGGGCTTAATCGGCTAAAATGTACTTTGAACATAAGATCTTGGTACTTCGAGCATAGTTTCGGCCTTCGAGATGAAATCTGACGGCGATGACCCAAATTTCAAAGATGCTCATATCAATAATACAGAACTCTTTCATGTAGATCACTTCTCTATTTGAGTCCATCTAGATAATCATTTGAGCCCATCTTCAGATTCTGGTCGGATTGACTATCACAACCTCCACCTCGGCAGGCCTTCCACCCGGGTAAGCTTTCCGCACCGACAAGGTTTCACCCCGGCAAGGTTTTTACACCGGCAAGGGTTCTCCCTAGCTCGGCAAGGTTTCTACCCCGGCAAGAGTTCCTCCTCGGCAAGGTTTCTACCCCGGCAAGAGTTCCTCCTCGGCAAGGTTTCTCCCTCGGCAAGATTTCACACCAGCAAGCTTCTCCACCGGCAAGCTTTCCACGCCGGCAAGCTTCTCCGCCGGCAAGCTTTCCACGCCGGTAAGCCCTCACATCGGCAAGGTTTTACCCCGGCAAGGTTTCATTCAGCCGGCAAAGGCCGAATACTTTCTCACTCAGGGCCGGCCCGCGAAGTGTTGCCTCTAACTTTTGCATATGAATCCGGATTCGTGACCATGCCAAAATCTGGTGTCAACACATGCCCCCCTGTTTTTCGGCAAAGCTTGTGTGCCGAAAAATAACTTGTATTGTGTTTGTTCTAAGGACGATGTCAACACTCCATCGGCCATTTATTTTCCTCAGGACGATAATCAGGTGTCGACCATGTTTGTGCTAAGGGCGATAATCATATATCGGCCATTGCCCACTCAGGCTTCTTGCCACACACTTGGGTGGTATTTCTTCAAGTACTTGCCATTAAGAGCTCGAGGTAATAGTGCCCCTTGTACGGATTCCACCAAATAAGAGTCTCCGGGAACTATTCTTGCAATTCTAAAAGGACCTTCCCAACTTGGAGACCACTTCCCGAATTTTCTGTCTCTTGAACCAATCGGGAGAATTACTTTCCAGACGAGATCGCCAACTTGAAAATTCTTCAACTTAACTTTCTTATTGTAAGCCCTTGCTACCCTCAACTTGTCCTTCTCTATGGCCTTCAAAGCAGCCAAACGTTTATCGGCAACCTCTTCAATATTGTCCATCATCAAGTTATAAAAGTCTACTACCGATAAATCATTTTGTTTGGCTATTCTCAAAGCATTCAAATTTACTTCCACCGGTAAAACAGCCTCTTGACCATATACTAGCTCATATGGAGTCACCTTTGTAGCACCATGCCTTGAAATTCTATGTGCCCACAAAGATTCAGACAACAACTCATGCCATCTCCTTGAATTATTCTCAATCTTCTTCTTGATGAGCTTGATTAAAATTTTATTGCTAGACTCGTCTTGTCCATTAGCTTGGGCATAATATGGAGAGGAATTGAGCAACTTTATATTATAAGATTCGACAAACTCTCTGACTTGGTGTGACATAAAAGATGAACCTTGATCTGTAGTTAACGTTTGAGGAATACCGAATCTATGAATAATGTGCTCATTTATGAATTGAATTACCTCCGTATGTGTCATGTTCTTGAGAGGTACCGCTTCAGACCATTTAGTGAAATAATCAGTTGCCACTAATATGAACCGATGCCCTTTTGAAGAAGATGGATGGATTTGTCCAATGAAGTCTAAACCCCAACCTCTGAAAGGCCACGGCTTGATAATAGGATGTAACATAGCAATAGGAGCCAATTGAATATCACCGAATTTTTGACAAGCTTCACACCCCTTATAATATCTGAAGCAATCATTAATCATAGTCGGACAATAAAACCCAGCACGTCGCAATAACCATTTCATCTTGGGAGCCGACTGATGAGTACCACAAATGCCTTCATGTACCTCTCCCATAGCAACTCTTGCCTGGTCTTCGTCCAAGCACTTTAGAAGAACACCATCGACTGTTCGGCGATAAAGACCGTCATCTCTCACTGTATACTTGAAAGCCATACGCCGAACAGACCTGTCCACCCTTTCACTCGGATTGCACAAGTAATCAACAATGGGCTTCCTCCAGTCGGTATTGTCACCTGCACTAGATTTTTTGTTAAGGGCCGAATCAGTGGGTTCTGGTTCGGCCTCTCCTATATTGGCAAGACAAGACATCGGTCTTTGAGAAATATGAAACATGCCATGATCAACATGATAGCCGGATGCTTGCTGTGCCAACTCATTTGCTCTCCAATTGTCATGCCTAGATATATGAATAATGCTAAAACAATCCAATGTAGAAATTAGATCCAGACATTTATCAAGATAAACATTAAGTGATTCGTCCAAACACTGAAAGACTTTGGATACTTGCTGCACTACTAGTAACGAATCGCCGTAAGCCACAATATGTGTAACACCTATAGCAAGTAACATCTCTAGGCCGAATAACAATGCTTCATATTCGGCTTGATTGTTTGTGCAAAAACATTCTAGGCGGCACAAGGCTTCAAAAACAGCACCATGAGGAGATATATAAACAACACCAACACCTTGGCCATTGCTACAAACTGAACCATCAAAGTATAATCTCCATGGTACTACTGAAACAAGGTTCATATCAACATGCTTGTCATTAATCCGATGTTCGACAATGAAATTAGCAACAATTTGGCCTTTCATGGATTTTAGAGATTCATACGCCAAATCATATTCAATTAAAGCATAAGCCCACTTGCCAACTCTACCACTAAGAATTGGCCTATGCAACATATATTTAATGACATCTGTCTGACAAGCTACTACGCAAGCACTCGGCACTAAATAATGTCTCAATTTTGTGCAAGCATAATATAAGCATAGACATAATTTTTCAATAAATGTATACCTTGTCTTGGCGTCCAATAAGCGCATGCTCAAATATGTAATAGCATGCTCTTTTCTTTCGGTTTCTTGAGTCAAAACATCACCAATAACTCCTTCTTCTGCTGCAATGTAAAGCCTGAAGGGTTCCCTATGCTTGGGTGCTTTCATCACCGGAGGAGTGCACAAATAATTCTTGATCATATCAAATGCTTCTTGCTGTTTTGCCACCCAAGTGAAATCAACATCATTCTTTAACCGAAGGATAGGAGTAAACGCATCAACCTTCCCTGACAAATTAGCTATAAACCTCCTCAAGTAATTGACCTTGCCAAGGAACTTTTGCATATCTCTCTTGCATGTTGGAGCTTCCACTTTCTGTATGGCCTCTATCTTTTTGGGATCAATCTCTATGCCATCTTCATGGATAATGAAGCCCAAAAACTTACCAGCTGACACACCGAATGCACACTTCAAAGGATTCATCTTTAGTCCATAGTTTTTCATTCTTTCAAAAGCTAAACGCAAATCGGCCAAGTGAGATTCAAAAGCGTCCGATTTGACAACAATATCATCAATATAGACTTCAAGTATGACACCGAGTAAATCATGAAAAATCAAATTCATAGCCCTTTGATATGTGGCGCCAGCATTTTTTAATCCGAATGTCATCACTGTCCACTCGAATAAACCAAGAAAACCAGGGCAACGAAAAGCTGTCTTGGACATGTCCTCTTCGGCCATAAAAAAATGATTGTATCCGGCATTACCATCTAGAAAGCTAATAACTTTATGTCCAGAAGCATCATTAATAAGCATATCGGCTATTGGCATGTGATACTCATCTTTGGGTGTAGCCCTATTCAGATCTCTAAAGTCAATGCACACCCTCAACTTGCCGGATCCTTTCTTTTCCACTAGGACAATGTTAGAAATCCACTCGGCATACTTGCAAGGTCTAATAAAATTAGCTTTAAGCAAACGACCGATCTCTTCCTTGATCCGGTCATATGTTTTTGGATTAAACTTTCTGGCCGGTTGTTTATATGGTCTAAAACCAGCCTTTATAGGTAAGCAATGCTCCACTAGCTCTTGGCTTAAACCTGGCATCTCATGATATTCCCATGCAAAGCAACAAACATATTTTTTCAATAGCTCGATCAACTTAGCTTTATGATCGGCTCTTAAATTTGCATTTACAAATGTCGGCCTAGGAGTTGAACCATCTCCTATATCTATCTCTTCTAATGGATCGGCCGATGTAAAACCTTGTCCTAATTTATCCATATCATCTAACTCTTCTATGGACCCATACATATCGTTCTCATTGGACCGATATTATACAAGTCGCTTTTGTAACCACTCTGAGTTAGGATCCATTTAAACATATCATACCTTGGAGCCGATTGCATTCAGTCGGCTTTAAAGAGACGGGCATGAAACCATTCTTGGTTGCGCTAAGAAAATCAAACTCTGACAAGTCACATCCCGTCAAGCAAGTAGCATTTGGGTGTTGCCAATCCACTGATGCCTCGGCCAAAGCAACACAGGCTGAGTTATCCGCATGAATGACTTCCACTTCATCATCAACCCACTAGATCAAAAACTGGTGCATAGTGGATGGCACGCACTGGTCTGCATGAACCCAATCACGGCCTAGTATGACATTGTAGTTACCTTGCACCTCAGCGACAAAGAATGCGGTAGCCAAAGTTTTACTTCCCATCGTGAGCTCCACATACATCACACCTTTGGCTTCAGTTTTCTCTTTGCCTTCAAATCCATTGAGCACCATGTTGGTCTTTATCAACTCTTCATCATGCAATCCCAATTTTTTGAAGACCGAATATGGCATAAGATTCACCACAGCACCACCATAAGCAAGCGTCCGAGTGAGCGGTGATCCATTGATATGACCTCTTAGATACAACGGTTTCAAATGCTTTACTAGGTCTTTTGGCTTCTCGAATATTGCATTTTTAGGGCCAAAATCCAGCTGAGCCACCTCCCCTTCCTCATCTACAGCTCGAAACTCAGCAGGTAAGTAATACACCATATTGATATCCATACCTTCATGAACCGGCGTAGACTCATAGTCGAACATATCATACTCTTCTTCAAGTGCATCCACCGATTCTAAAATTTGTCCAAGTGAAGGAGAAGTAAGAAGCATCGCAGATGATGTAATAGTTGTCACATCGTCCTCCTTTGGTGGCGCAGGTGCTGCTGTGATAGGTGTAGAAGCAACTGCATCTTGTATTTTCTTAGGCCTCCACACTTGTTTTGTAGGCACCATGGGCCGAGTGTCATTGAACAACTTATCCCTTTGCTTCTCGGCTTCTTGTTCTGTCATCTCTTGACTCCTTAACCTCTGTAATTTCTTCTTTTGTGTTTTTGTCAGCCCTGGAGGACACCACTTTGGCTGAGTGTATTTAGGATCTCTCATCTTTACTTGGCTGGTGTTTCCTTCAAGGTCATTAGCCGAGTACTTTGGCGCGATAGCAAGTATCGGCTCAGTTTGATCGTTATGCATAATCGGCTGTTGTATGGCGAATGTTTTGGTGCCCAAGATGAGTGAGTCGGCATCGGGTTTTTTCTTGCCTTTGCTTGACTTGACCGTTACAGTACTTGGCGACTTAACACGCCATTCTTGCTTGCTGACCTTTTTTGATTATCTTGCACTGGCCGGTTGACACTATTGTTCAAACGACCTCGTGTAGGATAAGAAAGTCTCTCACAAACGGGCCTCCTTTGTTCTGCCCAACCCGGATGAAAAGCATAAGGGGCCATTGGGGGCTGCCTCCATCCTCCATTGAAGTCCCCCACGTAGTATGGCACATAGGGGGGTGGCGGCATCCATGGTCCTGGCGCCCACGACCCATATGGCCTTGCATGATGCTGAAATTCTTCCCGATGAGGTGACCTTGAGTGCTTCCAATTTGATGACTGGTTAGAGCTAGAACCGGCCGCATGATTGGCATACTTGGACAACAACATATCAAAAGTTGGCTTGATTTTCTTGCGCTGCACTTTTGCCTCATTCCTCTTCCACTTGCCAACTTCTGGACTCTTGGGTTTAACAAATTTAACACGAGTATTTTCTTGTGCTTGCGGTTGCCCCCCGAGTGTAGGATTCTTGATGGTGATTTTCATTGTCTCCTTGCCACAGGGTTGCTTGTCAAGCACAACCTGTCTCCCCAAGACCTTGTCGCCCTCCTTGTGTTTCCTGGGCTCACCAACAATGACATTAGCTTTATTAGCAGATTCGGCAACCTCCGGCCGAATGAGTAGCTTCTTTCCCTCCAAATCCATGGTATTCATTGGAAAAGGCTGTTTATCAACTTGCATCTCAGAAAAGTTCAATCGTCCGTCATTAATGGCTGATTGTATCTGCCGTCGAAAAACATTGCAATCATTAGTAGCATGAGAAAAAGAATTATGATACTTGCAATAAGCGCGCCGTTTCAGCTCTTCAAACGGCGGTAATGTATGAGATATTCTAATAATCTTAGCAGCAAAGCGTCAAATATTCTATCACACTTAGCAATGTTAAAAGTAAACTTCATCTCCTCATCACGATTCTTATGAATCGGTTTCAGATCATTGCAAGTAAAGGGTTTGGCCTTAGATGGCCAAACAAATTCAGTAGAAAAAACATCACCCTCATCGTCCGAGTGATCACTATCATATTCCACCATATTCATCTTTGGACGATCGGCTTTGTATCTATGCACTTCTTTGAGATATCTGCTTCGGCTTTCTTGAGCCAAAGCCCTTTGTAAGACTTGGTTGATATTTAAGAACTCATAACCTTCTAGCTTTTCTCTAATGGGAGTTCTCAAACCACTCAGCACTAGGTCTGCCAAGTCCCTCTCGGTTATCACCAAACTAAAACACCGGTTTTTTGTTTCTCTGAATCTCTTGACGTAATCGGAGACCGATTCATCATGCTTCTGTTTAACCGATGTTAGATGTGACAACTTGAGTTCATTGTCGCCGCTATAAAAGTGATCATGAAACTTCTGCTCCAGCTGCGACCAAACCCGAATGGAACCATGTGGTAAAGAAGAAAACCATGAAAATGCGGTACCAGTTAATGATAAAGGAAATAAACGCACTTTCAATTCTTTCAATGAGCCTGCCTCACCTAATTGTGCTAAATATTGACTAACATGCTCCCATGTGGTTTTTGTGCCTTCTCCATTAAACTTAACAAAATCTGGAATTTTATATCCTGGAGGGCACTGGATGGCATCAAAGTACTCGGGGTACGGCTTTTGGTAAATCCGATTCCGAGGTAACTCAACTCCAAAATTCTCTCGAAGCATCTTAGCCATCTCCTCTCTAAGATTAGCTAGACCATCATCCATAGTGGACGATGAAGCTTGTGGTAGTGGCATAGGAGGAGTAGGGTTACTAGCTGTAGGTAAGAATTGTGGCGTGTATGTCGACCCATAATTTGGTAGTGGTCGAGTGGTTGTAGATGTAGGTAGGGTTTGGTTCGGCGTTGCCACCGAACCTGGCATGCTCATAATAGGGTTGATGGGTGCAATCACAATCTGATTTGTTTGGGTAGGATAATAAGCCATTGGCACGGGAGGCGCCGATGCAATAGGTAAAGCCAGATTAGGGTTTTGCACACTAGCAGCTACACCATCATTACCACTAGACGATTGAGATGTATTCTTCTGAGCATTAGTATTTTCTATGAAAGTTTGGTAGACTAGATTGTTACCATCAGCAATACGACTTTCAATCTCAGCCCACTGCTCAGGAGAAAAGGCAGTACTTACAGAGGGTTTAACCTGCTCGGCTTGAAGAGGAGGGAACTTGATTTCTTCAATCGGAGTGATGTTGCCTTGGCGATCCTTCTTGAATTTTGCAAGGAACTCTTGCAAGTCCTTCTCCTCACGCGCCTTCTTGTACTCCTCATAAACTTGGCGATGATCGGCCGATATCTCATCAAGACTGGGCTTAATGATGTTATCGGCGTCTACCTCAGATGGCTTGGGAATATCAGACATGGTGGATGATGACAATTGATCTTCGTTCCCCAGCGGAGTCGCCAAAAAGTGTGTTGACACAAGAACACGTCACATGTACCCTCGACGCCGGGGGTGATGCACCGCAGCTCACGTCGAAGGAGACCCGACCGACAGCGCGATACGCAAGACAGTCGACAGGCGCTTTTGCAGACCCGAAACCCCGCGCCCCCGGGAGGGACCCCGTCAGGGAGTGCGGCGGCTATGGGCTGCCCTAGGTCGATTAGGTTGCCCCTAGAGCCTCGGAATTTGAGATCTCAAACACGAAGAACAGCGAAGAACAAGAGAGAAAAACGGTGGAGATATAAAACGTAGATGAAAAAGTAGTATATTGATTTGTTCGATTGTGTGTTGTTTCAATCGGCCGTCACCCCCAACATATATAAGAGGCGGCTGGACTTCCCGTACAAGCAAAGGATTTATCTAGGCTTTCCTTACAAGAAAATTACATCAATTCACGTCCAAAATCTTAGTCAAATTCGGACTGGTTTTATCCGAACTTTCCAAAACTGTTCGGTTTAAACTGGCTGCACCTTGCGGGTCCTTTTTGTGGTGGTAAACGATCTCGGATGAAAACAAGCCCAAAAGAAATCTTGACCGTTTCGATGAGACGAACAACTTTCATGTTGAAGGTTTTTTGATCAGAGATCATCTTGAGGGTCAGATCGGTCTCGCAACACAGGCTATCTCCTCGCGCCACCCGTCAGACATGTGTCTGGTGGGGCGCGCCACATCTCGTCTCGTGACAGGGCTGCACTCTGATTGCTCTAACTTCTGCATACAAACTCGGATTTGAATGATTTTTATATCAAAATCGATCGTTTCGACGAGATGAAGACAACCCGTGTAGATCATTGTTTCATTTGAGGTCGTCTTAGGGGCTTAATCGGCTAAACTGTACTTTGAACATAAGATCTTGGTACTTCGAGCATAGTTTCAGCCTTCGAGATGAAATCGGACGGCGATGAATCAAATTTCAAAGATGCTCATATCAATAATACGGAACTCTTTCATGTAGATCACTTCTCTATTTGAGTCCATCTAGATAATCATTTGAGCCCATCTTCAGCTTCTGGTCGGATTGACTATCACAACCTCCACCCCGGCAGGCCTTCCACCCGGGTAAGCTTTCCGCACCGACAAGGTTTCACCCTGACAAGGGTTCTCCCTAGCTCGGCAAGGTTTCTACCCCGGCAAGAGTTCCTCCTCGGCAAGGTTTCTACCCCGGCAAGAGTTCCTCCTCGGCAAGGTTTCTCCCTCGGCAAGATTTCACACCGGCAAGCTTTCCACGCCGGCAAGCTTTCCACGCCGGTAAGCCCTCACATCGGCAAGGTTTTACCCCGGCAAGGTTTCATTCAGCCGGCAAAGGCCGAATACTTTCTCACTCAGGGCCGGCCCGCGAAGTGTTGCCTCTAACTTTTGCATATGAATCCGGATTCGTGACCATGCCAAAATCTGGTGTCAACAACACTTTGCTGCAGATACTAAGTTTCCAGGTGTGGTTGAATTAACAACTCAGCTGCTAATACTTGAGAATATTCTTTGGCTCCCCTTGTGTCGAATCAATAAATTTGGGTTGAAAACTCTACCCTCGGAAGCTGTTGCAATCCCCTATACTTGTGGGTTATCAATGAGGTTTCAATGCTTCCTCCTCGGGGTGAGGTAGCGACCTGCGTTTTGGGTAACTCTTGGACGGGCGTTCGAGTTCATGCTCCTCGGCCGCAAGGACTTCAGTCCACCTGTCTGCTAGCAAGTCTTGATCAGTTTGAAGCTGTTGTTGTTTTTTCTTCAGGCTATTTGCCGTGGCCATAAGCCGGCGCTTGAAGCGCTCTTGCTCGACGGGGTCCTCAGGCATGATAAACTCGTCATCGCTGAGGCTTGCATCATCTTCGGAGAGAGGCATGTAATTGTCCTCCTCCGGTTCTCCATCTGCTGCCTGCTCTGGAGGGCTAGCCATTTCGTCCTCTAGCTCTACATCGTGTTGGAGGGGATTGTTGTTGTCTTCGGTGCTATCCAGAGTGTTATTATCTCCTGTGCCGGTATCACTGCTCTTGCTGTGGCGGGACTTAGAGCAGCACCACTGACGTCGGCGCTTGGGTTGCTTCTTGGAGGGGTCATCCTCCACTGTCTTGCCGCGATTGCCTTCCTTGGGGGTGTCCACCATGTATATATCATATGATGAGGTGGCGGTCCAGCGCCCCGACGGAGGTGGTTCCTGTTCGTCTCCGGCTTCGTCGTCCATACCGTCGAAGTCTTCAGAGTCAAAGTCGAGCATGTCGGTTAAGTCGTCGACAGTGGCTACTAAGTGGGTGGTGGGTGGGCAGCGAATTTCTTCGTCGTCCGCATCCCATTCTAGCTGGACATAGTTCGGCCAAGGTTCTCCTGACAGGGAGAGAGACCTTAATGAATTTAGCACATCTCCGAAAGGTGAGTGCTGAAAGATATCCGCGGAGGTGAACTCCATGATCGACGCCCAGTCGGACTCAACGGGCGTGGATGTGAGCGGCTCAGAGTCCGTGGCCGGAGGTGAATCCAGTGGTTCGGCGACACGGCTCTCGTAAGAGGTGAAGTCAGTATCCGGCTCTATCGCCACTGAGAGTGCGGCCTCCATGGAGGGGTCCATCCCTCCGCTCTCGGATGGCGCGACTTGCTCCGGATTGAAGGCCAGAGTAGTTGCGGATGCGATCTCCCGAACATTGTCCGACGGCAGAGTTACGTCATGCTCGTCGCGACTGTGCGACGCATTCGACACGGGCTCGAATCCGTCGAAGATCAAGTCTCCGCGAAATGTCGGCTGTCTAGTTCAAGTTTCCAAATCTGACCTGATGGCCAGGGGCGTAGCTCTCGATTTGCTCCACATGGCCAAACGAATTGGCCAGCAGTGCGAAGCCGCCGAATACGAAGATCTGTCCGGGGAGGAAAGCCTCACCCTGGATCACATCGCTAGCGATGATCGAAGGAGCCTTCAAGCCTTATTGTGACGACACAGTGGAACTCTCAATGAAAGCACCAATGTCGGTGTCAAAACCCGCGGATCTCGGGTAGGGGGTCCAGAACTGTGCGTCTAAGGCGGATGGTAACAGGAGGCAGGGGACACGATGTTTACCCAGGTTCGGGCCCTCTTGATGGAGGTAATACCCTATGTCCTGCTTGATTGTTCTTGATAATATGAGTAGTACAAGAGTTGATCTACCACGAGATCAAAGAGGCTAAACCCTAGAAGCTAGCCTATGGTATGATTGTCTGTTGTCCTACGGACTAAAACCCTCCGGTTTATATAGACACCGGAGGGGGCTAGGGTTACACAAGGTCGGTTACAAAGGAGGAGATGTACATATCCGTATTGCCTAGCTTGCCTTCCACGCCAAGTAGAGTCCCATCCGGACAGGGGACGAAGTCTTCAATCTTGTATCTTCATAGTCCAACAGTCCGGCCAAAGGATATAGTCCGGCTGTCCGGAGACCCCCTTATCCAGGACTTCCTCAGCATGGCTCCTATTTATGATGATTGCAATAATGATAAAAGTGGATTTGGAGAGGTCATGACTTTATTGAGTAATGATTCCACTATTCCGGAAGAGGTTTCAATTGACTGTGATGAGAACAAAGTTGCTACTTACGATGATTATTGCGATGATACTTATGTTATAAAAAGTAGTGATAATTATTGTCATAATTTTGAATATACTTTTACTGAACATTACTCTTTTAATGTGGAAAAAAATTATAGTATTCGAGTTTATATGATACTCCCACTACTGTGAATGAGAATAAAATTTCTTATATGGAGAGTAATAAATTTTCTATGCTTTTGGATCATGAAAAGAATGCTTTATGTGATGGTTATATTGATGAATCTATTCATGATGCTACTGAAAAATTATTATGAGAGAGGAACTTATGATTCATGATGCTCTTGTTATGTTTCAATTCTTATCTTTTATGCGAGCATCATTGAAATCATCATGCCTAGCTAAAAGGCATTAAAGAAAAGCGCTTGTTGGGAGATAACCCAACACTTTTACCTATTGTTATTGTGTGTTCACATGATTAAGCTACTGTAGTAATCATGTTTTATAGCTTTTATTTCAATAAAGTGCTAAGTAAAGCCTTTGGGATAGTGTGGATGATAGTTGACTTGATTCTATGCAAAAACAGAAACTTCAGTGCTCAGTAACAGAATTATTTAAATTCACTGGAGCATCGAAAAACTCTGAATTTTTACAGTTGTTGGGTATACAAATTTTCTATGTTGTGCTAATTTTTATTTTTTTGGAGTTACAGAAGTATGACTAAAATTCAGATCTTTATGTACTGTTCTGTTTTTGACAGATTCTGTTTTCAATACATAGTTTGCTTGTTTTATGGTTTCTACAGCTTATATTGCTTAATATAAATTATGGAAATTGTAGATTATAGTAGGAATGATGTGGAAAAAATTATGAATCTTATCTTGACAGTACCACAACGAATGATTTGTCTTTATCATACTAACCCATCTGGCGCCGTTGCCGGGGAGTGAAGCGCTCTTGGTAAGTAGAAATCGGTAAGGAGAAATCATTACTACGTGCTGAAATTTATTGTCACTTGTTACTATGGAAAACAATCCTTTGAGGGGTTTGTTCAGGGTATCTTCACCTCGACTGGAACCACAATTATTTACCCCTCAACCTACTACACCTACTAAAAATATTGGTTATGAAATTCCTTCGGGTATGATAGAACAACTGCTAGCTAATCCTTATGCAGGAGATGGAAGCGAACATCCTGATATGGACTTGATATATGTGGATGAAATTTGTGGATTATTTAAGCTTGCAAGTTTACGCAGAGATGAAGCTAAGAAGAAGGTTTTCCCTTTATCTTTGAAGGGAAAAGCATTGACATGGTATAGGCTATGCAATGATATTGGAATTTGGAATTGGAATCAATTGAAATTGGAATTTCACCAAATATTTTTATCCTATGCATCTAGTTCATCGTGATCGGAGTTATATATATAATGTTTGGCCTTGTGAAGGAGAAAGTATCGCTCTAGCTTGGGGGGGATTAAGCAATGTTATATTCATGCCCCAATCATGAGCTCTCAAGAGAAATTATCATTCAGAATTTTTATGCTCGGCTTTCTCGTGATGATCAATCCATGCTTGATACTTCTTGTACTGGTTCCTTTATGAAGAAGACTATTGACTTCTGGTGATATCTTTTAGAAAGAATTAAACGCAACTCTGAAGATTGGGAAATTGACGAAGGTAAAGAGTCAGGTATTAAGCTCAAGTATGATTGTGTTAAATTTTTTATGAATACTGATGCTTTTCAAAAGTTTAGCACTAAATATGGACTTGACTCTGAGATAGTAGCCTCCTTTTGTGAATCATTTGCTACTCATGTTGATCCCCCTAAGGAGAAGTGGTTTAAATATCACCCACTTATTAAAGAAGAAATTAAAGAACCGGTAATAGCTAAAGATGAAACTATTATTTATAATGTTGATCCGGTTGTTCCTACTGCTTATATTGAAAAATCACCTTTCCATGTTAAGATAAAGGAACATTCTAATGTCTCAACCGTGGTCAATAAAAGTAATATTAGAGCACCTAAACCTGCATAACAAATTAAAATAGAACCTATTGTTGCTATGGTAAAGATCTCCTGGTTGAAAATTTAGATGGGCATGTTATTTACTGAAGGAAATATGCCCTAGAGGCAATAATAAAGTTGTTATTTATATTTCCTTATATCATGATAAATGTTTATTATTCATGATAGAATTGTATTAACCGGAAACTTGATACATGTGTGAATACATAGACGAAACAAAGTGTCCCTAGTATGCCTCTACTTGACTAGCTCGTTAATCAAATATGGTTAAGTTTCGTAGCCATAGACATGTGTTGTCATTTGATGAACGGGGTCACATCATTAGAGAATGATGTGATGGACACGACCCATTCGTTAGCTTAGCATTATGATCGTTACAGTTTTATTGCTATTGCTTTCTTCATGACATATACATATTCCTTTGACTATGAGATTATGCAACTCCCAAATACTGTAGGAACACTTTGTGTGCTGCTACCTCTTGAGCATGCGTTGGTTTTCCCTTGAAGAGGAAAGGGTGATGCAGCAAAGTAGTGTAAGTATTTCCCTCAGTTTTGAGAACCATGGTATCAATCCAGTAGGAGACTACATGCAAATCGCCTAGTACCTGCACAAACAATCAAGAACCTTGCAACCAATGCGATAAAGGGATTGTCAATCCCTTCACGACCACTTGCAAAAGTGAGATCTGATAAAGATAATAAGATATTTTTTTGGTATTTTTGTTGTATAGATTGAAAAGTAAATATTGCAAAATAAATAGTAAACTAGAATTATAGATCAGAAACTTATATGATGCAAAGTAGACCCAGGGGCCATAGGTTTCACTAGTGGCTTCTCTCAAGATAGCATATATTACGGTGGGTGAACAAATTACTGCGAGCAATTGATAGAAAAGTGCATAGTTATGAGAATATCTAGGCATGGTCATGAACATAGGCATCACGTCCGTGTCAAGTAGACCGAAACGATTCTGCATCTACTACTATTACTCCACACATCGACCGCTATCCAACATGCATCTAGAGTATTAAGTTCATAAGAACAGAGTAATGCATTAGGCAAGATGACATGATGTAGAGGGATAAACTCAAGCAATATGATATAAACCCCATCTTTTTATCCTTGATGGCAACAATACAATACGTTTCAGTTCCCTTTCTGTCACTAGGATCGAGCACCACAAGATTGAACCCAAAGCTAAGCACTTCTCCCATTGCAAGAAAGATCAATCTAGTAGGCCAAACTAAACCGATAATTCGAAGAGACTTGCAAAGATATCAAATCATGCATATAAGAATTCAGAGAAGAATCAAATATTGTTCATAGATAATCTTGACCATAAACTCACAATTCATCGGATCTCGGCAAATACACCGTAAAAAATATTACATCGAATAGATCTCCAAGAACATCGAGAACTTTGTATTGAAAACCAAAGAGAGAGAAGAAGCCATCTAACTAATAACTATGGACCCGAAGGTCTGTGGTAAACTATTCACACATCATCGGAGAGGCTATGGTGTTGATGTAGAAGCCCTCCATGACTGACCCCCCCTCCGGCAGATTGCCGAAAAAGGCCCCAAGATGGGATCTCACGGGTACAAAAGGTTACGGCGGTGGAAAAGTGATTTTGTGGCTCTCCCGGATGTTTTTAGGGTATAAGAGTATATATAGGTGAAAGAAGTAGGTCGGTGGAGCTACGAGGGGCGCACGAGGGTGGGGGGCGCGCCTACCCCCCTGGGCGTGCCTCCCTACCTCATTGCCGCCTTGTTACTTCCTTGACCTCCACTCCAAGTCTCCTGGATTGTGTTTGTTCCAAAAAATATCCTCGCGAAGGTTTCATTCCATTTGGATTCCGTTTGATATTCCTTTTCTACGAAACACTGAAATAGGCAAAAAACATCAACTGACACTGGGCCTCCGATTAATAGGTTAGTCCCAAAAATAATATAAAAGTGCATATCGAAGCCCATTAAACATCCAAAACAGATAATATAATAGCATGGAACAATCAAAAATTATAGACACGTTGGAGACGTATCAGCATCCCCAGGCTTAATTCCCGCTCGTCCTCGAGTAGGTAAATGATAAAAACGGAATTTTTGATGTGGAATGCTACCTAACATAATTTTCAGTGTAATTCTCTTTATTGTGACATGAATGTTTAGATACAAAAGATTCTAGACAAAAGTTTAATATTGACATAAAAATAATAATACTTCAAGCATGCTAACCAAGCAATTATGTCTTATCAAAATAACATAGCCAAAGAAAGCTTATCCCTACAAAATCATATAGTTTGGCCATGCTTCATTTTCGTCACACAAAATGCTCCCATCATGCACAACCCCGATCACAAGCCAAGCAACATACTTAGACTTTTCAAACTCTTTCAACTTTCACACAATATATGAACGCGAGCCATGGACATAGCATTATGGGTGGAATAGAATATGATGATGGAGGTTGTGTAAGAAGACAAAAAAGGAGAAAGTCTCACATTGACGTGGCTAATCAACGAGGTATGGAGATGCCCATCAATTGATGTCAATGCAAGGAGTAGGGATTGCCATGCAACGGATGCACTAGAGCTATAGATATATGGAAGCTTAACAAAAGAAACTAAGTGGGTGTGCATCCAACTTGCTTGCTCACGAAGACCTAGGGCATTTTGAGAAAGACCATCATTGGAATATACAAGCCAAGTTCTATAATGAAAAATTCCCACTAGTATATGAAAGTGACAAAATAGGAGACACTCTATCATGAAGATCATGGTGCTATTTTGAAGCACAAGTGTGGAAAAAAGATAGTAACATTGCCCCTTCTCCCTTTTTCTCTCGTTTTTTTATTTGGGCCTTTTTTCTCTTTTTTTATGGCCTCTTTTTTTATTTTTTCATCTGGAATCTCATCCCGACTTGTGGGGGAATCATAGTCTCCATCATCCTTTCCTCACATGGGATAATGCTCTAATAATGAAAATCATCACACTTTTATTTACTTACAGCTCAAGAATTACAACTCGATACTTAGAACAAAATATGACTCTATGTGACTGCCTCCGGCGGTGTACCGGGATGTGCAATGAATCAAGAGTGACATGTATGAAAGAATTATGAAGGTAGCTTTGCCACAAATACGATGCCAACTTCATGACCATGCAAAGCAATATGACAATGATGGAGCATGTCATAATAAACGGAACGGTGGAAAGTTGCATGTCAATATATCTCAGAATGGCTATGTAAATGCCATAATAGGTAGGTATGGTGGCTCTTTTGAGGAAGATATAAGGAGGCTCATGTGTGATAGTGCGTATCATATCATGGGGTTTGTATGCACCGGCAAAGTTTGCACCAACTCTCGAGGTGAGAAAGGGCAATGCACGGTACCGAAGAGGCTAGCAATGATGGAAGGGTGAGTGTGCGTATAATCCATGGACTCAACATTAGTCATAAAGAACTCACATAATTATTGCAAAAATCTACAATTCATCAAAACTAAGCACTACACGCATGCTCCTAGGGGGATAGATTGGTAGGAAAAGACCATCGCTCATCCCCGACCGCCACTCATAAGGAATGCAATCAAAGAACACCTCATGCTTCAAATTTGTCACACAATGTTTACCATACGTGCATGCTACGGAACTTGCAAACTTCAACACAAGTATTTCTCAATTCCACAATTACTCAACTAGCACAACTCTAATATTACCATCTTTATATCTCAAAACAACTATCAACCATCAAACTTCTCATAGTATTTAATGCACTCTATATGCAAGTTTTTATTATACCCATCCTGGATGCCTATCATATTAAGACTAATTTTATAGCCAAAGCAAATTACCATGCTTTTCTAAAAGACTCTCCAAATAATATAAGTGAAGCATGAGAGATCAATAATTTCTGTAAAATAAAACCACCACCGTGGTCTAAAAAGGTATAAGTGAAGCACTAGAGCAAAATTATATAGCTCAAAAGATATAAGTGAAGCACATAGAGTATTCTAACAAATTCCGATTCATGTGTGTCTCTCCAAAAGGTGTGTACAACAAGGATGATTGTGGTAAACTAAAAATCAAAGACTCAAATCATACAAGACGTTCCAAGCAAAACACATATCATGTGGTGAATAAAAATATAGCCTCAAGTAAAGTTACCAATAAACGAAGACGAAAGAGGGGATGCCTTCCAGGGCAACCCCAAGCTTAGGATTTTGGTGGTCATTGAATTTTACCTTCGGGTGCCTTGGGCATCCCCAAGCCTAGGCTCTTGCCACTCCTTCCAAAATCCATCAAATCTTTACCCAAAAACTTGAAAACTTCACAAGACAAAACTCAATAGAAAATCTCATGAGCTCCGTTAGTATAAGAAAACAAACCGCCACTTTAAGGTACTATAATGAACTCATTATTTATTTATATTGGTGTTAAACCTACTGTATTCCAACTTCTCTATGGTTCGTACCCCTCGATACTAGCCATAGATTCATCAAAATAAGCAAACAACACATGAAAAACAGAATTTGTCAAAAACAAAACAGTCTGTAGCAATCTGGAGGTTTCGAATACTTCTGTAAGTCCAAAAATTCTAAAAAATTAGGGCTTCCTAAATAATTTGTATATTGATCTACTGCAGTTATAATTGGTATTTTATCATGCTCTGGTAAAAATGAAATTATTATCGTGAGCGCATACTTTATGTTTTTTACAGCAAGATCAAATAACAATCACCCAAGAAGATCCTAAAGGCTTTACTTGGCACAAACACTAATTAAAACATAAAAACACAATCGTAACAGAGGATAGATGATTTATTTATTACTAAACAGGAGCAAAAAGCAAGGAACAAAAATAAAATTGGGTTGCCTCCCAACAAGCGCTATCGTTTAACGCCCCTAGCTAGGCATAAAAACAAGAATAGATCTAGGTATTGCCCTCTTTGGTATTTATCTTTTTAATGGAGTTATACTCGGATCTGGGAGGTTCCTTACGTTTCCCTTCATGCTCGGAGATTTTTAGATCTAGAGCATCCAACCGCTTATTGCAAAGATTGATCAACGTATTCATACAGTGAAGGTTCCCACCAACATTTTTAAGAGGCCCAATAGATTTTTACAATTTGCACAATTTCTCTAAAATTTGGGTTCCTTCTTGAGTAAGATGTAGTTCCTTTTATGGGGGAAGTACTCCTACTATTCCCTGTATAATTTCATAAGCAATATTGGGATCAATTTCAATAAAATTCCCTTTAGCGGCAAAATCCAAGAGTTGTCTATGGGATATGGTTAGCCCAACATAAAAATTACGAAGTAAAATCTTGAAATCTCCCCCTATAGTGCAACTACGATAAGATTCTATCATCCTATACCAAGCATCTTTTAAGTTTTCTCCTTGTCTTTGTTTGAAGTGAAGAACTTCAAAATCGGGAGACGAAGGAAGGGAGAAAGGGCTAGCCATGACAGCGAAATAGACGATCTAACACACAAGCACAGAAGAAGCAAGCAAAAAGAGAAGAATGGAAAAGGGCGAATAAAATAGCAAAGGTGAAGTGGGGGAGAGGAAAACGAGAGGCAAATGGCAAATAATGTAATGCGAGGGATAAGATTTTGTGATGGGTACTTGGTATGTCTTGACTTGAGCGTAGATCTCCCCGGCAACGGAGCCAGAAATCCTTCTTGATACCTCTTGAGCATGCATTGGGAAAGGGTGACGCAGCAAAGTAGCGTAAGTATTTCCCTCAGTTTTTGAGAACCAAGGTATCAATCCAGAAGGAGACTACACGCAAATCGCCTAGTACCTACACAAACAATCAAGAACCTTGTGTAACATCCCAAAATTCTGAATTTTGGAATGTTATATTAAATAATTAATTATGACTGTTTGTTTGATTGTTGTGTGAATTATTGTGTGAAATTGAGTGGAAATTGAAAGATTTTGAAAGTTGAATGAGAGGGAATAAAAGGACTTTCCCAAACTTTCATCCTTGCATTTTTTTTATTTTTTTATCTCCATGAATTCAAATTCATTTCATTACAAAAACCCTAGGGTGAAGATAATATGACTTCTTCCATTTAAAGAAATGAAAAGGGGTTTGAAAATGATTTGAATTCCATTTGAGAATATTTCAAATCAGAAACTTTATGCCACTCAAGGATTTTCATGAGAGAAGATAACATGACTTCTTCAAAATATAAGAAATAGAGTGGAGAGTGATAAGGAGCACTTTTGAATTTCATTTGGTTCACTTTTGGAAAGTTTTCCGTTTTGAGTTTCAAAAACATTTCCATTCATTCAAATAAAATAAAGAGAGAAGGAAATATGACTCCTTCAATTATCAGAAAGAAAATGGAAATGGATTATGAAACCAATAGACGTTATTTTAAAATAATATTTTGAAATCATTTGCCTCTCATGATTTATTGCATTTTGGAGTTTTCTCGAATGTTCAAATATTATTTTCCACTCAAGAAAAATAAAGGAGAGGGGATAAGATGACTTCCTCAAAATATAAAAGAGATGGGAATTTCATTTGAATATTAGTTGGAGTTTTTAGAACTTATTTGGTATTTATTCGATTTGCAAAAAGTGCATTAAATGCATTAGGAAAATATTTTGAAATTCTTCTATGCTTCAATAAATGTTCATTGTGCTATAGATATTCCAAGGTAATTTTAGAAATTATCGTGGTATTTTTAGGATTTTGTTTGGTTTCGTTTTGGCCTCAGAAAGTTTTTTTTTGTAAAAAAACACACGCACACGCACCCGTGCGCAGGCCTAGCCATCGCTGGCCAGAGCCGGCTGTCGGTGTCAAAACCGGCGGATCTCGGGTAGGGGGTCCGAACTGTGCATCTAGGATCGATGGTAACAGGAGATGGGGGACACAATGTTTACCCAGGTTTGGGCCCTCTCTATGGAGGTAATACCCTAGTTCCTACTTGACTGATCTCGATGAATATGAGTATTTCAAGAGTTGATCTACCACGAGATCGTAATGGCTAAACCCTAAAAGTCTAGCCTGACTATGATTATGATGATCTATCTATGGACCTAGCCCTCCGGTTTATATAGACACATGAGGGATCTAGGGTTTACACAAGGTGAGTTACAGAGAAAGGAATATTCATATTTGGTCACCAAGCTTGCCTTCCACGCCAAGGAGAGTCCCATCCGGACACGGGTAGAGTCTTCGGTCTTCGTATCTTCATGGCCCATCAGTCCGACCCATATCCAATAGGTCAGACGCCCGAGGACCCCTTAGTCCAGGACTCCCTCAGTAGCCCCCGAACCAGACTTCAATGACGAGGTGTTCGGCGTGCAGTTAGTCTTCGGCATTGCAAGGCGGGTTCCTCCTTCTATGACTTTAAAGTGATGTATTCGGCTCCCCATTTAATGTCGCACCCCTCGGCTTCCACGCCTTCCTGACTTCAGCTTCCACATGTTGAGTGAATACAAGAGGTTGGGGTATTTTTACATTTACCACCCTGACCATACCAGAAAGGTGCCTATTTAAAGAGAATAGATCTCAGATCCCTTCCAAACCCCACGGAAAAAATCCTCAGAGCTTGCGGAGCAGAACCACCCCAACATGGCTCGCGCTCCCAGCTCTTCCTCTCATCCACACAACTCCGAAAAGGGGGATTGGGAGAGATGTTCTGTTTCTCACAGTCAGCCGGTAAAGCTGCAAACACAGGGCTTTCTTCCTCCCGCGGATTTGGTCCCCGTGCGAGCAGGGATGACGTCCTTCAATGGCGGAGTTCAAGCGGAGAACTTCCCTAATCCGTCCAGGGGGGAACGAGTATGCTTCGTCCTGTTCTTGTTAAGAGGTGTCAGATTTCCGATCCATACCTTCCTTCGAGGTCTGCTGGAGTATTACGGCCTCCAACTGCACAGTCTCACTCCCGCCTCCATCTTGCATATTGCGGGTTATGTCACTCTATGCGAGCTAGTCCTGGGCTGCGAGGCCCATTTCGATTTATGGAGAAGACTGTTCTGCCTCGTCCCTCGTAATCAAGGAGGGTCAATATTTGAAGTGGGGGGAGCCGAAGTGTGGCACATCGCCGGCACCGGATACCTGTCCGGCACGCGGAAGAAGGCTTCCGAAGAGTGGCCTTCCGAATGGTTCTATATCGATGACGTCGCTCTTCCCGACCCAGTCTGTATGGGCCTCCCCGAATTTTCAAGTTCTCTGTTGAAGAAACGCCATAGCTGGCGTCCTCGGAGCCTCGAGAAAGAGGATAGCGAAGAGGCTAGTCTGCTGCTGGGCAAGATTAAGATGCTCGCCCAGTCCGGATTGTCAATAGTTGAGGTAATGGCAATCTCCATAGCGCGGGGGGTCCAACCACTCCAATACAGAGGGCTACCCATGTGGCACTACAATGGGGAAGACGACACCTCACGTTGCGGTCGGAAGGGTCCAAAGACCCTCGCCGCTCTGGCTAAAATATTGGCCGAACTATATAAAGGGGAGAAGGAGGAGTTCACCCGTCTCCGATACCGATACCGATTTTCCATGTATAATCCTCCTAGTTGGGTAAGCTCTAACTCCACTATTTTACTCCTCTCCCTGAATTATCTTTGACAGGGAGTATCCTATCCACTCATGACAGGAATGACGAAAGGCTGTCGAGGGGATCCATGACCCTGCCCCTCAGCCGGAGAATCGCAACCGGGATCTTGACCCCGGATATGAAGAAGATCCGGACATATTCGTGGAGCTCAAGGATGGAATATTATATCAGACGAGTTATGACGGCACAGATGTACCTATCATCGCCGATTACCCGGGCCTCCTTCCTGCTTCGCATGTAAGTAATTCAAAAGACACTTTCTTCGAAAGAGTTCCCTTACTATGCCTCACCCACCACACCATTCCGTGTTCCAAAGGGGAGGCGGTCAGCACCACAATATGCACCGGAAGCATCTCCGAGGAGAGCAGCGCCCATGTCTGGCACATCTTCAAAGAGGAAGGCAAATGATAACACGGCAGAACCCTCGTCAAAGAGGTAAGGCTTTTCTTTTCAAGAATACCCTTTCTGATCATCACATCAAATTGTAATGCCATTCGCCGCATCCTATCAGGAAAAGTATCCGCCAGACTGTGTCCGGGGATCCGGCCGGACATGCCGCCACTAGTCAGGTTCCGGACCCTGCCCAAAGGACGGGGGCTGACATAGGAGTGGCGTCGAACTGTCCTTCCATAGAGGATTTGGACGACATGTCCGTCACGAACTCTGAAGTGGAGAGCGCTATGAATCATCTCATCGGAGGGTCGTTCTTCGTAACCCTGGTTTTTCAAAAGAGGGGTTTGAAAATGATTTGAATTCCATTTGAGAATATTTCAAATCAAAAAATTTATGCCACTCAAGGATTTTCATGAGAGAAGATAACAGGACTTCTTCAAAATATATGAAATAGAGTGGAGAGTGATGATGAGCACTTTTGAATTTCATTTGGTTCACTTTTGGAAAGTTTTCCGTTTTGAGTTTCAAAAACATTTCCATTCATTCAAATAAAATAAAGAGAGAAGGAAATATGACTCCTTCAATTATCAGAAAGAAAATGGAAATGGATTATGAAACCAATATACGTTATTTTAAAATAATATTTTGAAATCATTTGCCTCTCATTATTTATTGCATTTTGGAGTTTTCTCGAATGTTCAAATATTATTTTCCACTTAAGAAAAATAAAGGAGAGGGGATAAGATGACTTCCTCAAAATATAAAAGAGATGGGAATTTTATTTGAAGCCCCCGAGACTTAAAGTAGTTCATACAACTGATTTAAGGATCAATGTATAACCACGGCCATAGCAAGCCACGCCAGGCCAGGAGCACCGCGGCCTGCTCCCAGCGCCTAGAGGCCACCGCCTCGCATGCCCGTCGCCTTCCCCTCGCTCGCACGCAGCACCCGCTACCAGATGGGGCCCGCCCCAGGTCACCCCCAACCTCCCACTCGCTCTGCTCGAATAGAGCTTGCGAGCTCACGCCCGCAATAGCCGCCCGCCTTGCGCTCAGATAATGCATATCCGCAGTCCCGAGCACCCCTCTCCGCGCCTATATAAACCCCGGAGACCCCTATCTCCATTCTGCCACTCCGCATCGACCCACGCCGCTCATAGCCGATGTACTACCGCTTTGGATCTCGTCGGAGCCGGAGGACCTCACCGTCGTTTTTGTCGCCCGTAGACCACCCCGGTCTCCACTCTCTCTGTCAGTGTCATTCTCTCGATCTACCGCATCTTGTTGACATTCTCCTTTTGCCCTAGGTTCGCCGGAGACGCCGTGCAGACGACCCGCGTCCTCGCCGGAGCTTGGAGCTGCCGCCCTTCACTGGAGCATGGAGTCGCCGCCCTTCGCTCCACCCGTCGAGGCCACCCCGACATGCGCCATCACCACCACCGAACTGCCCACGTCGTGCCTGTCCGGTTCGTCTCCTCCACCGCCGCCGAGGAGCACCGCCGCCACCTCCCGTCCGCCACCTAATGCCAATGCCGCCCCCCCTGTTCATCATCGTCGCTCGTTGTAAGCCGAGCTGCTCGCCCGTCTTGTTCATTTCATTTTTTTGTGTTGTTAGTATTAGATCGGTTAACCTTGGTTGTAGTCAAACCGAACAGTTTTTATTTAAACCGAAGTCAGTTTTTCTTGTAGTTAGCCGCCGCCTCTGTTTTGCTTATTTAGTGGTCGTTCGCCGTTTAGCCTAAGCCGCGAATGCTGCTCAGCCACTCGGAAGCCGCCACGTGGCCATGACCTGGCCGTGAATAAAATTTTCATAGTCAAGTCCCTGAGTTTTCAGTTTAGCCCCTAAATTTTGAATGGCTGTATCTTTTTAACCGTAAGTCCAAATTCAACGAAACCAGCGGCAAAATGTTCGTCTCGAATAGATTTATCCAGAGAACCAACTTTGAAAACTTTTGGCCAATTTCAAATTTGAATTTATTCAGGTTTGAACTCAAACTTCAACTGGCCATATCTCCTAAACCGTAGCTCCGATTGATGTGATTTTTTTTGCGCCATGTCACCGTAGCCAAACTCTACCACTTGGACCATTGTCACACATTTTCCACACAAATATGGTCTGTCTATGATAGTTTTATTACTATGCTTTAAATGCATGATAGATCACATCATGGTTTTGCACCCTGTGTCACTTAGTGTTTTGCACCTAGAATTTTGCATGCAATTGAAGTGTGTTGGATTTTCATTTGGGTTTTACCGAACTTTTTGTTGCATATTATTTTGAATCTCTGTAGTGATTGCTTATGTATGTTATTTTACTTTGACGATAGACTGTCCGGAGTGTGAAGCCGAGTACTATTGATCTCTAGAATTCAACTATCAGTATCAAGGCAAGTTCACATTTGACCATACTTTTAATTACCTATGTTTTTTATCTGCACTTAGTCCATTGTAGTAGGAATGCATGGTAGGAAAAATTTATGCAGGTTGGCTACGGTTTTACCTAGTAGTTCATTGAGGTAGGTTTGAACCATATACCTTTGTCACCACTACGTAAGTTTAATTTTGCCTCACTAGTGTAGACGCGGACAGGGAAGTGTTCATTGTGAGAGATGAGTGACAAAGTAGTAAGTAGGACCAAGATAACTTAATGAACTACCTGGGCGGAGGTTTGGTTTGAATGGTGGCAAAGTACAGTGGGAGCATGCATGGGAAATCCATGGTGGTGCACCACTAGTGGTCCGTCCGCCCAGGCTCAAAGAGATCAATCGTATTCTCATGTCTAGAAGCTTACGTGTGCAGCCAGAAGCCAATATGGGCTCTGGCTTAGTTGAGTAGTTAGTGTGACCCCTTCCGGGATTGGCTAGCAGATGTAGAATGAGTAGGTGTACCGTCCTATCCGTGGGTTAAGGGGGAATACTTTCGAAAAACTATGTCTCGGTCATCCTGTTCTCAAATGCCAGGCAGTGCAAGAACTTCAAGGTAGGCGATCGAGTCTTGTGGGGAAAAGTGTGCAACCTCTGCAGAGTGTCAACCTAATTGATTAGCCGTGTCCCCGGTTACGAACAACTTGAGCATCTAGTAGTGGAAATGCTGAGAGATCTCATCACTCTTAATTAAACAGTTGGGTTTTAAATGAAACTTTGGGAATGGATTGAGTTGAGTTTGCCAACTCATTCTATGCTATTTTGTAGTAATAGAATAAAATCTTTTATTCTAGGAAAAAAACTAGCTTTGTGCAAAAAACTAAACTTAGAGCTTTCCACCCGCCAAATTGCATGTACAAATAGGTTCATTATTCTTATGATGTGACTTGCCAGTACATTCAATGTACTGACCTACAGGGCTGCAACGTCTTATGTTGCAGGAATTTCTACGATGAGTAAGAGTTACGTTGTAGGGTTACGGTCTACACTCAACTTATTGTTGGCATTGATGGGACTCCACACCCGTTCGTTTGTTTCCGCTGAGACTTATGAGGTATATATCAGTTTTACGTTATTTATACATGTGATTGCACTTTGATATATACATTGTTGTACTGTGTGTGCCAGCATACCGATCCAGGGATGGCACAAACACACAGAGGCTTGACCATTTGAGGTCGGGTTGCTACATCTTGCAACCAACACGATAAAGGGGTTGTCAATCCCTTTAGGGCCACTTGCAAAAGTGAGATCTGATAAAGATAATAAGATAAATATTTTTGGTATTTTTGTTGTCTAGATTGAAAAGTAAAGATTGCAAAATAAATAGTAAACTAGAATTATAGATCGAAAACTTATATGATGTAAAGTAGACTCGGGGGGCATAGGTTTCACTAGTGGATTCTCTCAAGATAGCATATATTACGGTGGGTGAACAAATTACTGCCGAGCAATTGATAGAAAAATGCATAGTTATGAGAATATCTAGACATGACCATGAGCATAGGCATCACGTCTGTGTCAAGTAGACCGAAACGATTCTGCATCTACTACTATTACTCCACACATCGACCGCTATCCAGCATGCATCTAGAGTATTAAGTTCATAATAACAGAGTAATGCATTAGGCAAGATGACATGATGTAGAGGGATAAACTCAAGCAATATGATATAAACCCCATCTTTTTATCCTCGATGGCAACAATACAAAACGTGTCGGTTCCCTTTCTGTCACTGGGATCGAGCACCGCAAGATTGAACCCAAAGCTAAGCACTTCTCCCAATGAAAGAAAGATCAATCTAGTTGGCCAAACTAAACTGATAATTAGAAGAGACTTGCAAAGATATCAAATCATGCATATAAGAATTCAGAGAAGAATCAAATATTGTTCATAGATAATCTTGATCATAAACCCACAATTCATCGGATCTCGGCAGACACACCGCAAAAAGTATTACATCGAATAGATCTCCAAGAACATCGAGGAGAACTTTGTATTGAGAACCAAAGAGAGAGAAGAAGCCATCTAGCTAATAACTATGGACCTGAAGGTCTGTGGTAAAATACTCACACATCATCGGAGAGGCTATGGTGTTGATGTAGAGCCCTCCGTGATCGAATCCCCTTCCGACAGATTGCCGGAAAAGGCCCCAAGATGGGATCTCACGGGTACAGAAGGTTGCGGCGGTGGAAAAGTGGTTTCATGCCTCTCCTGGATGTTTTCAGGGTATAATAATATATATAGGCGAAAGAAGTAGGCCGGTGGAGCTACAAGAGGCCCACGAGGGTGGGGGGCACACCTACCCCCCTGGGCACGCCTCCCTACCTCGTGGCTGCCTCGTTGCTTCCTTGACCTCCACTCCAAGTCTCCTGGATTGTGTTTGTTCCAAAAAAGATCCTCGCGAAGGTTTCGTTCCACTTGGATACCGTTTGATATTCCTTTTCTGCGAAACACTGAAATAGGCAAAAAAAACAGCAACTGGCACTGGGCCTCCGGTTAATAGGTTAGTCCTAAAAATAATATAAAAGTGCATATTAAAGCCCATTAAACATACAAAACAGATAATATAATAGCATGGAACAATCAAAAATTATAGATACGTTGGAGAGGTATCATGTGCTATCAAACGTGAAAACATAACTAGGTGATTATAAAGATGCTCTACAGGTGTCTGCGGTGGTGTTTGTTGAGTTGGCATAGATTGAAATTAGGATTTATCACTCCGAGTATCGGAGAGGTATCTCTGGGCCCTCTCCGTAATGGACATCACTATAAGCCTTGCCAGAAATGTGACTAATGAGTTAGTTGCGGGATGATGCATTACAGAATGAGTAAAGAGACTTGTCGGTAACAAGATTGAACTAGGTATGATGATACCGATGATTGAATCTCGGGCAAGTAACATACCGATGACAAAGGGAACAACGTATGTTGTTATGCGGTTTGACCGATAAAGATCTTCGTAGAATATGTAGGAGCCAATATGAGCATCCAGGTTCCGCTATTGGTTATTGGCTGGAGATGTGTCTCGGTCATGTCTACATAGTTCACGAACCCGTAGGGTCTGCACACTTAATGTTCGATGACGATTTATATTATGAGTTATGTGATTTGATGACCGAAGTTTGTTCAGAGTCCCGGATGAGATCACGGACATGACGAGGAGTCTCAAAATGGTCGAGAGGTAAAGTTTCATATATTGGAAGGCCATATTTGGACATCGGAAAGGTTCCGAGTGATTCGGGTATTTTTCGGAGGACCGGGGAGTTACGGGAATTCACTTGGGGAAGTATTGGGCCTTATTAGGCTTTAGTGGAAAGGAGAGAAGGGCCACAAGGGGAGGCAGCGCACCCCCCATGGGTTGGTCCGAATTGGACTAGGAGGGGGCGGCGCCCCCCTCTTTCCTTCCCCTCTCCCTCTCCTTCCTTCTTCTCCTACTTGGACTAGGAAAGGGGAAAATCTACTCCTACTAGGAGTACGAATCCCCCCTTTGGGCGCACCCCTTGAGGCCGGCCCTCCTCCTCCTCCCCTCCTTTATATACGGGGGAAGGGGGCACCCCATAGACACACACATTGATCTTTAGCCATGTGTGGTGCCCCCTCCACAGTTTTACACCTCGGGCATATTGTCGTAGTGCTTAGGTGAAGCCCTGCGTCGGTAACCTCATCATCACCGTGAACACGCCATCGTGCTGACGGAACTCACCCTCAGCCTTAGCTAGATCAAGAGTACGAGGGACGTCACCGAGCTGAACGTGAGCAGATCACGGAGGTGCCGTGCGTTTGGTACTTGGTCGGTTGGATCGCGAAGACGTTTGACTACATCAACCGCGTTACTTAACGCTTCCGCTTTCGGTGTACGAGGGTACATAGACACACTCTCCCCTCTCGTTGCTATGCATCTCTGATACGTCTCCAACGTATCTATAATTTTTGATTGTTCCATGCTATTATATTATCTGTTTTGGATGTTTAATGGGCTTTAATATGCTCTTTTATAATATTTGTGGGACTAACATATTAACCGGAGGCCCAGTGTCAATTTCTATTTTTTTTGCCTATTTCAGTGTTTCGCAGAAAAGGAATACCAAACGTAATGAAACCTTCGCGATGATCTTTCTTGGACCAAAAGCAAACCAGGAGACTTTGAGTGGAAGTCTAGACTCTGTGAGGCGGCCACGAGATAGGAGGGCGCGCCTAGGGGGGTAGGCGCGCCCCACCCTCGTGGGCCCCACGGAGCTCCACCGACGTACTTCTTTCGCCTATATATACTCTTATACCCTAGAAACATCATGGGAGCCACGAAACCACTTTTCCACCGCCGCAACCTTCTATACCCGTGAGATCCCATCTTGGGGCCTTTTTCGGTGATCTGTCGGAGGGGGAATCGATCATGAAAGGCTTCTACATCAACACCATAGCCTCTCCTATGAAGCGTGAGTAGTTTACCACAGACCTTCGGGTCCATAGTTATTATCTAGATGGCTTCTTCTCTCTCTTTGATCTTCAATACAAAGTTCTCCTCGATATTCTTGGAGATCTATTCGATGTAATACTCTTTTGCGGTGTGTTTGCCGAGATCCGATGAATTGTGGGTTTATGAACTTGATTATCTATGAATATTATTTGATTCTTCTCTAAGTTCTTATATGCATGATTTGATATCTTTGCAAGTCTCTTCGAATGTAGCGACCCGACCTCAAACGGTCAAGTCTCTGTGCTTCAGTGTCATCCCTGGATCGGTAATGCTGACACACACAGTACTCGAAGGATTTATAACAGAGTGGCAATCACACACTTATTACATCGAATGTCTCAAGAGAGAACTTTTTACAATAAATATGGCTTAAGGCCATCTAATACGATAACATCGGAAGGCTTGGAAGATAAAGTGAGTCCATCAACTCCAACGGCATGGCGAGTGCATGACAAACGACCTATCGCACCTTACTCCTCGTCTGAAAAGTCCGCAACATGATACGTTGCAGCCCGAAAACGGGTCAGCACATGGAATATGCTGGCAATGTAACATAGGGGAGTAATGAAAAGATAAAAGCTATCACTATATGCATATATGGCTGGTGGAGGCTATATGGTTAATATGTTTTGCGAAAAGCCAATTTTTCCCTACAACAAAGGAATGTATTTTATTTAACTATCATGGTAGTTGAACAATATTGAGAAGGTTCCTCCAACTCAATCCCAATTAAAAGTAATTATCAACCCAACAAATTATTTTAGAGTGATGAGATCCATATGAAAATCCAAGAACCAGATACTCAAGATGTCCATAACCGGGGACACGGCTAACCATGATTAGTTTATACACTCTGCAGAGGTTTGCACACTTTACCCCACAAGACTCGATCTCCTCCGTTGGATTTTCTCGCACTACAGGGGGTTTGAGAAACAGATGACCGAGACACAATCTTTCAGAAGCATTTGCTCTTTACTCCAGGCGGATCGGTACACCTACAATCCCCTACATCTGCTAGTCCACCTCTTCAAGAACTCACGCAACTTACTCAATTATGCGAGAGCCCATAATGGCTTGTGGATGCACACGGAAGTTTCTAGTATGAATAGTCTTATGATCCCTTTGAGCCTGGGTGGCGGACCGTAGGATGATCACAAGGGTACTCCGGGATATCCTAGGACAACACTGGATTCTCCAAGTGCCCACAAGCAATCCACCCATATGTGTATTAAAAGTTGCCACCTTAAGTTGAACCACTAATTAACAACTCACATCTCTCATGGATACACTCAAACCCAAACCACGTCTACGAGCATAGCATCGCAATATAAGCATAACGTAGAAGTAACTCCCAAGGGTTTGATAATAAAACAGGTAACAGGTTCTACCTCATTATCTACTTCCCAGACCCACATGTTAAGAGATCCTACTCATGCAATGTGTGAAGGTTGAAACTAATGCATAAAAACTGGGTGATAAAGGGGTATGATCAAAGTGTTACTTGCCTTGCCGACGATATGCAAATCCTAAAGACTCGTAGTAGCACGCTTCACACTCCAGGTGTTCTATCGCAAACAAACAATAGCATACATAAGCAATCAAGCAAAGATGCACAGGTAAATCTCAAATAAGAAGATCTAACCGGAAAGTTCAACTGAAGAACTCCGGTTTGCAAAAAGAATCAAATCAAACGGAGCAACGAAACTCAAACTGCGAAAGAAACAAGATCCGATTACTAATCTGGACTAAAGTCATATTTTACAGTACCAAAATCTTGTTCAAGTTGGTTAAACAGAAAGAGGGCTTCGAGACGAAGATCTAGGCGCTTGAATCGCCTGATTCCGATAAACGAGCGAAAAGATAAACTAAAACGAAAAACAAGGCAAAAATCGCGATCGAAAATAATCGCGGAAAACCCTGGAAAAAACTGACGAATAGGCTAACGAATGAACGTTCGTTGTCTGCGGTTAACGGGTGAAAACCGTTCGTTAAAACGAATGTACGAACGGGCGTTCGCTAAATAACTAAACTAGGGAAAAAATAAAAACCGAACCGATCTATTAAAAAAACGGATGTAGGATTTTTACCGGAAAAACCGAACTGGCGAAGAAAACCGGCGGCGGCGGCGAACTCCGGCGAGCGGCGCAGGTGGCGGCGCAGCACGACGGCGGGGCGGCGGCAGCAGCGCGGTGGCAGCAGCAGCGCGCAGCGGCGGCGGCTTAGGGTTTCGGGCGAGGCGCTGGGCTGCTGGGGTCGGGCCTCCCGGCTTATAAAGGCCGGCCGGGCCAGGAGTCCTAAGCGGACACGGCCCGGTTAGGTCGGTTACTTTTTAAAAAAATAACTCCGCGCAGATAAACGAAGAAAAGAAATACTAAACGAACTCCAAAAATCCTGAAATAAGTTTTCCCCGTCCTCTAAAAATACGCCGAACAAGGTGAACATTTGTTGGGCCTCTAATGCAATTTTGAAAAACACATATTTTCCTAATTCAAATAAAATAGCAATAAAACCCCAAATAAAATACAATTTGTTTTTAATATTTTTACTCCAACATTTCATTTATTTTGGAGAAGTCATATTATCTCCTCTCATATAATTTTAATATGAAATATTTTTGGGGAAGAAAAATAATTAAAACCAAAGTGATCCTTGTTTCAATATTTGATAAAACTCAAATATGAGAACGAGGGAAAATCCCCAACTCTCTTCGAGGGTCCTTGAGTTGCTTAGGATTTCGAGGATCACAAGAACGAAATGCAATAAAATATGATATGCATGGATGACCTATGTATAACATTCCAAATTGAAAATTTGGGATGTTACATTGAATTATCGGTTTAGTTTGGCCTACTAGATTGATCTTTCTTGCAATGGGATAAGTGCTTAGCTTTGGGTTCAATCTTGCGGTGTCCTTTCCCATTGACAGTAGGGGCAGCAAGGCACGTATTGTATTGTTGCCATCGAGGATAAAATGATAGGGTTTATATCATATTGCTTGAGTTTATCCTTCTACATCATGTCATCTTGTTTAAAGCGTTACTCTGTTCTTATGAACTTAGTACTCTAAATGTATGCTGGATAGCGGTCGATGTGTGGAGTAATAGTAGTAGATGAGAATCGTTTCGATCTACTTGACACAGATGTGATGCCTATATTCATCATCATTGCCTTAGATATCTTCATAACTATGCACTTTTCTATCAATTGCTCGACAGTAATTTGTTCACCCACCGTAATACATGCTATCATGAGAGAAGCCACTGGTGAAACCTATGGCCCTGGGTCTCTTTCTTATTATATTGCACCTCTTTTATTATCGCATCTCGTTTACTATTTTGCAATCTTTATTTTCCAATCTATATAGCAAAATACCAAAAATATTTATCTTACTATCTCTATCAGATCTTACAACCCCTTTATCGCGTTGGTTGCGAGGTTCTTGATTGTTTGTGCAGGTACTAGGTGACTTGTGTGTTGTCTCCTACTGGATTGATACCTTGGTTCTCAAAAACTAAGGGAAATACTTATGCTACTTTGCTGCATCACCCTTTCCTCTTCAAGGGAAAACCAACACATGCTCAAGAGCTAGCAATCTCCTAGACAGATCTTGCGTGATCGTAGGAATTCTTTTTGAAATATTGTGTTCCCCAACAGTGGTATCAGAGCCAGGTCTATGCGTAGATGTTATATGCATGAGTAGAACACAAAGAGTTGTGGGCGATAATAGTCATACTGCTTACCAGCATGTCATACTTTAATTCGACAGTATTGTTGGATGAAGCAGCCCAGACCGACATTACATGACCGCGTTCATGAGACTGGTTCTAACGACGTGCTTCGCACACAGGTGGCTAGTGGGTGTCTGTTTCTCCAACTTTAGTTGAATCAAGTGTGACTACGCCCGGTCCTTGTTGAAGGTTAAAACAACACACTTGACAAAAAATCGTTGTGGTTTTGATGCGTAGGTAAGAACGGTTCTTGCTAGAAGCCCGTCGCAGCCATGTAAAACTTGCAACAACAAAGTAGAGGATGTCTAACTTGTTTTTGCAGGGCATGTTGTGATGTGATATGGTCAAGATGTGATGAGATATAAATTGTTGTATGAGATGATCATGTTTTGTTAAAGTTATCGGCAACTAGCAGGAGCCTTATGGTTGTCTCTTTATTGCATAAGATGCAAGCGCCATATAATAGCTTTACTTTTTCGCTATGCGATAGCAATAGTTGCAAAAGCAATAGTTGGCGAGACGACCATGTGATGACACGTTGATAAAGATCAAGATGGTGGAGATCATGATGTCATGCCAGTGACGATGGAGATCATGACGGTACTTTGGAGATGGAGGTCAAAGGCACAAGATGATGATGGCCATATCATGTCACATATTTTGATTGCATGTGATGTTTATCTTTTATGCATCTTATTTTGCTTACTATGACGGTAGCATTATGAGATGATCCCTTACTAAAATTTCAAGGTATAAGTGTTCTCCCTGAGTATGCACTGTTGCGACAGTTCTTCGTGCTGAGACACCACGTGATGATCGGGTGTGATAAGCTCTACATTCACATACAATGGGTGCAAGCCAGTTTTGCACATGCAGAATACTCGGGTTAAACTTGACGAGCCTAGCATATGCAGATATGGCCTCGGAACACTGAGACCGAAAGGTCGAGCGTGAATCATATAGTAGATATGATCAACATAGTGATGTTCACCATTGAAAACTACTCCATCTCACGTGATGATTGGACATGGTTTAGTTGATGGTGTCAAAATCGGCGGATCTCGGGTAGGGGGTCCCGAACTGTGCATCTAAGGCGGATGGTAACAGGAGGCAGGGGACACGATGTTTACCCAGGTTCAGGCCCTCTTGATGGAGGTAATACCCTACGTCCTGCTTGATTGTTCTTGATAATATAAGTAGTACAAGAGTTGATCTACCACGAGATCGAAGAGGCTAAACCCTAGAAGCTAGCCTATGGTATGATTGTTGTTCTCCGTCCTACGGACTAAAACCCTCCGGTTTATATAGACACCGTAGGGGGCTAGGGTTACACAGAGTCGGTTACAAGGAAGGAAATTTACATATCCGTACTGCCAAGCGTGCCTTCCACGCCAAGGAGAGTCCCATCCGGACACGGGACGAAGTCTTCAATCTTGTATCTTCATAGTCCAACAGTCCGGCCAAAGGATATAGTCCGGCTGTCCGGATACCCCCTAACCCAGGACTCCCTCAATCAACATAGTGATGTTCACCATTGAAAACTACTCCATCTCACGTGATGATCGGACATGGTTTAGTTGATATGGATCACGTGATCACTTAGATGATTAGAGGGATGTCTATCTAAGTGGGAGTTCTTAAGTAATATGATTAATTGAACTTAAATTTATCATGAACTTAGTCCTGATAGTATTTGCATATCTATGTTGTAGATCAATTGCTCGCGTATAGCTTCCCCATTTTATTTATGATATGTTCCTAGAGAAAACTAGGTTGAAAGATGTTAGTAGCAATGATGTGGACTAGCTCCGTAATCTGAGGATTATCCTCATTACTGCACAGAAGAATTATGTCCTTGATGCACCGCTAAGTGACGGACCTATTGCAGGAGCAGATGCAGACGTTATGAACATTTGGCAAGCTCGATATGATGACTACTTGATAGTTTTGTGCGCCATGCTTTACGGCTTAGAACCGGGACTTCAAAAACGTGTTGAATGCCACAGAGCATATAAGATGTTCCAAGAGTTGAAATTAGTATTTCAGACTCATGCCAGTGTCGAGAGGTATGAGACCTCTGACAGTACTTTGCCTACAAGATGGAGGAGAATAGCTCAGCCAGTGAGCATGTGCTCAGATTGTCTGAGTACTACAATTGCTTGAATCAAGTGGGAGTTAATCTTCCAAATAAGATAGTGATTGACAGAGTTCTCTAGTCACCATCACCAAGTTATTGGAACTTAGTGATGAACTATAATATGCAAGGGATGACGTAAAACGATTCCCGAGCTCTTCGCGATGCTGAAATTGGCGAAGGTAGAAATCAAGAAAAGCATCAAGTGTTGATGGTTGACAAGACCACTAGTTTCAAGTAAAAGGGCAAGGGAAAGAAAGGGAACTTCAAGAAGAATGGCAAGCAAGTTGCCACTCCCATGAAGAAGCCCAAAGCTAGACCCAAGCCTGAAACTGAGTGCTTCTACTGCAAAGGAAATGGTCACTAGAAACGGAACTGACCCAAATACTTGGTGGATAAGAAGAATGGCAAAGTGAACAAAAGTATATATGATATACATGTTATTGATGTGTACTTTACTAGTGTTCATAGTAGCCCCTAGGTATTTGATATTGGTTCAGTTGCTATGATTAGTAACTTGAAACAGGAGTTACAAAATGAACATAGACTAGTTGAGGGCGAGGTGACAGTGTGTGTTGGAAGTAATTCCAAGGTTGATAAGATCACCATCGCACACTCCCTTTCCCTTCGGGATTAGTGTTGAACCTAAAATAAATGTTATTTGGTGTTTGCGTTAAGCATAATATGATTGGATCATGTTTATTGCAATACGGTTATTCATTTAAGTCAAAGAATATTTGTTATTCTGTTTACATGAATAAAACCTTCTGTGGTCATACACCCAAGGTGAATGGTTTATTGAATCTCGATCGTAGTAATACACATATTCATAACATTGATGCCAAAAGATGAAAAGTTGATAATGATAGTGCAACATACTAGTGGCAATGCCGTTTAGGTCATATTGGTGTAAAGCGCATGAAGAAACTCCATACGAAAGGACTTTTGGAATCACTTGATTATGAATCATTTGATGCTTGCAAACCATGCCTCATGGGCAAGATGACTAAGACTCCGTTCTCCGGAACAATGGAGCGAACCACTGACTTATTGTAAATAATACATACTAATGTATGCGGTCTAATGAGTGTTGAGGCTCGCATCAGGTATCGTTATTTTCTGACCTTCACAGATGATTTAAGCATATATGGGTATATCTACTTAATGAAACACAAGTCTGAAACATTTGAAAAGTTCAAAGAAATTCAGAGCGAAGTTAAGAATCATCGTAACAAGAAAATAAAGTTTTTACGATCTGATCGTGGAGGCAAATATTTGAGTTATAAGTTCGGCCTTCATTTAAAAACAATGTGGAATAAGTTTCGCAACTCATGCCACCTGGAACACCACGGAGTAATGGTGTGTCTGAATGTCGTAATCGTACTTTATTAGATATGGTGCGATCTATGATGCCTCTTACCGATTTACCACTATCATTTTGGGTTATGCATTAGAGACAGTTGCATTCACGTTAAATGGGGCACCGTCTAAAAATCCGTTATGAGGACACCGTATGAACTGTGGTTTAGCAAGAAACCTAAGCTGTCGTTTCTTAAAGTTTGGGGTTGCGATGCTTATGTGAAAAAGTTTCATCCTAATAAGCTCAAACCCAAATCGGAGAAGTGCGTCTTCATAGGATACCCAAAAGAAATTGTTGGGTACACCTTCTATCACAGATCCGAAGGCAAGATCTTCGTTGCTAAGAGTGGATCCTTTCTAGAGAAGGAGTTTCTCTCAAAAGAAGTGAGTGGGAGGAAAGTAGAACTTGATGAGATAATTGTACCTTCTCTTGAATTGGAAATTAGCTCATCACTGAAATTAGTTCCAGTGATGCCTATACCAATTAGTGAGGAAGTTAATGATGATGATCATGAAACTTCAGATCAAGTTACTACCAAACCTCGTAGGTCAACCACAGTACGTTCCGCACCAGAGTGGTACGGTAATCCTGTTCTGGAAGTCATGTTACTAGACCATGACGAACCTATGAACTATGTGGAAGCGATGATGAGCCTAGATTCCGTGAAATGGCTTGAGGCCATGAAATCTGAGATGGGATCCATGTATGAGAACAAAGTATGGACTTTGATTGACTTGCCCGATGATCGATGAGCCATAGATAATAAATGGATCTTCAAGAGGAAGATGGACGCTGATGGTAGTGTTACTATCTACAAAGCTCGACTTGTCGCAAAAAAGTTTTTCGACAAGTTCAAGGTGTTGACTACGATGAGATTTTCTCACTCGTAGCGATGCTTAAGTCTCTCCGAATCATGTTAGCAATTGCCGCATTTTATGATCATGAAATTTGGCAAATGGATGTCAAAACTGCATTCCTTAATGGATTTATTAAAGAAGAGTTGCATATGATGCAACCAGAAGGTTTTGTCGATCCAAAAGGTGCTAACAAAGTGAGCAAGCTCCAGCGATCCATTTATGAACTAATGCAAGCCTCTCGGAGTAGGAATATACGCTTTGATAGTGTGATGAAAGCATATGGTTTTATTCAGACTTTTGGAGAAGCATGTATTTACAAAAAAGTGAGTGGGAGCACTACAGCCTTTCTGATAAGTATATGTGAATGACATATTGTTGATCGGAAATGATGTAGAATTTTCTGGAAAGCATAAAGGAGTTTTTCAAAGAAAGACCTCGGTGAAACTGCTTACATATTGAACATCAAGATCTATAGAGATAGATCAAGACGCTTGATAAGATTTTTTAATGAGAACATACCTTGACAAGATTTTGAAGTAGTTCAAAATGGAACAGTCAAAGAAGGAGTTCTTGCCTGTGTTGCAAGGTGTGAAGTTGAGTAAGACTCAAAACCCGACCACGGCAAAAAATAGAAAGAGAATGAAAGTCATTCCCTATGCCTCAGTCATAGGTTCTATAAAGTATGCTATGCTGTGTACCAGACCTATTGTGTACCTCACCATGAGTTTGGCAAGAGGGTACAATAGTGATTCATGAGTGGATCACTAGACAACGGTCAAAATAGTGAAATAAGGAAATATTTCTTGGTTATGGAGGTAATAAAGAGTTCATCGTAAAGAGTTACGTCGATGCAAGCTTTTACACCGATCCGGATGACTCTGAGTCTCAATCTGGATACATATTTAAAGTGGGAGCAATTAGCTAGAGTAGCTCCAAGCAGAGCATTGTAGACATAGAAAATTTGCGAAATACATACGGCTCTGAATGTGGCAGACCCGTTGACTAAACTTCTCTCACAAGCAAAACATGATCACTCTTTGGGTGTTAATCACATAGCGATGTGAACTAGATTATTGACTCTAGTAAACCCTTTGGGTATTAGTCACATAGAGATGTGAACTATTCACATAAAGATGTGAATTATTGGTGTTAAATCACATGACGGTGTGAACTAGATTATTGACTCTAGTGCAAGTGGGAGACTGAAGGAAATATGCCCTAGAGGCAATAATAAAGTTGTTATTTATATTTCCTTATATCATGATAAATGTTTATTATTCATCCTAGAATTGTATTAACCAGAAACTTGATACATGTGTGAATACATAGACGAAACAAAGTGTCGCTAGTATGCCTCTACTTGACTAGCTCGTAAAGATGGTTAAGTTTCCTAGCCATAGACATGTGTTGTCATTTGATGAACGAGATCACATCATTAGAGAATGATGTGATGGACAAGACCGATTCGTTAGCTTAGCATTATAATTGTTACGGCTTTATTGCTATTGCTTTCTTCATGACATATACATATTCCTTTGACTATGAGATTATGCAACTCCCGAATACCGGAGGAACACTTTGTGTGCTATCAAATGTCACAACATAATTGGGTGATTATAAATATGCTCTATAGTGTCTCCGATGGTGTTTATTGAGTTGGCATAGATCGAGATTAGGATTTGTCACTCCGAGTATCGGAGAGGTATCTCTGGGCCCTCTCGGTAATGCACATCACTATAAGCCTTGCAAGCAATGTGACTAATGAGTTAGTTGCGGGATGATGCATTACGAAATGAGTAAAGAGACTTGCCGGTAACGAAATTGAACTAGGTATGATGATACCGACGATCGAATCTCGGGCAAGTAACATACCGACGATAAAGGGAACAACGTATGTTGTTATGCGGTTTGACCGATAAAGATCTTCGTAGAATATGTACGAGCCAATATGAGCATCCAATTTCCGCTATTGGTTATTGTTCGGAGATGTGTCTCAGTCATGTCTACATAGTTCTCGAACCCATAGGGTCCGCACACTTAACGTTCGATGACGATTTGTATTATGAGTTATGTGATTTGATGACCGAAGTTTGTTTGGAGTCCCGGATGAGATCACAGACATGACGAGGAGTCTCGAAATGGTTGATAGGTAAAGATTCATATATTGGAAGGCTATATTCGGACATCGGAAAGGTTTCGAGTGATTCGGGTATTTTTCGGAGAACCAGGGAGTTACGGGAATTCACCGGGGGAAGTATTGGGCCTTATTGGGCTTTAGTGAAAAGGAGAGAAGGGCCACAAGGGGAGGCAGCGCGCCCCCCATGGGCTGGTCCGAATTGGACTAGGAGGGGGCGGCGCCCCCCTCTTTCCTTCTCCCTCTCCCTCTCCTTCCTTCTCCTACTTGACTAGGAAAGGGGGAAACCTACTCCTACTAGGAGTAGGAATCCCCCCTTTGGGCGCTCCCCTTGATGCCGGCCCTCCTCCTCCTCCCCTCCTTTATATACGGGGGAAGGGGGAACCCCATAGACACACAAGTTGATCTTTAGCCGTGTGCGGTGCCCCCCTCCACAGTTTTACACCTCGGTCATATTGTCGTAGTGCTTAGGCGAAGCCCTATGTCGGTAACTTCATCATCACCGTGAACACGCCATCATGCTGACGGAACTCACCCTCGGTCTCAGCTGGATCAAGAGTACGAGGGATGTCACCGAGCTGAACGTGTGCAGATCGCGGAGGTGCCGTGCGTTCGGTACTTGATTGGTTGGATCGCGAAGACGTTCGACTACATCAACCGCGTTACTTAGAGCTTCCGCTTTCGGTCTACGAGGGTACGTAGACACACTCTCCCCTCTCGTTGCTATGCATCTCCTAGATAGATCTTCCGTGATCGTAGGAGATTTTTTGAAATACTGCATTCACCAACATTTACTTTTGTGATGAAGTTGCTAGAATTGCTAAACCCGATGAAAAAAAATAAACATAGACCTGTTGTTGGCATGCCTATTGTCTTAGTTAAAATATGAGATCATTGTTATCATGGTTTATGCGACATAGGTGCTAGCTTGAGTGCTATTCCTTTTACCTTATATCAAGAAATTATGAATGATATAACACCTGCTGAAATAGAAGACATAGATGTTACTATTAAACTTGCTAATAGAAACACCATCACACCACTTGGGATTGTTAGAGATGTCGAAGTCTTTTGTGGGAAGATAAAATATCCTACTAATTTTCTTGTTCTTGGTTCCCCATAGGATGGGGTACTACCGTTGGGGTTGCAACTCGGGGTTACTCAGAAGCAGAGCAGGAACATGGGAGCAGCAGTAGAACTGCTACAACGGTACTACCGCCCACCTGAGTGGTACTACCGCTTATAGGCAGTAGTGTTGCTCTCAACTGCCGCCTCACTTCCACCGAGAGTGCATCGAGACCTAGAGGGAGCGGCGGTGCAGTGGTAGTAGCAGGCGGTACTACCGCTTACAAGCAGTACTACTGCTTCTGTAACACCCTCGATGCGACTATATCTCCCACGTGTCGAGGCACGACTTAGAGGCATAATCGCATTGAAGGCATATGTCGCAAGTCAGGCAATCATCACAAACATCCCATGTAATATAGATAATAAAAAGGGATAACATAGTTGGCTTACACTCGCCACGTCAATCAAGTACATAAATAACATTACATCATCCAAACACTCATGGCTCGACTACGACACCAAAATAAAAGATAACCCAACATGCGACACGGTCCCGATCACCCCCAACTGGGCACCACTACTGATCATCAGGAAAGGAAACATAATAACGCTGAGAGTCCTCGTCAAACTCCCACTTGAGCTCGAGCACGTCACCTGGAGCGGAATCATCAGGCCCTGCATCTGGTGTAATAGTAATCTGTGAGCCACAGGGACTCAGCAATCTCGCACCCTCGCGATCAAGACTATTTAAGCTTATAGGTAAGGCAAGGTAAATATATATGTGGAGCTGCAGCAAGCGACTAGCATATATGGTGGATAACTTATTTGCAAAAGAGAGCGAGAAGAGGAGGCAAAGCGCGAGCGAGAAACTAGAGAGCAACCTACGCAAGCATTACTCCAACACCGTGTCCACTTCCCGGACTCCGCCGAGAAGAGGCCATCACGGTAACACACTCAGTTGATTCATTTTAATTAAATTAAGGTTCAAGTTATCTACAACCGGACATTAACAAATTCCCATCTGCCCATAACCGCGGGCACGGCTTTCGAAAGTTCAAATCCCTGCAGGGGAGTCCCAACTTAGCCCATGACAAGCTCTCACGGTCAACGAAGGAATAGACCTCCTCCCGAGACGTTTCGATCAGACTTGGTATCTCGGTTCTTCAAGACACTTCGACAGGTTAAAACAAGACCAGCAACACCGCCCGAATGTGCCGACAAATCCCGATAGGAGCTGCACATATCTCTTTCTCAGGGCACACTCAGATTGTCTTAGGTACGGGTAGGCCAGCCCAGAGTTGCCCTTGGTGGCCACCGGCAGCTGACAGGTGGACCAACACTCAGAGGA
>NC_041392.1:471289337-471291557 GCF_002162155.2 Triticum dicoccoides | reverse complement strand
TTAAAATAAGATGACCCTCGGGCTCCAGAAACCCAAGGGAAAAAGAGGCTAGGTGGCAAAATGTAAGACCAAGGTTGGGCATTGCTGGAAAAGCTTTAATCAAGGCGAACTATCAAGGAGTTCCCATTATAACCCAACCGCGTAAGGAACGCAAAATCCAGGAACATAACACCGATATGACGGAAACTAGGGCGGCAAGAGTGGAACAAAACACTAGGCGAGAGGCCGAGCCTTCCGCCCTTTACCAAGTATATAGATGCATTAAGATAACATAGCAATATAATGATATCCCAACAAGTAAATAAATGTTCCAACAAGGAACGGCCTCCAATCTTCACCTGCAACTAGCAACGCTATAAGAGGGGCTGAGCAAAGCGGTAACATAGCCAATCAACGGTTTGCTAGGACAAGGTGGGTTAGAGGTTTGACATGGCAATTTGGGAGGCTTGAAAGCAAGTGGTAGGCATCGTAGCATTGGCATAGCAAAAGAGCGAGCAATCTAGCATAGCAAAGATAGTAGTGATTTCGAGGGTATGATCATCTTGCCTGCACAGTTGTCAGAGTTGACTGGATTCTCGAAACCAAACTCAACGGGCTCCTCATTAGCGAACTCGTCTCCCGGCTCTACCCAAACAATACAAACAAGCAACAAGGACACAATCAACCACGTGCAAGGATCAAACAATATGATGCAAAGATGGTATGCTACGCGGGATGCGATGCGGGATGCATATGCAAGATGTGACAGGGAATGCATGAACCTGGCCTCAATATGGAAATCCAAGTGTGCCACTGGAAAGATGAGATGAAATCGCTTGAAAACGATATAAAGAACGCCGGAATCGGAGTTACGGTTTGGAAATGGCAAGCGATTCAAGAATGACACCGGTCTGCGATTTACAGCAAGTAGCCATCTAAATGCAATGAGATGAACATGCTACAGCACTCAAACATGACAACAAAATACATGGCAGGAATGCATTCAAGATGCTTAACAAAAGTCTAGCACTAAGCCACGGCCAATTCATCCATTAACAGGTTCAAACAAGCATGGCAAAAATGCATATGGTAAATAGATTTCAGACTTAGTGAAATTAACACTTGTCTGGAATTTCAGATCAGGTAGCCCTCTTCGGAGCAACAAAACTACATGCTACAGGACCTGAACATGGCAAAGTAAAGTATGGCATGGAGCTACTCAAAGAGCTTAACAAAAGTCCCTTAGTGACCTTGAGCCAAAAGGGATCAGAAAATAAATTGCAAGCATGTGAACATAGCAAAAACATAATCAGTTTTCAGACTTTGTGAAAACTGGCACATGCTGAAACATAACTCAAGTAGGCATATTTACGAGCTCGATGCACTCACTACGGAGCAAGTCATGACAAACTAAGCATGCATCAATCTAAAACACACAAAATTCAAGCTATACATGGCAAGAACAATAACATAGCATGCACGGATCAACTACAACATCATCGGCAAAATTGTAAACAAGTTGACAATCTGCCCAGATACACAAAGTAGCAAAAGTAGAGCTCGATTGACTCAAGCTAGGTTGCTCCATAATTACAAACAAAGGCATGGATGGATAGAGCACTACAAGGTTAACAAAACATCCTTACTGATCATCCTCAAAAGAGGCACGGATCACTAGGAATCAACATGAACATATGACAACATGAGATAAACAGCTCAAGGACTTAGTGGAAATGCAGTCCCTGAAAACAGAGTTACCAAGTGCACCACTTCGCAAGCTTGCACTAGTCACCACACACATCACAAAAATACATGGGTTGCACCTCTGGAAAGATGGCAAAACCCTCAACAAACATATGTAGAGCATCAGGGCATATCATGCACACATTAGTCATGGCAAAAATGACAAATGTCTAAATGAAGTAGCAGATCTGACAATTATCTCAAGTAGCCCTCTTCTAACAGCATTTCGGGCATCCAGATGAACTTAAATGGAAATGATGCAATGGAACGAAATGATATACTCTCTGAGATGACCATTTTGATATGCTATATGCATGAATCGGAGCTACGGATGCAAAGTTACGAGGCTATGAACATGGGCACTTGGACTAGAAAATTCCGGGGACTTAGAAAAAAAACACCACCAGATCTAGGGTTTCAGTGGCACGCGAACCGAGGTGGCTCCGGCGAGGACTGTAGCTCCGGCGAGGTCGGCTCGTCGGCGGGGAGAAGAAAGGG
>NC_041392.1:471264573-471289145 GCF_002162155.2 Triticum dicoccoides | reverse complement strand
TCGCCGGCGTTGGCGAGGGAGGCGGCGATGCGGCGGCGGGGAGCAGGGAGGCGCGGGGCGGCGGATGGGCCTCGGGGGCCCGATCTGGGCCTCCTGGGCCGGCGGCGGCGACGAAGTAGGGCGGCGGCGCGGACCAGTGAGAAGGCGACACGTGGCGGCGGCGGGGTCGATCCGGACGTGCCCGGCCCGCGGGAAATTGTCCGGCGGCGCGTGGAGACGACGGAGACTAGGGTTTCGGGGAGGGGATCCGAGATTTGGAATGGGGGTTCTTTAAATAGGCATAGAGGGGGCTAGGAGAGTCCAAATGAGGTGCGGTTTTCGGCCACGCGATCGTGATCGAACGCTCTAGATGATGGAGCAGGTTTTGGTGGGTTTTGGGCCAAATTGGAAGGGTGTTAAGCTGCAACACACACGAGGCCTTTTCGGTCCCTCGGTTAACCGTTGGAGTATCAAACGAAGTCCAAATGGTACGAAACTTGACAGGCGGTCTACCGGTAGTAAACCAAGGCCGCTTGGCAAGTCTCGGTCCAATCCGGAAATGTTTAATCCCCTCACACGAAAGAAAGCTAGAAATGACCACCGGAGGAGAACGAAGCGCCGGAATGCAAAACGGACAACGGGAAAAATGCTCGAATGCATGAGACAAACACGTATGCAAATGCAATGCACATGATGACATGATATGAGATGCATGATAACGACAACAACACATGGAGACAAAAACCCGAACCCGAGAAAATAAAATAACTTAACGCCGAAAACGATAAGAGTTGGAGTACAAATTGGGAAAGTTACATCCGGGGTGTTACAGCTTCGCACTACCGTTGCACTTCCATGCAAACCCGACATGAAAGCCGAGTTCCCAGAAGCAGCAGTAGTAGCCGCGACACAGGGCAGCGGTACTACCACTTACTAGAGCGGTACTACCGCTTGAGGCCTCCGGCTCACAAGCATAGCAACATATGTCTACAAGAAAACCAGAACTGCCAAAACTTCTGCAAATGAGCTCCAAAATGAGCAAACTCAAGTTTGTTGGATAGATGACGACTAGTACTATCCAAACAGCCAAAGGTATAGAGATGAGAAACCTCTATGAATGAAGAACCGGCAAAAACCCCAACATCGAAAACATCAGAGAAGATGCATGTGAACTCCGTTTTCGATGAACTCGAGCTTGTCATGAGGATGACCAAAAGCTCTAAAACTCACAAAGCGAAACACCAAACAAGAACCAAGAAGGATGATGCAAGTATTCAATGGTTTGAGCTATCTACGAATGATATGATCAAGCTACTAACATGAGAGCCCCCCTTGATAGTACAGCAATCGATCATATAACCCGGTCTCCCAACTACCACCATGAGACCGGTAAAATATAAAACCTATCAAGGGCAAACCTTCGCCTTGCACATAGCCCACTTGAGCTAGATGATGAAAATCTTGACTTCCTCAAGTTGGACCACCTTCCTTGATTGTGTTGGCTCGATGAAGACTAGTTGATAGCTCCCCCATACTCCACTATGGGTGAGCCACTCTTCGACACATCTTCACAAGTCCATTGACACCACAATGGATGGCAAGCTTCAAGCATGATCTCTTTGTGATGCTCCACTTGAACTTGCACACCCCAAACTTGATGACGATCACCACTTGATGTCATCCTTGTTGAGTTGTATGATATCTTACTCTTGACGCAAGCCCATGGAAACACATCAAACCCCACAAAGAACTCTCACATAGACCATGGGTTAGTACACAAAGCGTCATGGACAATGATTACCATATCATGGGATCACTTGATCCCTTTCGGTACATCTTCTACGCTTTGCGTGTTGATCACCTAGATTCACACTTTAACTTAGTCTCGATCAACCTTGTATCATGACTTCTACATGACCAATCTTTGGATAATTCCTTGAATATCACTTTGGTCAACTCATAAACTCCTTGAAACCAACACATGGACTTCAAGAAATGCCTATAGACAAATCCTTCAAATATAACTCAAGGCAACCATTAGTCCATAGAGAATGTCATCAATTACCAAAACCACACATGGGGGCACCACAAGTTCTTTCACTCTCATTGTCTTACAGCCCAAAAAGGATGGTGCGTCCGAGCTCAACCACTTTAGGCCAATCGGCCTAATTCACTGCATGGCGAAGTTGATCTCTAAGGTGCTGGCGCTCCGGCTATCATCTTCCCTTAGCGGAGTGATCTCTCCAACGCAAATAACTTTTCGGAAGGGGAAGTGCATTCACAACAGTTTTCAGTATGTTCAGGGTTGTGTCCGGATGCTTCATATAGAGAAAAGGCAAAGCTTTGTTCTTCAAACTGGATTTTGCTCGGGCCTTTGATTCCATCTCCTGGGCCTACCTGCTTGAGCTGCTGCAGCGCATGGGGCTCTCGTTGAGGTGGAGAGACTAGATCTCCTTGATCCTTTCCTCGGCATCCTCCTCCTGCCTCCTCAACGGAACTCAGGGACCGGGGTTCTTTCATGCTTGCGGGCTCCGGTAGGGCGACCCCCTGTCCCCGTTGTTGTTCATCCTGGCAATTGACCCTCTGTACCGCCTGTTAGACACTGCTGCCAGCCGAGGCATCATCGCACCGCTACCAGGCCGGGAAGCTAGCATGCGCGTCAGCCTATATGCTGACGATGTTGTCATCTTTGCAAACATGGTGAAAGAGGACGTCGACACCCTGCTGGAGTTGCTGAACTTCTTCAGACAGGCGTCGGGGCTGAAGCTGAACCATGCCAAATCCTCAGTGATTCCGACCAATTGCGGTGAGCTTCTGTTGTCGGATATGCTACACGGTTTCGGTGGCCAAATTGCAGATTTCCCCACTACCTACCTAGGGCCGCCGATCACTCCCAGAAGATTGCGTCTGGTGCATTTTCAGTTCCTCATTGACAGAATCAAAGTAAGGCTGGCAAGTTGGAAGGGCAAACTGATGTTCTTGGCGGGCCGGCGCGTTTTGGTGCGTTCGGTGTTGTCCGCGCTTCCCACCTTCGTGCTCTCAGTGCTCAAGGTCCCAAAGAAAATGCTAAAGGAGGCTGACAAGACACAGCGCCGCTTCCTCTGGGCCCAGGAGGAGGCTCTGACGGGTGGCAAGTGCAAGGTAGCATGGAGCTCGGTGTGCTCGCCGATGGAGAAGGGAGGCCTCGGCGTGCTCGACCTGCATCGCTTCAGTTTGGCGCTCAGGTTGCGCTAGTTTTGGCTTGCTTGGTAGCATCTGGCGTGGCCATGGACGTCCTTTCCTCTGCCTTGCGATCAGAACAACCAGGACGCGTTCGCGAGGGCTACGAAGGTGGTGATCGGCAATGCCAGAACATCAAGTTTCTGGAAGAGCTCCTGGCTAGGTGGCGCGCCCCTATGCTCCTCCTTCCCGAGTTTTTCCAAACTTCAAACACACCATGCACAAAAACTGCACGGTGGCAGGGGCGCTCGAAAATGATCTTTGGATTAGGGACTTGTGCCACGACAACACCATCGACATCACCACAGAGTTTCTCTAGCTTTGGCGCCGAATTCAGAGCTCGGGAACCATACTCGATCAAGTGATAGAGGCAAAGGTGTCCCGTCTTTCGATGAGATGATGGATATCGCTTTGGTGGAAGTTGACTTTGACGATCCGACTACGAACGTGCGAGGACGTCGCGCCTTAGCAATCGCTAAACCAACTCCGAGAGGTTATTGACCACGCCGGAGCACGATCAACCTGACCACGAGGGTCTGTTTCCTGCGAGCAAATGAAGAACAAGCAAGAAACTAAGATTGCAATCTGGATATTGCGAATATAAGATGAAAGCTTTATTGATCAAGGTGGGGTTCTGTGACGCCTTTGTCTGGTCGTTGAACACAAACGGAGTACGCGAAGTTGCAGCTATGGCGAACTTTTAATCTAAACAAAACCCAAAGTCTAAACGGTGCCCTAAGGGCTGTATATATGGAGGAAGAGAGGGGGAATTTCGTGGCCCTTGGTGGAGGGGTCCGAAATCACCCTATCTCTTGTTTCCCCACACATACGGACTCTAAAAATAGCCTATACTTATGTATTTCGAAATTACATGGGCCTGGCCCAATAAAAAGGTGACGCAGCACCTATAATAGCCTCGGGACGAAATTTATGACGTGGCATCTTGTATATTTCGTCCATGGCTTCATGCACCCATTATGGTGGCTTCAAAGTCCTGAAATCATCACTTGTAACTCCGTTCTTGTTCCCCTTGCGCATGGCATCATCTCCATGCTTGTTCTTGCTCCAATGTTCATCCTTCTCCAAGCTAGGCCCTTCATTTGTAAGCAAAACAAATGTATCCAATTTAGGCAGCATCATATTCTCATGAACATTAGAATCATTACCAAGAAACGAAAGTACCTGATAATTTAATTGGCGTGCGCGAGCTCTAGTAATTGGTCCCGTATATGTAGCAGTAGGGGCTGTGGGTGTAACAATGGTATTGATGTCCTCATCATCCTCCCCTTCTCAAAATGAAGTCGTCCTCGACGGAAACTCATCTTCCTCACCCAAATAAGGCTTCAAATCTGCAATGTTAAAAGTGGGACTAACCCCAAAATCTGCAGGCAGCTCAAGTTTATATGCATTATCATTTATTTTCTCTAACACCTTAAAGGGACCATCAGCACGTGGCATTAGCTTTGATTTGCGCAAATCAGGAAATCTATCCTTACGCAAATGTAACCAAACAAGATCTCCAGGTGCAAACACAACATGTTTTCTACCCTTATCTCCAGCAAGTTTATATTTAGCATTCATACGCTCAATGTTTTCCTTAGTTAACTCATGCATTTTTAAAATCAATTCAGCACGTTGTCTAGCATCAAAATTAACCTTCTCCGAAGATGGAAGAGGCAACAAATCAATAGGTGCACGAGGTAGGAAACCATACACAACTTCAAAAGGGCACATCTTAGTAGTAGAATGCAATGAACGATTATAAGAAAATTCAATATGAGGCAAGCATTCCTCCCACATTTTCTTATTATTCTTCAAAACAGCCCTAAGCATAGTAGACAACGTTCTATTGACTACTTCAGTTTGTCCATCAGTTTGGGGGTGACAAGTAGTACTAAAAAGCAGTTTAGTCCCCAACTTAGCCCATAAACATCTCCAAAAGTGGCTAAGAAATTTAGTATCACGATCTGAAACAATAGTATTTGGCACACCATGCAAGCGAATAATTTCACGAAAGAACAAATCAGCAACATTAACAGCATCATCGCTTTTATGACATGGTATAAAGTGTGCCATTTTTGATAATCTATCCACGACAACAAATATGCTATCCCTCCCCTTCTTTGTTCGAGGTAAACCTAAAACAAAGTCCATAGATATATCCTCCCAAGGAACACTAGGTACAGGCAAAGGCATATATAAACCATGAGGATTGAGTCGTGACTTAGCTTTTTGACATGTAGTGCATCGAGCAATAAAACGCTCAACATCCCGTCTCATCTTTGGCCAAAAGAAATGTGTAGCAAGTACGTCCTCCGTCTTCTTCACGCCAAAGTGTCCCATTAATCCTCCTCCACGCGCCTCCTGCAACAACAAAAGACGAACGGAGCTAGCTGGAATGCATAGCTTGTTAGCACGAAACACAAATCCATCGTTAACAACGAACTTGTTCCACATTCTTCCTTCTTTACAATTCTGCATTACATCTTTAAAATCAGCATCATGCACATATTGATCTTTGATGGTCTCCAAACCAAATATTTTGAAGTCAAGTTGTGAAAGCATAGTATAGCGGCGAGACAATACATCAGCAATAACATTTTCTTTTCCCTTCTTGTGTTTAATGACATAAGGAAAAGTCTCAATCAATTCAACCCATTTAGCATGTCTACGATTCAGTTTAGCTTGACTTTTAATATGTTTCAAAGATCCATGATCAGAATGTATAACAAATTCTTTGGGCCATAAATAATGTTGCCATGTTTCTAAAGTCCGAACAAGAGCATATAATTCTTTATCATAAGTAGAATAATTCAGACTAGGCCCACTCAATTTTTCAGAAAAGTATGCAATAGGTTTGCCATCTTGTAATAACACACCGCCTAATCCAATTCCACTAGCATCACATTCAAGCTCAAAAGTCTTATTAAAATCAGGAAGTTGGAGTAAAGGAGCATGTGTCAACTTATCTTTCAATACCGAGAAGGCTTCTTCCTGTGCGGTACCCCAAAGAAAACGCACATCTTTCTTTGTAAGCTCATTGAGAGGTGCAGCAATGGTGCTGAAATCTCTCACAAAACGCCTATAGAACCCAGCGAGGCCAAGAAAACTCCTCACTTGTGTGACCGTTTTGGGTTGCGGCCAACTCTCAATAGCTTCAATCTTGGCTTTATCAACTTCAATTCCCTGTGGAGTAACAACATAGCCAAGAAAAGATACTTGGTCGGTGCAAAAGGTGCACTTCCCAAGGTTACCAAACAAACGTGCATCACGTAGAGCAATAAAAACAGCACATAAATGTTCAAAATGTTCTTCCAAAGATCTGCTATAAATCAATATGTCATCAAAGTAAACTACCACAAATCGTCCAATGAAAGCACGTAAAACTTCGTTCATTAATCTCATGAAAGTACTAGGTGCATTAGTTAACCCAAAAGGCATGACTAACCACTCATATAATCCAAACTTAGTTTTGAATGCTGTTTTCCATTCATCTCCCAATTTCATACGAATTTGATGGTATCCACTACGCAAATCAACTTTGGAGAATATTGTAGAGCCAATCAATTCATCAAGCATATCATCTAGCCTAGGAATAGGATGACGATAACGAATAGTAATATTATTAATGCCTCTACAATCAACACACATACGTGATGTACCATCCTTTTTCGGCACTAGAATAATAGGAACAGCACAAGGACTAAGGGATTCGCGTATATAACCTTTGTCGAGAAGCTCTTGTACTTGACGCATAATCTCCTTCGTCTCCTCTGGATTGGTACGGTATGGTGCACGGTTTGGCAGTGAAGCACCGGGAATTAAGTCAATCTGATGCTCAATCCCTCGAATAGGCGGTAATCCCGGTGGCACGTCTTGTGGAAAGACGTCAGCGAACTCCTGCAAAATGTTAGTGACAGCAGGAGGCAAAGAGGAAGGCACGTCCTCGAATGAAAATAATGCCTCTTTGCACATAAAAGCATAGCAAACAGATTTGCTTAAATCTAGCTCATCAATATCAGATTTGGTGGCAAATAAACATGCACTTTTCAATTTAATTTCAGAAGCAACACTAGATGGTTTATTATTAGGCTTCATTTGTTGCTCAAATTCTTTTGCCACAATCTGATTTTCACTCTTATTCGTCTCCTGTTTTGCTTTATTAGCTCTATTAATATCATCTTTCAAAATGGAATCAGGAGTCATAGGAAGCAAAGTAATATTTTTATCCTTATGAACAAGAGTATAGTGATTGTTTCTACCATGGTGTACAGAATTTTTATCAAATTGCCATGGTCTACCAAGTAATAAGGAACATGCTTGCATAGGTACCACATCACAATCAACATAATCAGCATATGTAGAGATACTAAAATGCACACGAACAGTACGTGTTACCTTAACCTTGCCGCTGTTGTTGAACCATTGGATGTAGTAAGGATGTGGATGTGGTCTTGTGGTGAGGGAAAGCTTCTCCACCATCTCCATGCTAGCCAAGTTGTTGCAGCTCCCTCCGTCTATGATGACGCGCACAGAACGTTCCTTCACAACTCCCTTGGTATGGAACAAATTGTGCCTCTGATTTTGCTCAGCTTGTGTGATCTGCACACTCAAAACACGTTGAGCAACTAAACATTCATACCTGTCAGCGTCTTCAGGAGCCATGTATTGCGTTTCATGATCAGAATCATCTCCACCATGTTCTTCACGTGTAATAAGAGCCAAAGTCTCCTCATCATAGTCACTAGCAGACTCATATCCACCATCCGCAGTAGCAATCATCACACGCGGAGATTTGCATTCTCTCGCATAATGACCTCCTCCCTTACAACGACGACAAATAATATCACTTGTGTGCCCTGTTGATGCCATGGAAGAAGAAGAACGCTGTGCAGGCCCCGCAGGTGCGCTCTTGGCAGATAATGGTGGTTGTGCCTATTTTCTTGTATCACGGCTGGAGGTGGCACCGGATGGAGGTGCTGGTGCAGTTGAAGTAGAAGATGCACGTGGTGTCCATGATGAAGGTCGGCCTGCAGAAAAGTTAGTTCGCCCCAATGCTTGTCGATCTTGCACTTCACGTTCAGCTTTACAAGCAAGATGGAATAAACGAGTGATATTAGTATACTCCTTATAGTCTAGAATGGTCTGAATCTCTCTATTTAATCCACCCAGAAAACGTGCAAGTATAGCTTCATTCTCCTCAACAATACCACATCTAATCATGCCAGTTTGTAATTCCTGGTAATATTCTTCTACAGAATTTTTCCCTTGTCTTAAACGCTGCAATTTTTGAAGCAATTCACGTTGATAATATGGTGGAACCCAACGCGTACGCATAGCAGTTTTCAAAGCAGCCCAAGTAGTTGGAATAGGATATAATCTACAATGTTCAGACCACCATACACATGCAAAACTAGTGAAAGCACAAACAGCAGCAGCAACTCGTCTCTCCTCAGGATATTGTAAACATGTAAATCGTTGTTCAGTTTCTAACTCCCAAGTAAGATATATATCAGGAACATATCTACCCTCAAATGGTGGAATATTCAATTTCAGTTTAGGAATATGGACATCATCGCGTACCTGAGGTGGTGGTGCTGGCCTACCATGACGAATATATACCTGAGGTCGACCTGCTGGTGGTGGTGCTGGTGGCTGCTCGTAGATCTGATTTTGATCAACCTCATCCTCATAATCACCCGCATACTCATCATCCTCCTGGGTACCAGCAGGAGCAGTAGCAGGAGCCAAAGAAGCACCAACAGCAGTAGCAGCGGCAACAGAAGTTTGTCCTGGCTCAATAGGAACACTGATGAGGACATCAATACAACTGTTACACCCACAGCCCCTGCTGCTATACATACTGGACCAATTACTAGAGCTCGTGCACGCCAACTAAATTACCAGGTACTTTCGTTTCTTGGTAATGATTCTAATGTTCATGAGAATATGATGCTGCCTAAATTGGATACATTTGTTTTGCTTACAAATGAAGGGCCTAGCTTGGAGAAGGATGAACATTGGAGCAAGAACAAGCATGGAGATGATGGCATGCGCAAGGGGAACAAGAACGGAGTTACAAGTGATGATTTCAGGACTTTGAAGCCACCATAATGGGTGCATGAAGCCTTGGACGAAATATACAAGATGCCACTTCATAAATTTCGTCCCGAGGCTATTTTAGGTGCTGCGTCACCTTATTATTGGGCCAGGCCCATGTAATTTCGAAATACATAAGTATAGGCTATTTTTAGAGTCCGTATGTGTGGGGAAACAAGAGATAGGGTTGATTTCGGACCCCTCCACCAAGGGCCACGAAATTCCCCCCCCCCTTCCTCCATATATACAGCCCTTAGGGCATCGTTTAGACTTTGGGTTTTGTTTAGATTAAAAGTTCGCCATAGCTGCAACTTCGCGTACTTCGTTTGTGTTCAACGACCAGACAAAGGCGTCACAGAACCCCACCTTGATCAATAAAGCTTTCATCTTATATTCGCAATATCCAGATTGCAATCTTAGTTTCTTGCTTGTTCTTCGTTTGCTCGCAGGAAACAGACCCTCGTGGTCAGGTTGATCGTGCTCCGGCGTGGTCAATAACCTCTCGGAGTTGGTTTAGCGATTGCTAAGGCGCGACGTCCTCGCACGTTCGTAGTCGGATCGTCAAAGTCGACTTCCACCAAAGCGAAATCCACCATCTCATCGAAAGACGGGACACCTTTGCCTCTATCACTTGGTATGAAACAAATTGTGCCTCTGATTTTGCTCAGCTTGTGTGACCTGCACACTCAAAACACGTTGAGCAACTAAACATTCATACCTGTCAGCGTCTTCAGGAGCCATGTATTGCGTCTCATGATCAGAATCATCTCCACCATGTTCTTCACGTGTAATAAAAGCCAAAGTCTCCTCATCATAGTCACTAGCGGACTCATATCCACCATCCGCGGTAGCAATCATCACACGCGGAGATTTGCATTCTCTCGCTTAATGACCTCCTCCCTTACAACGACGACAAATAATATCACTTGTGTGCCCTGTTGATGCCATGGAAGAAGAAGAACGCTGTGCAGGCCCCGCAGGTGCGCTCTTGGCAGATAATGGTGGTTGTGCCTGTTTTCTTGTATCACGGCTGGAGGTGGCACCGGATGGAGGTGCTGGTGCAGTTGAAGTAGAAGATGCACGTGGTGTCCATGATGAAGGTCGGCCTGCAGAAAAGTTAGTTCGCCCCAATGCTTGTCGATCCTGCACTTCACGTTCTGCTTTACAAGCAAGATGGAATAAACGAGTGATATTAGTATACTCCTTATAGTCTAGAATGGTCTGAATCTCTCTATTTAATCCACCCAGAAAACGTGCAAGCATAGCTTCATTCTCCTCAACAATACCACATCTAATCATGCCAGTTTGTAATTCCTGATAATATTCTTCTACAGAATTTTTCCCTTGTCTTAAACGCTGCAATTTTTGAAGCAATTCACGTTGATAATATGGTGGAACCCAACGCGTACGCATAGCAGTTTTCAAAGCAGCCCAAGTAGTTGGAATAGGATATAATCTAGAATGTTCAGACCACCATACACATGCAAAACTAGTGAAAGCACAAACGGCAGCAGCAACTCGTCTCTCCTCAGGATATTGTAAACATGTAAATCGTTGTTCAGTTTCTAACTCCCAAGTAAGATATATATCAGGAACATATCTACCCTCAAATGGTGGAATATTCAATTTCAGTTTAGGAATATGGACATCATCTCGTACCTGAGGTGGTGGTGCAGGCCTACCATTACGAATATATACCTGAGGTCGACCTGCTGGTGGTGGTACAGGTGGCTGCACGTAGTGCTGATTTTGATCAACCTCATCCTCATAATCTCCCACATAATCATCCTCCTCCGCATCAGCAGCAGGAGCCACAGAAGTATCAACAGCAGCACCAACAGTTTGGCCAAACGCAAGAGGAACACGGCTCGCTCGGCGAAGGTCTGTTTCGCGACGTGGAGGTAGTCGTTGTTGTTGTTGTTGGAGAGGTGCGTTAGGTGCAGCGGGTGGTGGTGGAAGACGCGCGAGCAATTCATTAAACTTGTTATCGAGCTTTGTTTCGAACGTCTTCTCAAGGCCAGTGATCTTCTCCATGGCCTCTTCAAAATTGTTCAGCACATCTTGCACCTGTTCAGCCATCATTTGCTGAAACTTATCATGAAGCTCCTTGTTCGATAAATTCTCCCAGTCAATCTCGTCGGCTTGTGATCCTGGCATGGTTAGCAGCAATAGAAACACACAAGAATATGATCCTACAGACTACGAACAAGTGGTGGTGGTGGGTGTCACAAATCCATCAAGCAAAACTCAAATTCTTACCAGTTCTTACCCAGCAACAGGCAGTGATCGGCAACCGTTGTAGTCAAAACTCTCAAAGCTTGGATAGAGCGATTACCAGGGAGAGTCAAACGCATGACGTAGATGTATGTGGAGCTGGGAAGGCTTATAATATGGTAGCAAAAAGGGTCAGCAATAATCAATTCAGAGATGCAAAGTTGAATAAACGCTCAACGACGGTACTGTGCTGGTCCTAGGCTAGACTGTGCTAGAGACGCGAGCCTAGAACACCAACAAAATCACGGCGCGGCACGTAAACAAGGGAGGAGCACACTCTGAATTTTTTTTCTCTCTTTTTTTTGCACTTTTTTCCCTCTTTTTTTTTGCTCCGCAACAATTTTTTTTCGAAAAAGTCTACAAAAGGTCTAAAAATTGCCTAGCCAGAATTTTCCAGACTTAGTTTTTTTTTTGAAATTGGAACTATTTTTCTTCTGCGGATGGCTCGGAAGTTGGGGAGTCCTTCTCTGTCACGACTCGGAGTATCGCGTGATCTGGAAATCGAGAACAATGCAACAATTACTGGACTCGGACTAGGACTGGTGGCGGAGATGAATCTGGTGGAACTCGGACTGGTGGCGGAGATGAATCTGGTGGAACACGGACAGGTGGCGGATATATGTTGCAGGTGAACTCGGACTGGCGTGATGGCGGCGGATATGTGGTGGCGTATATGGATTCGGATTGGCGGTGAATATGTGGTGGTGGTATATGGCAACAGCGACGATGATGATGCGGTGGTGATATATGGCAGCGGCGACGTGACAACCTGTGAACAGAACTCGAAACTCTAAAAGACTAGACGCTAAGACCAGCAACTGGACACGACGATGCAACCGCAAATTCAACAAAGCAAATACAGAAAAGATTATGCAAGGCTCAGATTGGTTCGGATGGGATGAACTAACCCTAATTTTTTTTTGGCTTTTTCGTGGACTATAGGTATGAAGAACAGACTCGATCTAAACTAAGAAAAACTGTAAAATCTCACCGAGCAACCTGGAAATCTGATACCACTTGATAGAGGCAAAGGTGTCCCGTCTTTCGATGAGATGATGGATATCGCTTTGGTGGAAGTCGACTTTGACGATCCGACTACGAACGTGCGAGGACGTCGCGCCTTAGCAATCGCTAAACCAACTCCGAAAGGTTATTGACCACGCCGGAGCACGATCAACCTGACCACGAGGGTCTGTTTCCTGCGAGCAAATGAAGAACAAGCAAGAAACTAAGATTGCAATCTGGATATTGCTAATATAAGATGAAAGCTTTATTGATCAAGGTGGGGTTCTGTGACGCCTTTGTCTGGTCGTTGAACACAAACGAAGTACGCGAAGTTGCAGCTATGGCGAACTTTTAATCTAAACAAAACCCAAAGTCTAAACGGTGCCCTAAGGGCTGTATATATGGAGGAAGAGAGGGGGAATTTCGTGGCCCTTGGTGGAGGGGTCCGAAATCAACCATATCTCTTGTTTCCCCACACATACAGACTCTAAAAATAGCCTATACTTATGTATTTCAAAATTACATGGGCCTGGCCCAATAAAAAGGTGACGCAGCACCTATAATAGCCTCGGGACGAAATTTATGACGTGGCATCTTGTATATTTCGTCCATGGCTTCATGCACCCATTATGGTGGCTTCAAAGTCCTGAAATCATCACTTGTAACTCCGTTCTTGTTCCCCTTGCGCATGGCATCATCTCCATGCTTGTTCTTGCTCCAATGTTCATCCTTCTCCAAGCTAGGCCCTTCATTTGTAAGCAAAACAAATATATCCAATTTAGGCAGCATCGTATTCTCATGAACATTAGAATCATTACCAAGAAACGAAAGTACCTAATAATTTAATTGGCGTGCGCGAGCTCTAGTAATTGGTCCCGTATATGTAGCAGTAGGGGCTGTGGGTGTAACAATGGTATTGATGTCCTCATCATCAAGTGGACCCCTGGCGGTGATGACTGCTACTCCGCCCAGGCAACCGAATGCAATTCCCATCTCTGCCTAGCACGGGCTTCAGCAATGTCATCTGGAAAGCTTGGGCCTCGGGGAACACCAAGATGTTCGCTTGGCTGCTGGACAACAACCGGCTCTGATGCAACGACAGGCTGCAGCGTAGGAGGATGGCCAAACAGTTATTTATGCGGGCTTTGCGTTAGAAGTCTGGAGTCTTCGGTACACCTGCTGTGGGAATGCCCCTTCACCAGATCGATCTGGCGGAAGGCCGCGGCATGGACTGGCTGCGAGCTCCTGAGGAAGATCATGCCGCCGCACCACAGCCCTTTACATCACTGCCAGGAGCTGATCAGGCACACCCCAGCGAGGTTCAGAAAAGGAGTCAAAACCATGCTGATCTTGGTTGCATGGCGCATCTGGAAGGAGAGAAACGCCTGCGTTTTTCGAGCCAAGATGCAAGGGAGGAAGACGTGCTCCAGGCCATCAAAGGGAGTCAATGGAGGCTTGCTGGCGCAGCATGCTTAGAGGCCCGCCTCTTTTTTTTCCTGTTTTTCTCTAGCTTTTCACCCGATCACTTGATCACAACTGTTTCCCGCATGCTTTCTCCTAAATCAATGAAGCTGGCTTAAACCGGATCTTTCAAAAAAAAGGAGGAAGAACACTCCAACAGCGCGAGCAGCCTTGCGGGGACTTCTATCCAATCAACCGACAAATTTATTCGTCCAGCATCATGCAGAGCTGGAGGTGTCATGCCGGGAGCACCACCTGCCGGAGAATATGGTAGAGAGCCCGGAGGAATCCCTTGTACTGCACTTCCTCCGGCAGCCTCAGCATGCTCGCCACCTTCTCGAACTTGTCCTGCCCAACCGACGCGTCCCCCGGCGAGGCTCCCGGCCCGAGGTCCTTGTGGAGCTCCGGCGGCGACAGCGCCCACTGCATCGCCCAGATGGAGAGGGGCCGCATGTAGTGCAGCCCTCGGTAGCCGCCCTCCGCCGTCCAAGCCTCCGGCGTCTGGAACGCGTACCCGAAGCCGTCTTTGGACCAGCTGGCGTCGTGTGCGCCCTTGGCCGTCCGGAACGCGGCCTCCAGCATGCCCTCGTGGATCATGCCGGCCGCGACGGCGTAGGTGGTGCCGGGCCATATCTCCTTGGACTGCGTCGACGACATGTCGATGGTGCCGTCCGGCCGCATCCCGTTCACCGCCCCCACCGTCCCGCCCTTCACCCGCATGACGTTGTAGTCCAGCACCGTCCCCAGCGCGCTCCGGGCCTTCTCCTCCTCCACGACCGGCTCCAGGCCGCACACGTGACCGTACCACTGCCCGGCGAGCTGGTCGGCCTGGATGGACGAGCTCGTCTTGCCGCCGCTGTTGTCGTAGTTGAAGTAGGTGCCGTTCCAGAGCTCGTCATCGTACACGCGCTTCGCCCTGAGGTGCCGCGCACGGAAGCAGCACTCGGCGTCGCCGTCGCCGACGATGCGCGCCATGGCAGCGGCGGCCTGCAGCGCCGCGACCCAGATCCCGCCGGTATAGGCGCTGACCCCGGACACGGACCACAGATCGTACGTCTGGTCGGGGCGGCCCTCGTTCTCGATCATGCCGTCCCGGTCCCGGTCGAACTGGTCCATGTAGGCCATGGCCAGGTACACCGCCGGCCACGCCGCCCTGGCAAAGGCGACGTTGCCCGTGGCGACGACGCCCCGGTAGACCTGCAGCACGAACTTGGGGTTGAGGTCCTTCCACCGCGACGGGTCGTGGATCATGTACGCGTTGAGCTCGAACCACGGGTCGTTCAGCCCCACGTCGTGCGGCACCGAGCCGAGGACCTTGCGCGGCACGGTCTTGCCGTTGAGGGTGCGCATGGGTCGCGGGTCGTGGAGGAGGACGGCGCGAGCGAAGTCGCGCTGGAGGCTCAGCTCGAGCTCCGGGAAGAGGGAGAGCAGCGCGAAGGAGGCGTAGAAGTGGACGTCGTAGGTGTTCCACATGTGGTACTCCATCGCCTCCAGGTACAGGAACTGCCCCACGTTCTCCTCGCCGTCGGCGAGCAGCGTTGCGCCGAACGCCGCCGCCGAGTGCAGGTCCTCCGTCACGGACGTCATCTCGCTCAGGACGCCGTCCACCACCGGGGTGCCTTGCAGGTCTGCGCGGAACACGTCGAGGGAGAATGGCTCCGTCCCCGTCCCCGATGAGGCGACGCTCATCTTTGGAGGCCGTCCGTCTGTGACATTTGACACAGAGATTTTGTTGTCAGCTCCATGCTACGAATCCGTTACGGCAGATCATACTTGGCTGATAGTGATGGAGATGAGCATTCACCTGTCCATATGGTGCCTCCAGCGACCAGATAGTAGAGTTCGTTGAACAATGCAACCGGATACCTGAAGACAAACATGACATCGATTATTAGTACTCTAGGTAGCAAGTACATATAAATCATTTCTCCCCTTGCGATTTTATACCCTGGAATGATCTGCAACTACATAAGTTTTGCAGACTGGGAAGTAATTCTGGGTGTGTAAAGGATGTCAACTATAATGCCATGGGAAAAACTGTGAAGAGACACTTGAGCAAAGTGATACTCCCTCCGTTTCTTCTTTTTTACTTCACATATAAGATTTGTCTTGAGTCAAACTTTATAAAGTTTGACCAAATTTATATACAAAATTATCAACATCTACAATACTAGAGATATACAATATGAAATTTAATTCAATGATGCGTCTAATGATATCGATTTCATATTGTGAATGTTGATATTTTTTCCCTATAATCTCAATCAAACCTTACTACGTTTGACTTACAAATCTTATACGCGGACTAAAAAGACACGAAGGGAGTACGAGCTGATTACCACTCAGGCAGCCTTTTGTCCTGCAGAATAGGCCTCTGCCACTCTTCGATTTTGGACTCCCAATCCATGTGTTCTACACTCAAAGAAGGAATAGCAAATGAGCATCAGAATTCTGACCACCTATGGCTAACAATCAATCACCAGAGCTTACCAAGAAGGGCATCATGAGCCAAGCTCTCTGCAGCTGCATCTCGATCCAAGCCACAGAATTTGGTGTATCTCCTGTTCCAGAAAGCCATGTCAGTTACAAGGAAAAACAGCTACAGTAGTAGTTTTGAATTTCAGTTTCAGAAATATTTCACCACCCACCAAATTACTGATTTTTTTTGTGTACAACTTAAATGACTGAAATATTTTGACAAAAAAAGCAAATATAAGTGTCTACTGAAATTATTGAAATTTAGTAAAATTCATCGAAATCTCACTGAAAGTGAAAACCAACTAGCCATGCAGAATTAGCAAAACACATCACCTGTGATACGTTTTCCCGTCTGGGAACTTCACCTCGGGGCACGACCACGACAGAGCAAACGACACAACGCGGGTTCCCCCTGCCGGCACTGTCGTCGTCGCTGCGACCGCCGCTCCGATGGATAATCCGGGCTTCGACGCCCTTGGCTCTTTGCTGGTGCGGGTTTCGCTGAAGGAACCGTGCTGTTTGATCTCCTCCCACATGTCCTTGGCCGTGAAGTCGCCGGAGTCGGACGACCCCATCGTGAAGAAAGGGCAGTCTGTCACGCGGACGTCCTCTGTTTCCTGACACGCGATCGCGAACGTCACCGGCGGGTGCCCATCCGCAGTCCTACATTGGTGCCATCCCAAGTTTGCTGTTATGTTCGCAGTTCTGTATCATTTGAAGCTCTGCGAAACGAAATATTTGACACACCTGTGATGCAGAAGAACACCGTGCACACCATCATGCTCCCTGTGTAAGAACATAAAAAGGAATGGCAAGAACCAATAAGTAATTAAGGTTGTAGAGAGATTGCTGCTGCATAGCATGAAACACAAAGTGCGCGGAAAAACGAATTTAACGTTCATTACATCATCTTGGAGTTGGTGTGATTTCCAGTCAGCTCTGATCTCCCACCAACTGAATTCTGGAGGATGAACAAAATACATATTAGGTCCTCACTGATAAGGCGTTTTTATCTTCATGCTAAAAGGGCACCACGTTGGCTTGTTGCACTTACAGCCCATGTGAAGAGCAATGTTACATCTGCAGGTGTGCTCCCAGAATTTTGCACCTGCAAGACTCATCGATCAAAATTAAGTGCTGAACTGCAACAGGGGAAAGTACATGTCGTGTTATTTTGATTAAGTTGCCGAAGAAGAAAATGTACCGTAAATGTGAAAACTGCAACAGGTAAGCTGCTCTCCTTGTAAGTTGTGAGGGATGATTGGTGATATCTGACGGCAGGTGATCTTGATTTCAGGGTCAGGTTCACCTACATTGCAATTAGTATAGTGTACCACAGAACATCTTCAGTTCATGGACATGTATCTATCAGGTAAAATATAAAAGTGCATACAAAACCTTATTGCTTTTAGGAATTTACCATCATAAACTGTCCTAGATCTTGGGAACAAGGCATGATAAGTACAGTTTTTCTCCTTAAGCTTCCAGTCCCAAGATCCAATAGCTGCCTTATCGACTCCCCTGCAAGTATGCACAATGAATGATATCTCTGGTCCATTTTAATGACCAGAAATAATCCTGTTGAGATCAACAGCTTACTTGAGAGCATCAGCAGTCGGTGCAGCCAACACCGTGGAGTAGCTCTTTCCATTGGGACGCGAGACGAATGCCTAGACAAGTGAATAGTGTCAACCATTAGAAGTTCTTTACAGTTAAGACTTAAGAGTGACACTAGGAATCGCCAATTGGGAAATGGAAGATTTAAGTATAGTTACTGAAAATTGGTTTGCAAGGATAGGCTTCTCTTCATATAATGCTGGGAATATCTGAAAATGCTGAAAGTACCCTCTGTAGCTTCTCCCAATGCTTCCTGAACTGATAAAAGAGGATGTGATTTGAGAACAGGCATGTACTCCCTCCGTCCGGAAATACTTGTCATCAAAATGAATAAAAGAAGATGTATCTAGATGTATTTTAGTTCTAGATACATCCCTTTTTATCCATTTTGATGACAAGTATTTTCGGATGGAGGGAGTACCATGTAAAGTTCAATCAGCTATGGAAAACATTTTTGAGTTAAAAACCACCATGACAAGCTTCAAGATGACAGAAAAGCCTACATGTACCTGATTGATAGTGAACCTATAGCTAATTTATAATCTGCAAAGGAAAGACTGGAACTTACCCAAGGCCACCAAGGGGTAGGCCACGGTAGCAGTTGTCCATCCATTTCCTGAATGGGTCATAGAGTATATCCTTCGCAAAAGTGAAGAATTGTTTCGTTAAGTTCCATGACAAAGCAGAGTGAATCTACATAATTGCTTTAACAATAGAAGAGCGATGATATATTTCTAAACGTTGAGCACTCACCCGGCCTTTTCCCCTCTGGTCGGCATTTATCATCAGTCCCTTGAGAACCATGGGTATCTGAAGGACCACCAACAGGAATTTGGTTAGTATTAAGTTCACAGAGGAATAACGTATGTAGTACTTGTTGCTCAAAGCCAACAACAGTGTTGTTTCATCAGTCAGTTGCTTGATGGCATGGCTGAGCAAGCCAGCGGCATGTATCATTGCCAAGTGTGACAGGTCTTGCAAAGTGAAGAGTAGGGGAGAGTTCTCAAACAGAGTATTCTTTTTGATAATTTTGAACCTTTTTTGCATCACTTTCTTTTTAAATGAATGAACTAGTCATGTTCAAAACGCTCTACCGTTTTGATAATTTTGAACCTTTTTTTGCATCACTTTCGTTTTAAATGAATGAACTAGTCATGTTCAAAATGATCTACCGTTTTGATAATTTTGAACCTTACATATTCTTCAAAATATGATCAACACAGAAACCTGGGAGCTATAAAGTATGTTCAAATACGTACGATTGATATCATATCATTCATGGTCATGCTAAACAGTTCGATCTTCTTGCCTTCATCGTCAAATTTCCTCTGCCAGGTTCTTGTCGCTGGTTGTGCACAATTGATGTGCGAGCGCGCCTAAAGTTTTAAAAAAGGAACCCATTAGTGCCAGTTTAGTTTGCTGATGAAGGCAAAGACAGTACGGAGCGAAGCATTTCTAAAGAAAAGCCTTGATCGAAAAAGCTTGCCCTTACCTTTGTTTGCTCTAAACCTGCACTTCCCATCTTGGTTACAGTACAGACACCGTTTGGGTTGAAGCAGATCAGCTATTTGGATGTGTAGGCAACAGACATATGCATAGTTAGAACTTAGAATGAGAGAGCCACAGATAATTCTTGGAAAAAGGAGCTTAATCACGATCCAGTTTAACGATCTCCACTTAAGATAGAAAAGAATAATGGAAATGAAGTGCTAGCCACCCAATGCAAAATTCTATGTGTTTCCCATGTTTCCTGGAAAAACTCCATTTCCTTCGCTACTCCTTTTGGCTCCACCATCCGCATTGCTTCCCCTCTCTTTATTTTACCCTAAATAAGCTTTCTAGGGACATCACATCTTTGTTTAATGTGACATGTTTATTTGAGCATCATTATGGAATAGACGATGACCCCTGTATCCATCCCTTGTGCAAATCATCAATGCAAGTTTCATAGCCTTTATCTCAGAAAAACGAAGAAAAATGTGGAAAAACTCATGTGTTCCAGCATCCAACTTTCAAGCGCCTATGCAAGAAACTATAGAGAGGTAGAGGACTAACCAAGGGAGGAGAAGGCCTGTGGTACCTGGATCTGAATGCTTCCACTCTACCACACCTGCATATGCATTGCTTGCTTGGCTCTTGCAGGAGATCCTCAGCTTGTCTTTATAGGACTGAGTTACTCAAAGCAATGCGCGACACGAGGTCTTATTGTCACACAAAACAACAATATCTTTTTTTTAACCTTGTGCGTCAGGATGGTTGAACTGTCCTATTTGCTCCCTTTTGTTAATGATAAGAAATAACATGGGCTCGGATTAGTGATGAGGCCACTTAGCCGTTGAGGTTGCCAATCAGAAGCCTCACCATCAATTGTTATCTGTTGGGTAGCAATTTATTGTCTTGGCCAAATGATTGTAAAGGAGTTGGATCCTTGTATGGTAGCAGACTCAGTAGTAAAGTGAATAATGCTCAAAAGCCCGTATTTTGCCAAAAGAGGGAACAAATTAAGCTTTACAGGTTCTGATTAGGGAAGAATAGAATAGGTAACAGGGAGGGTACATGATGACTACTGAGTCATCAGGCACTACTACTCTCATATACTGCTCTTAAACGGCTAGCAGGGCAAAGATGTTATGTTAGCTCTGTCGATGGGATAGTTGAAATAATCGCTTCACCAGCCCCCCTTTTGTTTGCGGCTAATGGTGAATTGAGCCTCTACAAGAGCATGCAGGTTTGCTACATGAAGTCTTGGAGATACAAGTACAATGGAGAAAGCAACCTCCAGCTCTAAAATGTAATGTACTCATTCATGATGCCGACAAGTATAAAACAAAACAATGAGATTAGGAAGACAAAACAAAACCGACCTCGGTAGGTGTGGACATTTGCATACACGCATGTTGCCCATGTGCCCATTGACATTGAAATTTGAAAATGATCCCTGAAGTACACAATGAAAAACTCATACGCATAATAAAGAACGAAACAGCCCGGGGACCTCAACCTGCTGAAGATTGCAGATCTACATCTACTTTGTTTAGTTCCATCTGCAGAGCTATTGCTAAATACAGTACTTGCAATCTCCTCCTCTTCCAAGAGTTCCATCTCAAGATTCTGTCTTGCATTCTTGCTGAGGATGAGATAATCTACTCCTCTTCCAAAAGGAACCTAAATATGGGGGCAATGAAGCCCTAACTGGTGAAAATCCTTGGACACAATGGAGTGCCTCTCTGAATTGAATTGTTGTTCTTGGAAGTCGATACCCTTAACAAATAATCGAACCCGACGCCAGATCGAATGGGCTGGGGGCCGCTGTTGCCGCATCCCGCCCCCACGAGTCACCCACCGGACGGGACGCCGTCGCCGAAGCATCCTCTGGGGAATCGATTGGACTCAGTGGCGGAATGGAACCACACTCGCGTCGTTCAATCTTTTCTCGCTGTTCAGTGGGGGGAACTGAATCCGCATAGGGGGGAATCGAAGCCAACACAGGGCATCTGTGCTTGTTCGGTTCAGAAGAGGATATAATTCAATAACATTGTTCTTTTTCTTTCTTTTTTTCTCTTTTTTGCGAGTGAAATATTGTATTACTCAACTAAAGCAGTTCATACAATCAATAGTAGAATCCTCCGTAGCGTCCAAAGGACCCGAGCCAATTCAAGTCATGGTTTTGCCTTCTACGCGAGCAAATTTGACTATACTATCACTAACTTCATTTTGGCTACGATTAACATGAGTAATACAAGAATCACGAAGAGACATACGGTATCTAATCTCTATAATAAGCGACGAGTAGACCGATCTATCAACCTCCTTGGTCTGGATCAACTTGACAGCAACAACTGAGTTCATCTCTATCTCAACCTCCTCGCCCTAGATCAACTTGACAGCAACAACTTGAGTCCATCTCTATCTCAACCTTCTTGGCATGGTTCATTTTTACTTGTGTGTGTTAGTGTTGAAGTTCGTTTGTGTTAACATATGACGCCGAGTAAGGTTTAATTCAAAAGTTTTTTCGTTTTATACATTATTTTGTCATATACCTTCTAGGCTTTTATTATGTTTGATTGATATGGATGTCGGTCTAGTTATAGGATTTGTGATGCATCAACAAGGCATGCAATCTTTTTTGCGTTTCAACTTTTTGCAAGAATGATGAAATTCACTAATAAAAGGACAATTCACATCATAGCCCATTTTGAAAAGATAAAATTCTCATCATACTATCGCAAGCACAACTTGCATCCTAAGACAACAATATACCTCTTGGGAAACAGAAACGTTATTTAGCCCGTAGTTTTTTTTAAGAAAAAGGTAGAACAAAATGGGAGTGATAGAAACAAAACAATCTATATGAGACACCGGAAATGATATATGAGACAAGAAATTGGCCTAGCAAGAAAAGGTCCAACACTCCTGTCAAGTGCGGTGGAGATCTTCACCAACCTAGTTGTATGTTTCATCTCGCACGACATGTCATAGAATTCTCAACATTAATGTTTGTGTAAGACATTTCTCATAGAGTTGGAACATTTCATACTATTTCACTAAAAAGGATCTTTTGCATTTAGATAGATAGCACCCACTACTAGATTTCTTCGCACATGCTTACTTTCACGTCACCTCAATTATTGATACCCGCCCGTCCAAAGTCGGGTGACATCAACTAGTCATGCATGCATACATTTATTGCATTAATTTATCTATGTAAACTATGCCACCTCATCAAGTCATGCACGTCAATCATAAATTAAATACTTTTTGTTAACTTTTGTATGGTATGGATGTATGTGTTGGACGCTTGGAGCAAAAATATATTGTCCATGCTTCACATTTTCATTAACATATGACGTTGTGATAAGTTTAATTCAAATGTTTTGTCTTTTTATACATCATTTTGTCACATACTACGTATATTTTATCTTGTTCGATCAATATGGATGTTCATCTAGTTATAGGATTTTTTGTGATGCCTGAGTGAGACTTGCAATATTTTTGCATTTCGCTGAGTCGTATAATTATTTCATTTTGTTTGTAAGAATGACTTGAAATCCGGAATAAAATGGCTGCATCCATCAATGGTTGCCCCCCTTTTTGAAAAATTAAAATTTCCTTGGAAAACATAAAAATTGTTTAGCCAGTAGTTTCTTTTGAGAAAAAGGCACTCCCTCCTATCCATATCAATGTCGCCGATTTAGTACAACCGAAATGACATACTCCCTCTGTCCGTAAATACTTGTCCTAGAAATGGTTGTATCTAGACTTATTTTAGTTATAGATATGTCCATTTTATCCATTTTTAGGACAAGTATTTCCGGACGGAGGGAGTACAAGGACAAGAAATTACTGATACACATACATTTTCTAACAACTGCCAACAGCAGAGTCATAGCTACTAAACCGACCCCAAGGACTTAAGGTTATTTCTTGCACACTTATTGACAGCGAAACAAAAAGAAAAAGGGACCGCACACCCAAAAAGGAAAGGTCGGAAACAAAAAAGTTGACAGTGAAACCAAAACGGACCGTGCCCCCAACTCATTGCATTGGCACCGAAACAGCCGAGTTTCTAATTAGTGGATGAAGACAGGAGCTCCTGAAGCAAGCCTGCAATACTCCATATGGTCAGTTATATAATCTCAAATACAAGTACGGACTACATAAATGTGAAAGGAGTGAAACCACCGTCTACAAATATAATTTATGCCACTTTACCTTTAGTCGATATTGATCACTTTCTCTTCTTCGGCGTCGAACAAGACTACACTCGAAGAGGGCATCTTTTCCCCTCAAAAAAGAAAAGAAGAGAGCATCTTTCCTGAAAACGTATCGTTCATCCTTATCCTCATGCTTCTGGACAAGTTAACCGAATCCCCTTTTGACGAGCGTGTTTGCAACGGGTCGTATGCTTCAATCAATCAAATGTAGGGATAAATTAGCATGAATATGTCGAGGCAGATGATGTCCAAGGAGAACGGTATTACATACCTATCCTGGTGATTGAGATGAAGAAGTGCGTTTAAGCTTGCCCGTGGCACCACTGGAATTCTCTATTTCTGAAGCTCTGGTAGTGGCAGCACTAGTTCCAGGCTTTATTGCACCGAGAGGGGGCAGCTCTAGATACAACGGGTACCCAAGCCACGTGAAGTCGTGAACTGTGGCTTGTAGGAGGCTTGAACAAAGCCAAAGCTAGGGTGGCTTGGTCCACAGGCCATGAGACGCATGACTAAGTTCGTAAGTTCGCTGCCTTCAGCTTGGCACTGATGGAGCCTGTTGTAGTTTTCTCGTGGTTTCCAGTACACTTCTCCTGCTGGCTGCTTCTGCCTGCAATGTCCCACTCCTACGAGGGTACTCTCTCGCAGGTGGATGCTTGAAACGGAAATCATCAACAATTTCTGGGTTTTCTGGGGATGCTCTGCCGTGTCATCTCCCTGCTGCAGCTT
>NC_041392.1:471212690-471264118 GCF_002162155.2 Triticum dicoccoides | reverse complement strand
ATGGCGGTACCACGGGAGTGAGCTTGCCCCTGAAGAAGCCATGCTTGTCTGGGGGATGAGCTGCCAGAGGAACCTGGATGTGGCATTCTACATCATGAGGTGGCGATGGCACCGCCTCTTTGATGGTTCAAGGTGTGAAACAACAGCAGCATGATGCGGTGGTGGTACTGCCTTTTTGATTCCCTGATCTGGAGGTGATACAATACAAGAAAAGGATAAGAAAAAAAATTGCTACTCAGCATTACTATAGTTAAGTTCAAATTTTAAATAAGAGAGAAATCTTGATGCACAGAGCAGACCATGCATCAGGCACATGAGTCTAGAGATTAGAGGAATGGGGCTGAGAATGAGATATGCTTTCCTGATTCTCTTGTCTCTCAGCGCAAGCCCAAATGTCTTTCTTCGTCATTTTTGTGGCGTGCCTTCGTTCACCCCGCAGCATAACTGAATTAATTAGATAACAAAAAGATTAATGCAAATGGCACATGCTATTAGTCGTACTTGCTCTACTGCTTGTATTACTGGCAAAGCTCTAGCTAGCAAACAGAGCAGACCCATGTCAAATGTTTTTTGTCCAGAAAGGGCACAAACAAACCTACTTATGCGCGATCAGTAAATGTTGTGAAATGATCAACCAGTAAGAAAAGGCAGCTCATAACATTGGATAATTGCAATTTCTTCTTAATAGAACTTAGCAGCAAGTAGAGCTAACAAGCTAACCAACTATTAGTATTCCAAGGTTGTTAATATCAGTCATCAATTCTCTACTGTAAAGTAGGAGCACTAACCATTCATAATTGTGATTTCACTGTGTTCTTTTTTTCTTTTCTTTTTGGTGCCAGTTCAGAAGTAATGGATGGGAAGGAGCATGATCCAGGTATAGATATTAGCGGAACAAAGTCTCGTCGTTATCTGGAATAAATGAGCAACTCCTAGAGAAGTACTCCTACCAATGTTCAACGGTTTATAGTAATCAAAAGCAATTGGTCCACATGTATTTCAAGATCATCAATTTGACTAACCAAATATGAGTTATATGCCAAAAATGCTATTATAAACTTTTTTCGAAAAACGAATTCAACACTTTACTTACTGAACAATAATACATATTTGATTGGACAAATTGATGATCTAGGAATACATGCAGGCCTTCTATACCGTAACAGAGGTTATCTCATATTTATCCCTGGCCCTAACATACCTGCAAAGATATTAGGTTTAACCAAACTCTATATGATTGGCTTAGATGACAAGGCATCTTTACACATGTTGTTTTGCACAGAGCAGTTCAGAGAGAAGTACTTGCTGAGTTTGGTATGGCTCCTTCCAGATTTCCTAAAGAGGGCAGAACTATTGTTGGTTGTCTCACTTTATGTAGCATGTTTGATCAACCTAATGCGCATCTGCCATAATATTACAGTAACATAATATTGCCGTAACAATGTCGTTGAAGCTATTTATTTCATTCTGTTGTTACACCCTCCCCGACTGGAAGATCTCTGCTGGAAGTTGCTGCTTAACTATAAAGGTCCCCTTGAATGTACATAACTTATCATACTTCAGATAAGCTCGATAGAGTATATATTTGTTTCGTCAAGCAAGAAGTTAAAAATGGTATATTTATCATAAATTTCAGAGATGCCGTATTGCAAAAGCCTATCCATTTTAGCTAGGAATAAGCATTGCTTATCCAAAAACAAAGAAGCATAACATCTGGAACATATGCTATATTGCAGCACTCTTCTCTACCTTATCTACTCTATCAAGGAGATAGTGCATAAAGAACAAAATAAAAGCAAGATAAAGTAGTTATAACGTAAACTGTGTTGCTGATGCTGGGGTTAACATAAGTGAAATGTAAATGTACATGAAAAATGAAGCCTTGATCAGAGAAGGTTCCGTAGAACCGAATGTAAAGTACGTCAATATGGCACTATGTATAGTTTCAGTCAGACCACAAAAGAAATGTTCCTTGCTTATCAAAGAAATATTCGTCGCTTACCAGGATTGCAGGTTAAGCAGCACATACAGATTGTCTTACAGCTATATTTCAGTTTCCGTGACCCTCAAGTAATCAAGGAAGACAGCATAGTGTTATAACTAGTAAACAAATGCTCATAGGAGGATATGTTATCCATAGCATGCCATTATACTTTTGTGTGTCACTTAAAGAATAGATGCCCAGAACACCTATGTAGATGATAAAGCTACACATCATTGACTACTCATAACTATCATATGTTGAAATGTGTTGGAGAAACAAAAGGTCATGAATTCAACTAAATAGCCAAAAGGATGTGTGAATTAGTACAATAATTCCTTACAGGAAATGAGCAGTGATTAGTGCTAATGAACTAATTGATCGGAACAGGTACTCTTAGCAGAACGGAGCTATACGTTGCTGGAATGCTGGTTACGAAAATTTCTCTTGAAGTGGTACTGACTGGATCATCTATACCCTAAACCTGACAACATAATTCAGACACAGTCTATACACGACTCACTTGGAAAAAGCATGCCATGTCTTCCAACATTTTATCTTGGAGAAGCAATCAGTGGAGCACCTCGACCTTCTTCTTGCCCTTGAGGAAGACCTCCCTGTCAACCAGCTCACGCATGTACCCATCAAACTTCACAGGAACTCCACCATTGAGCCTCTTCATCTCCAAGAACCACTTGCTGTCTTTTCTCCAGAGCCTCTGAAACTCATCCAGGTAACGCAAGTTGTTGTACTTTGCCTTAAGCACCTCCATGGAGACCGTGTTGATCCCCTCTCCGGCAATGTACACTTGCCTTCGTACATCAACACCATCCTCGATTCGCTGGATGAGGTCCTCAACACTGCCACCAACATGGACGGAATCGAAGTCTTGCTGCATACTTGAGATGATATCATCAACAATGCTCATCAAACTTGGTGCCAAACGTATGGCATGGCGCGGCGGAGGGAGCACACGCTCTGCCTCACCCTCACACACATGGTACCAGTAATTCCCTGGCTCGACGTCCCCAAATTTCCTGACAATCAGGGTGTCCTTAGCTTTCGAGAACTTGGTGGGGGCAACCCTAGTGTCCTCAATGAGCCGGAGCCCGAGCTGGCCCTGTGCTCCCCACCTGTCCCAATCTTCCCAGAACTGTCTTTCCTCGATGATGTCCACCACGGACGACCGGAGGTGGTCGATGTCGAAGTAGAAGGCGAGGCGCTTGCCCTCCTCAGGCATGCCGGCGGCTGTGTAGGAGGCCGCCAGGCAGAGGCTGAGGTCGAGGACGAGGGTGCGGTTGAGGTAGCGCGCCTCGGCGAGGGCGCATAGGAGGCTCCGCATGTAGTGTGGCATGAGCTTGCAGCGGTCGCCTCCGCCGTGGTAGGAGAGGTAGGTGGCGGCGGCGAACTGGGAGCGGGAGAGCGGCGGCGGGGGCGGGGCGGCGGTGGCGTTGGAGGCGCCGGGCCGAGGCTTGCGGGCGTTGGGGCCGGAGTGGTAATCACCGATGGAGGTGACGGAGTAGGCGCAGGTGTGTGGGTCCCTCGCGATGGCGAAGCGGCGGTAGTCCTTGGTGGTGGCGGTGGGGGAGGCGGAGGCGGAGGCGTTGGTGCGGGCGCGCCATGCCATGTCGCAGGAAGCGGAGGGCGGGTCGCCGGGGACGGGGCGGCCGAAGCGGGCGAAATGGACGGCGGGGAAGGCGTCGATGGCGCTGCGCATCATGAGGTGGAAGAGGCGTGGGTCGGCGCAGTCCAGCGGGGAGGAGAGGTCGCAGGACGAGGCGTCCTCCTGCTCCTGGTCCTCATGGTCCTGGTGCTGCAGGTGGTGGTGGGGCGTGGAGGCGAGGGGGGGAGGGGTATAGATGGAGATGGAGGGGGAGAGCGGGAGGCGGAGCAGGGTGAGGAGGAGGAAGGCGATGAGGATGATGGCGGCGGCGGCGTGCGCCGAGGAGGAGAGGAAGGCGCCGCGCCCCAGGAGTGGCCGGCTCGGATCCATGGTTGACGGCGGCGAGATTTGGCTCGGTTCAGAGTTCGGTCTGGCATACACCCCAGCGCGAACCCACCAGGCACGACCAGGCTAAGCAATGGGCCTCCCCACCACCCCCACGTCACCTTAATGGCAAAAAATAGAAAAAGGACATAAAAAAGCCCAATTTTTGAGCTGACTACTATCAAGTATGCTGGAATCTGAACCTCATTATGAATAGCACATTTATTGTTTGTCATAATGTATATTGAAACTGTGTTGAAAAAGTTGGAAAAAATGGATCCATACTCCTCCCTCTGTCTCATAATATTATGGGACGGAGGGAGTAGTTATGAAAATTAAAAAAATGCCAAAATTTAAGAACACATAGAAGGAACCTTGGCAAAAAAAAACCGTTTCAACATAAAATATGCCTATGTTTTATATAAAACAAATTTGCCATGGTCCAAAGCATTTAGTTTGCCACATTGCTAAGTTAATAAAGTTTGCCATGTTCGAACTATATAAATTTTTCCATGATTTGGAGTATGATTTTTTAATTGGATAAAAAGTAAAATTGCCATGTTCAAAAATAAAAAAAATTCCATGCCCTTAAGTATGAATTTTGAATGGTCCAAAAAGTAAACTTTGTAATTGCTTAAAAAATTAAATCTGTTATTCTTTAACCTACAACTTTGCCATAGTCCAATGAATAACTATGGCAAGCTTCAAAAAATGAATCTGTCATGGTGCAAACAATAAAGCAAACATTGCCATGGTACTGCTCGTATGGCAATTTTTTGCCATGGCAAAAAATTATTGTCGGAAAAATTGCCATGGCAAAAAATTACCATGTAAAAAGTAGAATGAACAGTACAAAAACAAAAAAAATCACCAAAAACTGCCATAGTAGATAGATATTAAAATTAGCCATGGTATTTGAAGTAAAATTGCCTTGCTTTCTATAAAAGAAATTTATCATGTATGTAAAATAACACAAATTGTGACAAAAAATTACAAATGGTATATGTATAAGAAAGATTACCAAATGGTACGTACAAAAGTTAGTACATTTGCCGTGTATGTTAAAGTAAAATTTGTGATGGCAAAAATGAAGGTTTATTTGCCATGACAAATAAAGTTAAATTTTGCATGACAATGAAGGTAAAGTTTCGATGGAAAATAAATAGTAAAGGTTGCCATGTATGTTTAAGTAAATTTGCCTTGGTAGTAAAGGTAAATTTTTCATGTCGATGAATTTGCCATGGTAAACAAAAGTAGAATTGCCATCGCAAAAATTTAAATATAAACTTTGCCATGTATGTTAAAGTAAACTTGCCATGGTAGTAAAGGTAAATTTGCCATGGAAAAAAATAAAAAGTAAACTTTTCGATGGCAAATAAAAATGGAATTTCCCATGCTACGAAAGTAAAAAATGCCATCGCAAAATTAAAGCAGAATTTTTTGCCATGTATGTTAAAGTAAACTTGCCATGGTAGTAAAGGTAAATTTGCCATGAAAAAAATAAAAAGTTAACTTTTCGATGGCAAATAAAAACGAAATTTGCCAGGGCAATAAAAGTAAATTTGCCATGCTATGAAAGTAAAAGCTGCCATGGCAAAATTAAAACACAAATTTTTGCCATGTATGTTTTCGTTGAGCTCTGTGAGATGGCCGACACGTTGAGCTCTGTGAGTCGCCATTCCGTTGAGCTCTGTGAGATGGCCGACTCACCTTCACCATGATATCGTGTCGCCGCAGATAGGCCCGTCAACTACCACAATGGCACACATTTACCGTCTGCTGCCCCCACCGCCGCACACGAATATATGCCCCTGCACCCCAGCTACACTGCCGCACACGAATATCAACGGGAAGGCCCCACAACACCCCCAGTGAGGGATCTGATCAGGGTTTATTCTGAAGGGGCCGGTGGCCGTCGAGCAGCGGCGAACGTCCGAGGCCATCAGCGGTGGGGACGTGGGTGCCTGGAGTGGAGGCGGAGAAGGAGGGAATGGAGAGAGTGAGCATGGGAGAGGGAGACATCGTGAATAAGGTTGTTCGGGTCAAGCGAATTTTCAGTGAACGAGTTTCTCTGCTGTCTCTGTCTGGTGCTTCAAGATTGATGCAACTAATCCAATGGCAGGCAACGCGTTCGGGACGAGATTCAAAAATCAGATGTTCGACGTTTATCTTTTCCGGTCATTTTTTTCCTCAAATTATATCTTGAAATTTTGAACTTGTACATGAAATCTGATTTGAACCACAACTACTCGAACCCGGCCATGCTAACCAGGGGTGCATAGTGGCATCCCACCAGAGCCCGTGAGAGTGCTGAGTTTGCACAAATTAAGCTAGAACCACCTCAAGTTGGCTACAACTAAGTCTGCCTAATCTTGAATACGGGGCGGGATGGGTCGGGCGCTGCCTTGCATCCCTAATGCTAACCCTAGCCAATAACTACCATCCTCGCCCGAAAATTGTTTCCTCACCACATTTAGTGGTGTGGCACTCTTGAGAGAGATCACAGTCCCATGAGTCTTCTTAGGGGTGTAATGTCGTTCGGTTCCTCACCGGCTTGGTATGAGGGTGGTAAAACCACATATTATGAGTGAGTCACCATGTTCTGAACCATTATTTTGCACACTAACTCGAACATGTCTACTTACTACTCTGTTGTCACAAAGTGCTTCAAAATATCTTGCGCTAAGCCCTGTTTGTTTGAGCTTCGGGTACCAAATTCAGCTTTGCCATTGAAGCTAAATTTGGAATATGAAACAAACAACTATTTCATTTTTGTTGACAGCAAAATCATGCCTCTCAAAATAGTTTTATCTCTCTAAATTAAGCCTTGAGCTCTCGCACCTCTGCAAATCTCTGCTTCTCTATGTGAAGTGTCTATCTATTTACTTTTATGCAATTTTTATTTTTATACTATTGACAAACTATAGACTATTGCTTTGAATCATTCAAGTACAAATGACCATGCCATAAAAGAAAATATTATATGATGAATATGATAGGTAGCATTCCACATCAAAAATTATGTTTCTATAATTTACATACTCGAGGATGAGCATGAATTGAGCTTGGGGATGCTTGATACGTCTCCAATGTATCTATAATTGTTTATTGTTTCATACTATTATAGTATCAATCTTGGATGTTTTATATACACTTAAAATCAATTATATATCATTTTTTGGACTAACCTATTAACTTAGTGCCCAGTATCAGTTGCTGTTTTTTGCCTCTTTTTGGTTTTTCAGAATATCAGTACTAAACAAAGTCAAAATGCACGAAACTTTTTAGAGATTTTTTTTCTGGACATAAGAGACCCTGGAAGTTTCGAGAGGGGACGAGAAGATGGAGCAGTGGCCCACGAGGCACCAGGCGCGCCCAGGGGGTAGGGCCTGCCCTGGTGGCTCGTGGGGCCCACGTGGCTTCGTTTGACCTAACTCTACATCTATAAATTCTCTAAAATCAGAAAACCAACAGAGGAGTCCACGGGATACTTTTTTCGCTGCCGGCTTCCTATTCTCGAGAGATCCCATCTGGAGGCCTTTTCCGGCACTCTATCGGAGGGGGAATCAATCACGGAGGGGCTCTACATCAACCTTACCACCCTTCCGATGATGTGTGAGTAGTTTACCACAGACCTACTGGTCCATAGTTAATAGCTAGATGGATGTTTCTCTCTATTTGATCTTTAATACAATGTTCTCCTTGATGTTCTTGGAGTTCTATTCGATGTAATCACTTTTTGCGTTGTGTTTATTGGGATTCGATGAATTGTGAGTTTATGATCATATTATCCATGAATATTATTTTAGTTCTCTGAACTCTTTTATGCATGATTATTATAGCTTCGTATTTCTCTCTGATCTATTGATTTGGTTTGACCATCTAGATTTATTTATCTTGCAATGGGAGAGGTGCTTTGTAATGGGTTCGATCTCATGGTGCTCAATCCCAGTGACAGTAGGGGACATGACACGTATTGTATCATTTACTATTAAGGATAAAAAGATGGGGTTTATTCATGCGTGATTTTTCTTTTTCTACATCATTTCATCTTGCTTAAGGCATTACTCCGTTCTTTATGAACTTAATGCTCTAGATGCATGCTGGATAGCGGTCGATGTGTAGAGTAATAGTAGTGCATGCAGAATCATTTCGGTCTACTTGTCTCGAACATGATGCCTATATACATGACCATTGCCTTGGATATCGTCATGATACCATGATTATTTGTTTCTCTGTGAATTGCCCAACAATAATTTATTTACTCACTGTATGCTATTTTTAAGAGAAAAGCCTCTAGTGAAAACTATGACCCCCTGTTTACTTCTATCATATATTAAAATCCTAAAAATACCTTACTGCAATTTTACTTTATTTATTTTATTTTGTATTTTTGTTCGATCTATCTATCTATCTATCTATCTATCTATCTGTCTGTCTATCTATCTATCATCATACAATTTAATCTTGCAATTAACCGTCAAGAGATTGACAACCCTTTGTTCGCGTTGGGTGCAAGAATTTGTTATTTTGTGTGCATGTGCTATTAACGAGTTGTTGCCTGATTCTCCTACTGGTTTGATAATCTTGGTTTCGTAACTAAGGAAAATACTTAACTCTACTATATTGCATCATCCCCTCCTCTTCGAAGGAATCCCAACGTAGCTCACAAGTAGCAAGCACCAACATCTTTGAGGAGTCGGATACACAAGATGGTTGGTTGATCGGTCCGGTGCCTTCTCGACGAAATCTATGTATGAGCGTTTGGGGATGGGCATAATCCAGTCGATATGTTGGAACTTTGGAAAACTAGACTTCCTCCTCAGATGAAAGTGTTCCTAGGGCAGCTCATTTGGGGCCAACTCCCTTCCGGGGACCAAGTGCTAAAAAGAAACATTCTAGCGACTGTGACGCCCAGATAATTAAGCTACAATAACCCTCTACTAATGATGCCACATCACCTTGATTACTCTTGATAAACTCGCGTTGATTCAAAACTGAACTCAAATTTTAAAATTAAGTCAAATTTTTTTTTTTAATCGGTAAAACAAAAATGTTCGTTGTGTTGCAAATATTCAATAAGAAATTGTGATGAATTAACCAATCTCATTTGAATTACTAAAATTCCCTTAACAAGTTAATAAGTGGTCCAACAACACATATCTTGGCCATTTTGAATTCAAAAAAATAATTAGCCTTTTCCAAATATTCTAGCGACTTGTGTGTGGCCCAACAATTTTGCCTCTCTAGTACTAATCCCTCTCTAGTACTAATCCCCTCTAGTATTAATTCTCTACTAACCCACCCCCACTTTGAGTCTATTACGTGTGGCCCCACTAGATAAATTGTTTAAACTAAAATAACTTTTAACACATATTACACTTACATGTGGGTCCTCTAACCCTGTTGACTGGTCAATCATTGACTTGGTCAACAATCAACCAAACCCCCTAACCCCACCGTCATAGACTAGGCTAGGCAACTCCTTGGTACACTTAGAAATTATGTTTTAATTTCGAATTAATAATAAATCCAGGAATTTCAGAAAAAACTTTAAAATTTTGAAATATCATAGAAAATAAATCGTAACTCGGATGAAAAAGTTTTCTACATGAAAGTTGCTCAGAACGACGAGACGATCTGAATACGCAACCCATTCGTCTGTCACGCATCCCTATTATAGCAAACACACAATAATCCACTTTTGTTTTATTTGTCCGAAAACGACAAACTTCGGGAAAACATTCTCGGATGTTTTCCCCCTTCACCTATATCGCCTAGCATTGCGTTAGGTCATCCCTAGCGCCGCATATTGCCGTGTCTTGCTTTGTGATGCTTTTGATTGCTCTGTTATTTATTGTGTTTCCCCTCTGTTACTTCTTCCCGATAAACCCCAAGACTGCCGGCGACCCCCAGTTCGACTACGGTGTTGATGACCCCTCCTTCTCGTCTGAGCAACCAGGCAAGCCCCCCTTGATCATCAGATATCGCCTATTCTTCTCTATACTGCTTGCATTAGAGTAGGGTAGCATGTTACTGCTTTCAGTTAATCCTATATACTGCTGCATAGCCTGTCCTTACTACTACTGTTGTTACCATTACCTGCTATCCTACTGCTTAGTATAGGATGCTAGTGTTCCATCAGTGGCCCTACACTCTTGTTCGTCTGCCATGCTATACTACTGGGCCGTGATCACTTCGGGAGGTGATCACGGGCATATATTATATACTTATATTGTTACATTACTTATGATACTGTTTGGAGATGGGGGCTGAAGGGGCAGGTGGCTCCATCCAGGTAGTGGTGGGCCTGAGTTCCCGCCGGCCCCCGACTGTTACTTTATGGCGGAGCGACAGGGCGGGTTGAGACCACCTAGGAGAGAGGTGGGCCTGCCCCTAGTCAGCGTTCACGGATACTTAACACGCTTAACGAGATCTTGGTATTTGATTTGAGTCTGGCTACTGGCCTATACGCACTAACCATCTACGCGGGGACAGTTATGGGCACTCGACGTCGTGGTATCAGCCGAAGCCTTCGTGACGTCAGCGACTGAGCGACGCGCGCCGGATTGGACTGGAACGCCTGCTAGGCTAGGTCTGCTTCCGATCGTGTTCGCAACGTGCAGGTGTGCAATGGGCGAGGGGCCCAGACCCCTGCGCCATAGGATTTAGACCGGCGTGCTGACCTCTCTGTTGTGCCTAGGTAGGGCTGCGACGTGTTGATCTTCCGAGGCCGGGCATGACCCAGAAAAGTGTATCCGGACAAAGGGGATCAAGCGTGTTGGGTTATGTGGTGCACCCCTGCAGGGAAGTTAATCTATTCGAATAGCCGTGATCTTCGGTAACAGGATGACTTGGAGTTGTACCTTGACCTTATGACAACTAGAACCAGATACTTAATAAAACACACCCTTCCAAGTGCCAGATACAACCGGTGATCGCTCTCTCACAGGGCAACGAATGGAGGATCATCGGTTAGGATTATGCTATGCGATGCTACTTGGTGAACTTACCATCTACTCTCTTCTTCTGCTGCAAGATGGAGGTTACCAGAAGCGTAGTCTTCGATAAGACTAGCTATCCCCCTCTTATTCCGGCATTCTGTAGTTCGGTCCACATATGATACCCTTATTCCATTTGATACCAATGCATACATATGTAGTGTAGCTCCTTGCTTGCGAGTACTTTGGATGAGTACTCACGGTTGCTTTGCTCCCTCTTTTTCCCCTTTCTATACCCGATTGCTGCGACCAGACGATGGAGCCCAGGAGCCAGATGCCACTGTCGATGACTACTACTACTACTACTCGGGAGGTGCCTACTTCTACGTGCAACCCACTGATGACGACCAGGAGTAGTTTAGGAGGATCCCAGGTAGGAGGCCTGCGTCTCTTTCGATCTGTATCCCAGTTTGTGCTAGCCTTCTTAAGGCAAACTTGTTTAACTTATGTCTGTACTCAGATATTGTTGCTTTCGCTGACTCGTCTATGATCGAGCTCTTGTATTCGAGCCTTCGAGGCCCCTGGCTTGTAATATGATGCTTGTATGACTTTTTTTATTTGTAGAGTTGTGTTGTGATATCTTTCCGTGAGTCCCTGATCTTAATCGTACATGTTTGCGTGTATGATTAGTGTACGATTGAATCGGGGGCGTCACAACGACGATATTTATCCGCTTTGTGGTGTCCAGGGGAACCTCAGCCACATATTTTTCTATTGTGTGACCGCGTAATTTCGTTGGGGCTGCCGGAGGGAAGTGTGGGGAAATGATTGGTGCCCTAGCAATTTTCCGAACTTTTATAAGAATATCGCTAGTTTTTCAGGGCATGCCCGCAGATTGTTGTGGATTAACTTTGGGGCCATGACTTGGACCTTGTGGTGCACTAGAAACAAGATGGTCATTGAGCATAGCTTTCCTGTGTGAACCTCTGACGTGATTTATAAATTGTGTGGTTTCATGCAACTGTGGAGACCTATCAACAAGCGGCGTGACAGGGTGGCCGTTGGTAAGTTAACAAGGAAGCACAAGGAGTTGGTGGCCACGCTCATGATGATCACCTACCCCATCTGAGACTAAATTTCATTTTTTTCGGGCATGTTGTTATTGTTGCCCCAGCTGACCTTATGTTATTCACTCCCCCCTTCCCCCCTCACTCACTCGCCTCTCTCTTTTGCGGACCTTCGTTTTGCGGTTGCTTGTATGTTTGTTTGGGCTTATTCTATATATACCTAAATAGTTCATCTCCACTATTTTTATTATCATAACATGAGCACATACCACATCATCGAAGGCCTACCACAACAAGCATGGGAATTTCTTTTCATTATTAGTTGATCCTCACTATTTATATTTATTTCAACATGCACACCTACGCTATGCATACATGTCACCTCATCGAAGGCACACCCAACATGCATAGGAAAATATCTCATTATATTATAGTACCTATATTCAATAAATTTTTTAACTATACAATAATCCAATACAATATATAATACGTATTTTTAGTTTTTTCCACATATTATTAATCAAAATGTTTCATTCAACCAAATTTTATATAAATATATTGCAATATATTCCCGCTGCAAAGCGCGAGATATCATCTAGTTATAAAGCGGGGCGCGAAGCCTTTTCTGGCTAAGGCACTGATGAGCTTATGTAGCAACAGCTTGGCATGATCTACTTATGGGCACATTGTCGCTGAGATCAAATCTTTAATGGTAGACCGAGAGTTTATTCTGCAACGATAATAAAATAGAATAACAAATTGACAGTTGTACTGAGCGAAGTATTGTTGTGTGGCTACATAGAGGACCCCCTGTATTCATGTGGCTGTAGTTTAGTGGTGAGAATTCCACGGTGTGGCCGTGGAGACTTGATCTCAAATCTCAGCAGCCACAGTTACCCTCTTCACCAGGGTTTAAATCCTGGTGCTCGCATTTATTCCTGAATTTATTTCAAGATTTCCGGTGATGCGCATTCAGTGGGAGGAGACGTTCCCGTCGATGACGAGGTGTCTACAGTGACTTTGTAAATTTCAAGATGATATGCCGGCTCAGTCTTTCAAAGATGCTCATAGAGGTAGGGTGTACGTGTGTGTGTTCATAGGAGTGAGTGTATGCGCGTGTATATGAGCGCTTGTATCTGTACTGATGTAAAAAAAAAACCTATTATTATGAGCAAAACTCCTATTTAAATAAAGAAAAGCCTGCATCATCTAAACACCGTGCTCATTGATTTTGAAGCCCTCCCATTCAATTAAGATGTTTAGTTTTGGATTTGGTTGATGAATTTGACCAGGTCAACTATTTCTCAAGGATCTCTTTTATTCATTCATAGTATTCAATATTGGATTTGATTCATGATTTTAACTGAATCAACTACTCCCTCAATTCCACAATGTAGTGCGCTCGCACTTCCAGAGATTCAAGTTTGATCATAAATTTAACCAACTAGACCGACTGTGGTGGGAGAAAAAATTATATCACTGAATTCATATCGAAAATACGAATTCAGTTATATAATTTTTGCTCCCGCCGCAGTCGGTCTCGATTGTTAAATTTACGGTCAAACTTGAATTTCGAGAAGTGTGAGCACACTGCATTATGAAATAGAGGAGGTATTTCTCAAACAGCAGTAATCAGACTGCACATCCCCTTGCCACCTAGAAACAAAAAGTGCAAACACTTAGACATTGTAGCACCAATGTAATATATATGGTCACCGGTGCAAGAAACTTTCCTACATAAATGAGAGTTAATTAACATATACTAACATTTTTTTTATTCATTTGGATAACAAATATTTTTGAACGGAGAGAGTAACATAGAATCACACTGCAAAGAGCCACCAAAACACTGCATTATAAAAAAACACTCACCATCTTTCGTAGGCGCCAAACCAAATATATAAAAAAAATCTTAACAACATCAACGGTGTAGCGAATAGGAGTAGCGTTGAACCCTTCTAGCATTGATTCATCATGGTATAGGCACCAAGAGTAGGAGTAGCGTTGAACCCTTCTAGCATTGACCAGGACATTTTTTTTCTTTCGCAGGGTCCGTCCCCCGTCCCCCGCGCCGTTCCTGCGAGCGGCCCGGGCAGAACCCTAGTTCGCCGCTGCCGCTCCCCTTTCTCGCCTCCTCCCTCCTCGCCGTCGCCAGGGGACGGCGGCGGGCAAAGCCCGCGCGTGCGTCGGCGGCGGCGGGGCTCCTCCCCTCTTGCGAGGCTCCTGGGCGGCACGGGACAGCCGACCCTCGTGGCAGCGCTCGGCTCGGCGGCAGCGTGCGTCGGGCCGCCGACGGATCTGGGCGGCGTGGCTCCCCTGCTTGGTGGTGCTGCGGCGCTGGCAGCGGCGGGGTCTGTGCGGGACGGCGAGGCGCGGGCTCCTCCTCCTCCCGATCTGATGGCGCCGCGGCGGCGTCGGTGCTTGGGCGTGCAGCGGGGTCCGCGCGGGTCGGCGGCGCGCGACGTTTTCTTCCTCCCTGATCTGATGGCTCCACGGTGGCGCCAGTGCTCGGGCGGCGGTCGGCTTCGGCGTTCTGTGCGCGATTCCAGGATCCCACGATCCGGATCTGGCGCGGGTTGGGAGGTTGACGGCTCCTCTTGGTGGTCGGTGCGCGAGGCTCACAGCGGGGTGTGTGCTGGCGGCGGTCGTCTGAAGCCTGATGTAGGGCGCATCAGGCTGGTGGGAGTTGGTGGTGCAGCGGCACCATCTGTGGCGGCGGCGCTGCGAGGCCCTGCTAGGAAGGGTCCTAGCGGGCAGCGGGCGCTCGGCTACAGCCGTGTGAGGCATGCGGTGATGCCTCGACGGAGTTGGTGCCGGAGAGTGGCTCGAGGTGGGGATCAGACCGGATCTGGTGGCAGTCCCCTGGTGCGGGCGAAGCCCGTCGTGGTGGTTCTGGTCCTTGCACCGCTCGGCGGATGCTGCGGTTCTTCGTTTGTGCTGCAAGCGGTGGCTTGAGGCGTCCTCCCTCGGCAGTGAGGTTGGAGTGGTTCTCGTTGGTGTGGCTTCGATGGCATGTTGCTGCAGCGTCGACGGTGCGAGGCATTGGTCAAGGCTGGCCATGATCTTGGCAGCGTGGATATGTGCAGCGCTACGAATGAAAATCCTGTTCGGCTTTGGTTGGACCGGCGATGATGGCATCCGTGGATGTCATTTCCCTTCCTGGAGGCGTCGCCGTGTGTGTTGCCATTTGCCTCGTTGCCTGGTGGCGGCAATTGTCTCCGGGGCGAAAGCCTTGATTCGCAGGATTGGCATGGTGGCGGTGTCTTTGACGCTGTTCCTCTGTTGAGAGCATTGTGCTGGGAGATGAGAGGCCCTTTAATGCACTCCTCCGGTGTCCGCGACTGCCCGGATCACTTCTCTCATGCGCTATGTACGGTCGTCGCTGGTTTATCCAAGGAAGCTGGAGTTGCTGTTCTTCGAAGATGACCAGTGTTGGTCGAGACGCGGCGAGGTTCGCGGTTTTGGGCAAGGAGTGATGTGATGGCTTGGTTAGGGTTGGTTTGTGACTCTTAGCTAGCGATGTGTAATCTCTTGTGCATATTTTTCTTCCTTCTATAAAGCTAAAGTACGCCATTGGCGTATCTAAAAAACCAGAAATGAAAGAAATGGAGTAACCTTTTGGGGAAGCACTAGCAATCAGACTACTGCTATTTAGCTTCCCATCAGACTACTAGTAAGCATGCACCTGCAACGCACGTCTCAAACAAAATGAGTTGATATAATATATTATTAAAATATATTTTCAAAAGAGTGACATATTTTGTGATCCAGAAACATGTCTTCACATAAAATGCACGATGACATAATAATTATATTATAATTTGTTACAAAAAGATAATTTAGAAACCACAACTATACATCTCTTGAAGGTCCATCTTTTGAAGCAATGAAGGTCCATCTATTGATACGATCTATGATGCTTCGTTCAATTGATGGGATATTGTTTTGAGATTCATTATCTTCATACTTTAAAATATGCACCAAAAATTGCTTTCTCAGTTCAAAATCATCCTACATATGCATTAAGCAACATTGTTATAACAAAATAATGTGAAATGTGTATACAAATAAGCATGGTGTAAATACTAACCTGGGGTATGGGAAAATATAGTTGTCCATCGCACAATGAGTGCATGAAATTAAACACCAAATAACCCGACAAGGCACTGCATTTATAAAAATATTACATTGTCTATTGAATAAATGAATTAATCTTGTAATGCATTGAAAAGATTCATACCCATGTGAGTTTGTTGGAACAACAGGAACTTTGCATTCCCATTTAGAGATGTCGTCTTTGAATGCAGGGTTTGCAACTTGGAGTGCACGGTTTAGGTTGTTGACCACAGTTTTAAGTATAATTTTTCCCAAAATAGGTATTGGTATCGGATCCATAATTGAGACAACCTTTTTATTTTGATCGAGAACAAACAATAGAAATATCCCACAAATATCCCATGGCAATAAAATCTGCAACGATGCATACGATTAAAAATTTAGAAAACATTAGTTAAGGCATGACAAACCATTGTCATAAATTAAAATTTTAAAACTTACTGTATCACACTGTGAAATATGATACTCATTACTGTCTGGCCAGCTATCAAACATCGATTTGAACATAGCAATGTCCATATTGTCACGATGACGTGAGTCTCGTGCATAGTAGGACATGGACTAAAATAAGAAAAAGAAAATATTAGTTCCATGAGGCAAAATGTAATACAAGATTATAATGACTTACACAAAAATTTAGATCCATGTAGTGACATGGAATGTCTCTGAAAAGCTAGACTTCGTGGCGCGCTAGTATCCGTACAGCCATATTGAAGCAATCAACATCCATGCGTTCATCATTATTTAATATGTTTTTTATTTGTCTCAAATTCAAACTAATGGGATAAGAACCAGAGCTTTTCACCCATTCGCTTCTATAAAATTGAAATTCTGTCAATTATAATAAAATCACAGTAATTTATTACAATACAAAATGAACTTAAAAAATATGGCTTACTCTAGTAGAGTGACATCATCAACCATACCGATGAACAAACAAAGTTCATCTATTAAGTTGTCATTTGTTGGAGTGAGAGAGGGCGAAAGGATAAATGATTGCGAGATGAGCTCTACTTCTGACAATGTACTCGATGGTTTGAGGTTCTCAGGGGGTGTGTCCAGAATCATACAATCCGTGCGATCTGTGTTGTTTTCATCATCTTCAATGTCTCGATTTCTTATATTATCATCATTCAATTCCGAGTCCACTAAAATGACTGCTAGTTTCGTTCTAAAATCTGTGATATGATCCTATTAAAATAGAACTCATAGTTAAATAGTGATACACCATAGAATGTAAGTATAATGATACACATCGAAAAATACCTGTGTAGGAGAGTCAAACAAAATTTCTCCTGTGAAGTACTCCATAAAATTTACCATCCACAAACCACAAGATGACCTGCATGATTACAAAATTTAAAGATATTCAATAAATTTTTTAATCAATTATATATATATTTATATAAGAAGACTTTTAAAATCATCAAATGATCATGACTGTAACAAAGAAGTGATGATAAAGAAAATCCTGTGCTCACTCATAATCCCTCTTGGGAATGTAATCTCAATAATGTAAGAAGTTGATATATTTTGGTTTGGACAACCCCGCACTCACTCATAATACCTCTGCGAAACGTGCTTAACAGTGGAGATTAGTAAAGTAGTAGAGTATTAAATAAAAAACTCAGTTAGTGAACCTTCCACCGCCCCCTCACTCCCTCCTCCTTCACAGGCACACGCCAGATTCCCCATTCTTCCCCCTCCCTCCCTCCTCCTACACTGGCACACGCCAGATTCCCCATCCACAGCCGGCGATCTGTGGTGGCCGCCCCTCCCCTTCGTCACCACTGCCAGCCGCCGCGGAGGTCCCTGATGTGCCCCTTCCCTTCCCTTCGTCACCACTGCCGGCCGCCACGGAGGCCCGTGATGTGCCCCGCCCCTCCTCTCCATCACCACTGCCGGCGGGCGCGCAGGCCCTTGATCTGCCCCGCCCCTTCTTCGTATAAGGTCGCCGAGGTGCTCGAGAAGGCGCTCGAGCTCGGCATGGGCGCCGGCGACGCCGGGGCCCTCCCTCCTCCTGACGCACTCGCCGTCGCCGCCATGAGCGTCTCCACCTTCTCCCGCACGCCATGAACTTCCCTTCCCCCCCTGCTCGAGACGCCAGCAAGGTCCGGTTTCAACTCTCATCCCCTCGATCCGGATGCTCTGCTCTCCGACCACAACTTTATTTGGCTGTTCGATTCGGTCCAGAGCAGGAGCTCACGATCTGCAGTTCCTTCCTTCCATGGATGACCAGGAAGACCTCTGCGTGCTGTGCTGCTGCTGGGGACCCTCCCTATGCTTCTCATCGCTCGTACGGGTCCAGGTTAGTCTCTCCGACCCCTGCTTGTCCCCGTCAAATCGGTGCATAGCCTCATTTTATTCTGCATTCTGTATCCTTTCAACTTGTATACTTTATTCTTATTATGGAGAAATTTCTTTTGTGATGCAACTAATGGGGACATACAAAAAACACATAATGTCGATTGCTTTGAGTTAGAAGGTATACCCATCTGTCTGCAGTCTCCTCTTAATACACTCTTCCCTTGGCCATGCACTGATGTTTAAGTCTTTCCACTTATCAAATTTTAGTTCCATTTGAAGCTTAGCATATTGGAATACATTTTCCAGTCCTTTCAGCTGTTGCATGAATAAATGACAAAGTATTAGCATCACAATCGAAGAATAACAGAAAATTGTCTTATCAAAAGATGGTGCAGTGGGACTAATAACTAACCATAGCAGTGAGGTCTTTGCGGTTCATTCCTGGGCCTACCGAGTCGAGCACCTGGATACATCGCTTCCCGGTATTTATAACTGCTAGGTACCAATGAAACTCTTCAATGTTAACTGGAACGAATATCTGAAAATAGGTTTTTTGTTAGTTTAGGTCCCATGTATACAAACATTTGTCCTCTGTTGAATTCATAGTAATATGTACGGAACTGAGACTCACCATATCATGTTCCAAATAAGTTTTAGCTCTCTGTAATACCCATCTTGGTGCGTCATCCCGTATAGAGCTAAATTCCTTTATCATCTTAGAGATGCATGCATTCTCTAAGAACACACTTCCACCTGACCTCATCTGTAGATGCTCTTTAGCACTTATGCAATGTACGTATGCGTCTATGATCTACAATATCAAGTGCACACCTTGGTTAAGAGATAACAGGAACTCATGTTAATAACATCCTCTTCTCATAAAGCTACATATACTTACTTCGTCGCCAACAAATTCTCCTTCAGTTAAAAGGCGTACTAATTGTAATTTTTTGAGATATGAGTCGTTGACGCTCACTAAATTTTTTTTATCGCTTGGTTCAGTCATGATATTTTCAATCATGGACCAATCATCGCCGGTGCAGGCATAATCTATCATGATGTAAGTCAAAACATTTATTAATAACGAAGAAAATAAATGTAGCAAAAGCAAGGCATAGAAGGACTTGTCCGTGCCTTCTGGAGCCACCACATAGTCTGGTGCCTTCTTGGGTTTGTTATGTAGTCGGATAGGCTTCCCTGTTTGTGGCCCTTTCATGCCGGACATTTGTGCTAAATCTTCGTCCTCATCTGCCACCATTTGTTCACTTGTTTCATCAAAGGATAATTCCTGAAAGCCACAGTACAAAGAATAATCAGTATACAGGATATAACATAATTAGAATTAGAACTATTTGGGACATAGTTGAAAAAGAGAAGATGCCTCTGTCACTTCGGAGACTTCGGAATCAGTGGACTGCGTGCTCTGCTTTTTCTCCACTTCTTCTGTGTTGGCTATTCCATTTGATTCTGCCAGAGTGTCCCCTATAGTTTCCGCCCCTTCGTTGTCCAATGTTTGTGCTAATTCCTCATCCTGAGCTAGCCCCATTTGTTCACTTGTTTCGTCGAAGGTTAATTCCTGGGAGCAACATTACAAAGAATATTTTGTATGCAGGATATAATATAATTAGAATTCGAACTATTTGAGACATAGTTGGAAAAGAAAATATGCCTCTATCACCTCGGAACCAGTGCTCCACGTGTTTTTCTTTTTCTCCACTTCTCCTTTGTCGGCTATTTCATTTGATTCTGCCAGCTTGTCCCTTATAGTTTCTGCCTCTTTGGTGTTGAATGTTTGTGCTAATTTATTGTCTTGAGGTGGATGCATTTGTTCGCTTCTTTCCTTGAAGTTTAATTCCTGAGAGCAATATTACAAAGAAGAATAATTCCTATGCAGGATATATGATATAATTAGAATTAGAACTATTTGGGATAGTTGAAAAGAAAGCATGCCTTTGTCACTTCGCAATCAGTGGCCTGCATGCTATTATTTTTCTCTACTTCGTCTTTGTCGTCTATTCCATCTGGTTCTTCCTCGCTTACTAACTGAAACACACAATAATATAATATTATCCAGTACTTATAAAATAGCAATTATTATTAAGGTGAGTAAAGAATTATAGGCATGATATTATTATATTGTACAAACTACATATTGTTTTGTCCCGGCAGAATAAAAATAATAGTGACATGTCAAAATAAAAACCGCCTTTGTCGACTTGGGGTTTTGTATGCTTGTCTTAGGGTATGACCTCATCAATTTGCATATTTTCTGTATCATCGATGATGGTTTGTTCTTCTATTGCATTTGTTGACTCGGTGTTGTCCTCGTCTTTGGTTTTATGCTCGTCCTTGCCTCCCCCGTCGATGTTTTCCTGAAAACCAAGCACATATTATTGTCACGCTGTTAACATGAGGCCCCTAAGTTCTGTTACCTTGAAAAACAATTTTATATGTTGGGACAGAGGGAGTACATCACAACTGGGTGCACATATTTTGACATTCACTTGTGTGACTATTCTCTCAAGTAATCAGGTGGATGTTGCCCAAAGAATTTCTACAGTCAAGCATCTTGGAAATTTTGTGCGGTCATACAGGGCAGGTTGATTCACTTTGTTGGAATCCCTACTATGTTGCCTTGTAGATGTGAAATCGTGAATAGGATTTAATTACAGAGACATATCATTACCGTGATGATAGCAGATTGATCGACACAGGCCATCGGGGATTGTGACCCAGACATGGAGGACGATGGTAGTTCACCACGGACAGATGCTGGAGAGTCTTGCGGTGGAGGAGGCAGGCACGGTGGAGGGGTGTGAGATGCAGCAGTCCTTTGCGAGAGATGATGAAGGAGAGGTGGAAGGAAACCCTACGGTGCAAAACCCGTTGCTTCTTTATGCTCTTGATGATCGAGAGATCGTTTGTTGCCACCAATATGGAAGGCAGAAATCATGGGAATTCCTTCCATAGCGTGAGGAAAGGGAATCGTGAGCGTTATCTCAGGCCCCACACTTTCCTTTAATTTATCTTAGGCCCAATGCTTTTTTTCCTTGGATTTATCTCAGGCCCAAAGCATTTCGTTTTCTTTTTTATACCCCACGCATACAGAATTAATGGAGTTATTTTCGCAATACATTTTTATACAGAAATATTGGTTTCAGCTCATTGGAACGTATCTTTGATTTTGTGTGTGTTTTCTCTTACCTTTTTATATACAGAAAGTTTACCTCAGTGGCCGTGCTGGACAGGAGGGGCCAGGGAAGTGCTTTAAGTTGTTCCAAGAAATGTGAGCCTGATAAAACGGTGACATAGCAGATTTCCACTATGGTGAGTTTCATACTATGTTTTATTATTATATTATTGCTGCTCACATATAAAATAAAATTTTGCAATGAGAAGATACACGCTAGTTATTTCAGTCAGCTTAAATATTTCTGGTAAAGCAAACTTCTGTCCTGGACGTATGTTTAATATAGTAGTAATAATGCTTGACATTATCAATTAGCAAGTCCGCTAAAATATATTATAAACAGAACTGAAGTGTGTTCTTCAGTTTTCTTATGCATGAACAGTTGCATACACCAAATCAGTTACATTAAAACATAACCCATTCGGTGAATTATCAGAACATGGAAATCTGATGGCCCAAAAGTGGAGCACAATCTTAGCTGAAGCTCAACTATAGGCTAATCAGCGAGTGAATAGCAAAAGCTAATAACTATGCTAGATTGTTGATGTTATTAAGACTGCATCATTTTAACTTCGGGTGCCTCTCGTCATGTGTTGTCTCCTTTCTTTCTCCTCTTCTCGCGGAGTACCTCGACACTCAATTTGTCCTTTGCCTCTTCCTGGCATGAATGTATGTTCAACCTTTTTTCTTTGCAGGTTTCTTACCTGACATGCTTAAACTCCCTGAAATATTGCAATACATTAGTACATTAGCACATTCTGCTCATAGAAAAATATTTTGCATGGAAGCTCAAAAAGAACACAGTAGCATACTTTTTTGCTCTTATCATCTGAAAAAAGGTGTAGGCACTATTATTTTATCTGTGCCTACTCCATCTGATCATTACATATCATGTGCGTACCCCATCTGGTCATTACATACATATCAGAGGGGGATCAGATGGAGAAGCAGAGCAAAGCTCTCACCTTTTGCTCGATCGAAGAAGATACCCTTGTGTTCATATACCTTACCTCCTCTTCTGCTGCTTATTCTCCTTCGCTAAACCTGCAAATAAAAACAAATAAAGTTAGATCCACGAGTAGTTATAGATACAATAACAAGGTGCAAATAAATAATGGAATAACGCACCTGCCTCATCTCCCCAAAACATCTCTGTAGACAATGTTCTTGGTGCTTTTCCCAGAAATATCAACCTCGTTGTTTGGCTTGGCCAAAATCCGCGTCGTCTCTCTGGACACTCCCCTTGACAATGCAACATATAGCTGACCATGTGAGAATACTGGCTCGGGAAGGTAAATACCGACGTTTGGGATAGTCTAACCCTGCGCCTTGTTAATTGTCATCGCAAAACTCAGGCGAATGGGGAACTGTTTTCTCTTAAGTTTGAAAGGAAGTGAGATGTCCTCCGAGGGCGACATAGGGATCCTAGGTATGAACACCCTCTTTCTAGCATGCTGACCACCAACTATCTCTGCGTCGATAGCATTATCCTGGAAGGCTCTAATCATAAGTCGTGTCCCATAGCATAGGCCATTATGGGGGTCGATGTTCCGGAGCAGAATGACCGGGCAGTTAACCTTTAATCTCAACACATGCGGGGGCAAGCCATTTGGTGTGATCGAGTTTAGAAAATCAATCGTGTAATTATTCTGCAAGTCATCCTCGATGGAGTCGAAGCTATGGTATAACTTTTCTTCGCCTGGAAACCTAGAGATCATCTTGTCATTCAGGTGATCGACATGATCGTTCTTGGTGGAAAGAATAGCACGTGTGCTCATATGCTCTCTTGATCTAGCATTAGCATGCAACAATGGGAAGACATTGTCGATGAGTGTGTTAATAGCTTTCTCATCCTCGGTATAGCCGATCACAATGTCATCAAGGAGACGCACATAGTCGTCGCCAATTGTCTTTTCTGTTCCATCGCCGATCCATAGGAGGTATTCGGAGAACCAAGGATCAGCCTGTGCTCGCATATTGCGCGTGAGGCGTATCTTCCGGGTCTTCTCCCACAGATAGGATCTCAGAAGTGTAGCATCCGTGATCTGTGCTCTTGTCCCACGTGTCACAACTGGAAGGACCTGCCTAAAATCCCCACCAAATACGACAACCTTTCCCCCAAACGGCAAAGAACAGTCCATTATGTCCTACAGGGATCTATCAAGCGTCTCAACTGCTTGACGTTTTGTCATAGCGACCTCATCCCAAATTATCAAGGACGCTTGTTTAAGCAACTCCGCTGTACCACTCTGCTTTGTGAAACTACACATGCTATTGTCAGTGAGTTTGATTGGAATTTTGAACCTGGAGTGCGCAGTCCGTCCTCCGGGCATTATCGACGCCGCTATACCTGATGTAGCAGTTGCGATCGCTATCTGGCCCATCGAACGCACCTTTGCAAGCAATGCCTTGTACAAGTATGTCTTTCCAGTGCCTCCTGGACCATTAACAAAGAATATCTGGCTTTTTTGTTTCATCACATGATCCATTATTTCATTGAAACCAGCCAGCTGCTCATTGTTCAAACTGCTAAATAAATCTAGGTGTTCTTTGTCCACGCTGATTTGCCTCTCCTCTGTTACCTCTTTATACTCACCATCATAAGAACCATCGTTCTCAACCAAATCCGGAAGTCCATAGCTTGTAATATCTTTTCCCATGGATTGCAACATATCCCTGATATCTCTGAGGACCATCTGCTCAAGTGTTGCCTCATTGGATTGATTACGACGGTAATCCTCAGACATTGATGCCAGGTGTTTGTCCCACAGCTGCCGGACTTCTGTTGCCTCGCAAAACACCAGTATAGTTGCAAATAACCGTCTCAGGGCAAAAGGCATCTGAAATGTGGCTGCCTCCGTCATGCAATCATCAAGAGTCTTGTCGTGCTCAATGAGGCCTAAGTGCTCACATGCCTCCCTGAAGGAATTGCATGGCTTGCCGTTTACTGTTTTTAAATCATCGAATGAAGTGGCACCTCGGACATGACTTAGGAGCACACGCAAGTAGTACCTCTCTCCTTCAGCAGGGTGTGCATGCACAAGTCTTCCAATCTGTGATCTTTTATTTCTTCTATTCTGCCACTTCTTATTTCCAGGTATCCATCTATAGTGTTCTGGAAACTCTCTGTACAACCATTTTCGTGCTGTTGGAAACTTCCGATTCATTTCAAAGTATTCTGTAAGCATGGACTTGGAAGAAGATGGTCGAGCTACAACATCTGCAAGATTTTCACATGCTTCAAATGCAACTGTATGCATATTTGGCAAATGAAGCTGGAGTTGTAGCACAGATGGACTGACACCAAACATTTTAAAACCAAAAATCCTGTAAATAGCCTCTGGAGGAGATACATAGCGTGCATCCCTATATTGTCGGATTTCATTGATGATTCCACCATCATTGATGATTTCCTGCTCGAATGCAAAGGATGTACGATCATGCCCTTTGTAGATGTACTTGAACAAGTACTTGATTGCCTTGATGCTCGAGCATGCTTCGACATTAATGTGGCAGTTGTATCGCATAAGTAGTGAAGGGTTGTAAGGGACCACCCACCTATTGTCCAAATCTGCTCCTCTGATCCTAATTCGACGCCCATCGTCCCTCCGCCTATAGATGGGATATGAGTCTTTCCCTTGTTGTGTGGCATCACAAAAATCTCGCGGGTAATGAAACCGACACTGCCCATCAATCATGCAAGGGCAACTTTTTTTCAACTCGCCACATGGTCCATGCAGCATGTGTTTGATGACCAGATCATGTAGAACGGGGTGTTTTTCTTTGTCCGGTATCTCTGCACATATCACTTGATCATAGTCATCTGGTGTCACTAACTTGCTTTTTGACTTCATGATTAGAAGTATATGCTCATGAGGGAGACCTCGTTTCTGAAACTCAGTTACATGTACATAGGCTGCGACTTCTCCGAAATGCTTACCCTTAGTAAGTCCATCATATCTCGCTGTTTAGCCTTGTATACTCTTGCCACCAAGTCTGGACGGTCCTGTGGCAGTTGTCCAGGCAACAGTTTCTCGGTTATCTCCTCCCAATAGGGGTTGCAAGTCATCGTGATAAAATAATCTGGTTTACCCCACCGCTGCACTATTGCCATAGCATCCAAGAACCTCCGCTGCATGTCGCGATCACCACCAGGAAATGTACGTGGAAGCACAATTTTTTTGCCAATTCGATCTCCGCGTGACTCGCCGACAACGATGGTGTCAACAAGACCCTATAATAGCATAGAACGTTATAGAAACTCATGGAACAAACCTAATGTCATTGCATTATGATGTATTAGAATAAACACAAGCACACTACCCGGTACAGGTCAGCGCGTATAACCTTCTGATTTCCGGCTTTTGAGTACCAATCAAGCCGCATCGTCTCAATCTTGATATACATGTCAACAACCCACTGTTGGAAAAGGCGCCCCCCCGAACAAGACGATGTTAAAAATCTTCCTCCTGACTTGCAGCTTGAAACAGTAGTATTCCCTTGCGCTAACAAATTTTCTGGATTGTGTTGCATTGACCTCATTGTCACCAAAATCGTCATCTGGGTTATCCTCATTGTCATCTACAAGATTGAGAACATCAATATCAATATGGTGGGTGGACCTGTAATGATGGACAAAATAATATTTGAAGAATAAGGAATGATGATTAATACCCGAAGGTAAATCAGTGCCATGGGCTTCATGCGGTGTAAAATTCTCATCTTGTTCTCTTTCTCTAATGAAGTTCCCATTTGATAGATATGACAGATGTAGATGAAAACACAAGTTTTGACCAAGCCCCTGAAAAATAGAAAGTATATAAATTATATGGTATTACATCATACCAGTATATAATTCAGGGGCTTGGTTTCCTTGTGGTGCAGGATTATCGGCTTCATGCGCTGCAAAATTACCATCTTCTTCTCTTTCTCTAATCAAGTCTTCAACTGATACATAAAAGCTCTCATCATCATTCACAAATAGCATAAATTTAAATATAACAGTGAACATCATACCTATGTGCAAATCAGAGGCTTGGTTTCCTTGGAGTGCAGACATATGTACTGAATTTTGGGCCGTGTCATCTGGGGCTCGAATATATGGCATGCAACGATTCCAGCCAGTCTCTCCACGTGGGAAGAATAGTGGATATGACAATGGGTCATAGCACCCATAGTATGCTCTAATATACAGGGGCCGTTTTCCTTTTTTTCCATGCACAACAACACTCCTGTCAAAGCAATTATGTGGGTCACTCCCTTCAACCCATATGGCTGCCACTTGGGAACTCGTTGGGGCATTGTACCTTCGTTGATCCAACTTGATATCCGTGTTTAGCGAGATTCTATACTCATGTAGATTCGGAACAGACCCAAGGCTCTTAAAAACTTGCGCATAAGGGTTACGCTGTAGTATTCTCAGAATCTGCCGTATGAGGTTTATATTAAGATCTGGAGATCTATTAGCCCTGTGAACCAAGTTTTGATCTGTATCATAAATATAGAGTTGCAAATGCCGAGGGCCATTATCAGCCGGCGCCAGATTGTCAAGAGCGTGGTACAGCCCACCACACGCACGGAATGTATATATGCCAGTTCCTGCCGCAATGCTTACTCGTCGATCTAGGGTGACGCCTAGACTTGTGAATGAGAAGTGCGAGTTGAAATACCGTATATGTTCTCTGAAATACTTAGCGTCCTCATCATCTTGACTTGTAAACAACCGTTTCAACTCTTCTGGAACATCTGGAGTAAACAAATCGACTTTTCCTTTTCTGCAACAAAATGCTGGCCCCTCGAATGGAAACCGCAACACCCCACAGTGGCGACAGTCTGCAACCTTTCTTAGAACATGGTGCTTTGTAGGTAGGTTTCGGTATATGAAGTCATCAGTATTTGCTACGGGTACTGCTCGTGTAGCATGGTGTCCAATTTGGTACGATTCAAAAGCAACATCTAGCACAGGACAACATATGTATTATTAGAGAACACTAATAATATGTGCATTTTAGATTTCTAAATATGAAAATACGCTGAGCACATACCCTGATCCATAAAAATTCTAGCTTCTTCATCAGGCTCATGATATGCAGCTTCTCCGTTATGCAATGGCTCCAAGCAGTCTAGTAGGGAATATATTGGTCATACAGAAATGATTCTAAATTAAGTACGATGGCCTTTTATGTGTGTAACCTGGACTACTAGTCCGCCGTTGGATTGCTGCAACCTGGACCGTGTGATTTGAGTGGTGGGCCTAGATAGTTAGCAGTTTGCATGTTGCACTAATTGGGATTTGCTACCTGTCAACTACTCCCCAGAAATCTCGCCAGACCAGTTAAAAAAAACGTGCTAGACCTACATCATTTTAGCAGTATCCTCCTCCTTACTGCTTCATCTGTACGCACTTTGAAAGTGTTGTTGGGCAGTTTTTTGTGACTGGGAAGCACGTACTATGATATATGGAAACACATTCTAGCACTTGAACAATCCATTTGGCTTCTATTTTCTAACGAATTTGCTTCCATATCAACCGAAGATTGTTTCAATCCGGTGAGATTACTGACCAGTGCAACCATTTATTTTCTTCCGACTGCGGGGAAATTTTGCTTCGAATGACCATAGAGTTGTCACCAGTACAACAATAAAATACCGCAAAAAAAAACAATGCAACAATACAAATATATGATTCCATCAAACACCTTTTTTACCATTGTTATTACTGGTGGTTTTGAAGAAATTTAATTGAGACTTTGCTTCCAAAGAATTCGGTATTTGCGTCCAAAGAAATGGGAATTTGCTTCCAAAAAGTTGGTATTTGCTTCCAAAGAATTCGGTATTTGCGTCCAAAGAAATGGGTATTTGCTTCCAAAAAGTTGGTATTTGCTTCCAAAGAATTTCGAACTTGCATCTAAAAAAATGAGGATTGTTCCCATATACAACAAAAATAATGCATGTGACTAGGGTTTGTATCGTCTGGGCACAATGCAGACGCCATGCTTCCAAGGATATATATTTTGCTTCAAAATCATTATGATACTATTTTCATACATCAGAGAATTACTTCCATACAAACGTATACTTGTTTCAAACAAACAGGGAATATATATAATTTAAACATCGGGATAGTTTTCCACAATTGTGAACATCTGTCTTAGTTAAACGGAGAATTTGCTTCCATGGTGATCATGAAGCACTGCACCATCTACCACAGTAACACGATCTGCAAGCATACGTGCGAAGACGTTGTCAACGGCACCGTGGCCTTGCAGAAAGACGTGTTGAATCTTACGAGCTTCTTCTGTGCTTCCTGCAATTCAAGACATAATTATGCGACAGACTTAGCAAAATTTGATGAACAAATCCTAGAGAGATGGAGAAGAACTCTACAATGCTTCAAATAAGGGAAATGTCCCAACGAAAAAAGACAACACAAGCTATGCCTCATACATTCATTCGTGGTGAAATAATGATACGTACAATGCAGTTTCAAACTAGTGCATCAATCGGGACTACATGTGCTTACCATCGTCGCCTACCTGTACATGTGACGCTGAGATGCAACGTCACCTGGCAATCCACACTACTCCTGTCTCCTGCATGGCGTGAGAGATCCTATCCCAGCTGGCCTCGTTTCCAAACCAAGAAGGCGCTCAGGCGAAGTGGATCAGAGGCTAAAACTGCAGGTGAAACAGGGCCTAATCCTGGCGGAATTAAGCACGGTGGCGAGGGAGGTTACGAGCTCGTCGGCGGGCAGGTGGTGGGTCAGTCCACGCGCGGTCGACGGAGAAGTTGGCGCGACGATGAGGTGCGACGGAGGCCGCAGAGGTGTGGGTCAGAAACTCGTGCTGGGCGAGAGATGAGAGGCAACGAAGGGCATGGCGAGCTCGGCAATGTGCACGAGATGGGAAGGAGAGATGGAGAGAGTTAATTGAGGGAGAGATTATGGGGCATAGGCCAGAATACTGGGTGGTGAGACAGGCTTGATTTCAGGGCATCCCTCAGCCGTGAGATCAAAGGCAAATCGACGTCGTCCGACAAGTCTGGTGAGTCATTCTCATCAGACGTCTGTAGCAAAGTGTTTCCCAACCTTTTGTACGGCCAGGTTGAGCACGCAGAGGTGGTTGTAATCATTACAGCGGCAATGTAGCACTCACTCAATACTGGATGGGATGGGATCTCTTCCCTTGGTCGCCACATTACGGCTCATCTCATCATGACTAGCTTGAACCCAGCAAATTAAGCAACCATAGCTAACAACAATGTTGATACCCCCTTCTGAATTGATTATTCTATCCAATTTTCCTTCTAATTACTATTACTGGATACTTCTCTGAGCTTTGCTACATCTACAGGCCATTTCGCACGGAAAGGAAGTTACGGACTGACATGGCCCAGTTAAAATCAAAAAGTGGGGTCAGCTAAAATCAAGGTGGGATGAATTTGTGATGGAGAGGAGGACACATCTCCCTGTAAAATCAGTCCGTGGCACTCTTTCCGTAAGTGTAGAATTTTCGTACTTCTCTGGTCCTTTTTACTCTGCATACAAGGATTGTCCGAAGTCATACTTCGTAAAGTTTGACCATATTTATATGAAAAAGTATTAACATCTACAATCCAAAATTTATACAATATGAAAAGTAAAGTCATGACACATCTAATGTTGTTGATTTCACATTCTAAATCTTGGTATTTTTTTCTATAAATTTGGTCAAAGTTTACGAGGTTTGACTTCAGACAAATCTTATATACGAACTAAAATGAAGTGGAGGGAGTAGCAAGTGCGTACTACGTACGTAGTAGTCATAAGAAAGAAGCAAAGCCAGATCGAGATCATGCAAGTCATGCCCTGGTGCCCATGATAATGAGGAGCCGTGCAAGCACAAGCAGAAGCAGGGGTGGAGGAGTGAAGTACTGTGGCCTATGGGCAGCGGCCATCGCCTCTGTTCTTCTCGCCATCTTGCTTGCCTCCACCACACACCTCCCTGCTTCGCCCTCCGATCCTCTGCTACACGGCCGCCGTCGGCGGAGGCAGTGTGACGAGGAGGCCAGATGGGTGGCCGGCATCGCGTCCCAGCTCAACGCCACCCTCGTCCTGACCGTCGACCACCTCGGCTGCGGCAACTTCAGCAGCGTGCAGAAGGCGGTGGACGCGGTGCCTGACCACGGCGCGGCCGGCGGCCGGACGCTGCTGGCCGTGGGCGCCGGCATCTTCAGGGAGAAGGTGGTGGTGTGGGGCAACAAGACGGGCGTGACGCTGCACGGCCGCGGCAACCTCAACAGCACCGTGGCGTGGAACGACACCGCCGCCTCCAGCGGCGGCAGCACCCCGTCCAGTGCCACCTTCACCGTCCTCGCCGCCAGCTTCGTCGCCTACAACATCAGCTTCCAGAACACGGCGCCTCCGGCGGACCCGGGCGCCAGCGGAGGGCAGGCGGTGGCGCTGCGCGTGGCCGGCGACCAGGCGGCGTTCCACTGGTGCGGTGTGTACGGCGCGCAGGACACGCTGCTGGACGAGCAGGGGCGGCACGTCTTCCGCGGCTGCTACGTCGAGGGCTCCATCGACTTCATCTTCGGCAACGCTCGGTCCCTCTACCTCAACTGCACTATCAGCTCCGTCGCGGCGGCCACCGGCAACGGCGGCCGCGTGACGGGGAGCATCACAGCGCAGGGGCGCGGGTCAGCGTCGGAGAAAACGGGGTTCGCGTTCGTGGGGTGCAGCGTCGTGGGGACGGGGAACGTGTGGCTCGGGCGGGCGTGGGGGCCCTAGGCCACGGTGGTGTTCGCGAGGACGTACCTCGCCGCCGGCGTCGTGGCGCCGGAGGGGTGGAACGACTGGAATGATCTGGCCAGGCGGCAGACGGTGTTCTTCGGGGAGTACGAGAGCACGGGGCCCGGGGCGTGCAGGGACGGGAGGGTGCCGTACGCGCGGCAGCTAGATCGCCGGCAGGCCGCGCCCTTCATGGACGTCTCCTACATCGACGGCGACCAATGGGCGGTGCCGCCACTGCCAGTAGTACTAGCGCTGCCGCGGCAGGATGGCGGAGACGATTCAGATCATGCACCACGGGGAGAAGTAATGTAGATTTAGCATCTTTTTTGCCCTTTTCGTGGGTTTGATTTCATTTTTCTGACATTATTAAGTTTTTTCTTTTCGAAATGGGACAACCACAGATCATAGGATTCCACTTCTGAAAAATAAAATCCCTCCTGTTCATATTAATTGTCCCTAATTTCTTTGCGATTTTTTTCGAACTATTCATCTTCAATCGTGATAGTACTACAACCGAACAACACAAATAATAAAAGTTACATCCAGATCTACTATCTAGGCCTGAAGCAAGCCGAAGGCGTGCCACCGTCATCGCCCCTCCTTAGCTGACCAAAACTTGTTATAGTAGACAGTCTGTAAGTCATCGTGCCAAGGCCTCGTAGGATTAGCGCACCACAACAAAAACCGTCGCTGATGAAAAGTGGTTAGTACAATATTATACATCAAATAAGAACATATTACACCCTTTGTCAAGCCCTTCTTCCCTTTCCCTCGGCGGCTAGGGTAAACTCTCCCCTCCAAGTTTCGTGGGTGAGCGCACGGACTCACTTCTTCTCTACCTTTCTCCGGTGGCTGGTGGCAGGGAGGAGAATACCGATGCCTTCGCTCTAGCTAGTAGTTTAGGCTAGGATTTTCTAATCCTTGCAGGTGCGGCGCTCGGGCAGATGGCAACGCTTTTTCTTCGAGTTTATATTCCGGGCTCCGATTCTTCTCAAGTTAGTTCATCTGAACGTAGCCGACGAAGCCCTGGCATAGACTCCTTTCATCTCCTTGGGGAGCGAGGTTAGGGTTTCTCGTTGTGCATGCAAAATGACAAGATTTCATATCTATTGCTTCAGATCTATATCTATAATGATTCAACGATGGTGATTGCGGCTCCATCGTGCTGGTCCTTAAGGGCACATGCACAAAAACTTTTTGAGTCATCAACAAGGTCAAGTCGACTCCAGTAGAGGAGCGGTGACAACAGCGCGTCGGCGGCTCATTCTAGCAGCTACAGTGGTCGTTGGTGGTCTAGAGACCTTACTGTAAATTTTATTATGTTTGAGGTGATTTATACTTTTGATGAACTTTTATAATAGACGTGGATTTTTTTTTTCAAAACAATAACTATCACGCCCTTTGTCCCTCGGCGGTGTTGGTGGGGAGGCGATTTGTAACACGTAGTGCAGGGGCACTAACCCCATTTTTCTTTTGACTTTCATTTTTTGAACCAAAGTATAATTTAAATTTCGTTTGCATATTCGTGTTTCTTGTGATGAGGACTTTGAAACAAGGCCACTTTTAAATATGTTTTAAGAAGTTTGAAAAGTTCACCAAGTATCAACTACTTAAATTTAATAAGAATGAACGACAAAACCACTAAGTTTTAGAAAATAAGTCTTACAATCGTGCAAGGAATCAAATGAGTTTGTGAGGCTAAATTTCGTTTTTCGACCTTTTTCTGAAACCTATTCGAGATTTGATCCTAGTTTGTAATTTTTTCGAGATCTGACCCTTTTGCTACCGCCAGGGACCATGGCGGTAGAGTATAACAGCCTACCGCCAAGGTCCCTGGCGGTAGGGTTGCATGCCCTACCGCCAAAAACCTCCTAAGTATTGAACACAGTGCGTGCTCGTGCTTACCGCCAAAAACCTCCTAGGTCCCTGGCGGTAGGGATGTTTCCTACCGCCAAAGTCCCTGGCGGTAGGCTGTGATACGTCTCCGTCGTATCTATAATTTTTGATTGTTCCATGCCAATATTCTACAACTTTCATATACTTTTGGCAACTTTTTATACTATTTTTGGGACTAACATATTGATCCAGTGCCCAGCCAGTTCCTGTTTGTTGCATGTTTTTTGTTTCGCAGAATATCCATATCAAACGGAGTCCAAACGGGATAAAAACTAACGAAGATTTTTTTGGAATATATATGATTTTTGAAGAAAAATCCACGCGAGACGGTGCCCGAGGTGGACACGAGGCAGGGGGGCGCGCCTGCCCCCCTGGGCGCGCCCCTGACCCTCGTGGGCCACCCATAAGGCGGTTGATGCCCTTCTTTCGCCGCAAGGAAGCTAATATCCGGATAGAGATTGTGTTAAAATTTTAGCCCAATCGGAGTTACGGATCTCCGGAAATATAAGAAACGGTGAAAGGGAAGAATCTGGGAACGCAGAAACAGAGAGAGACAGAGAGACAGATCCAATCTCGGAGGGGCTCAGTCCCCTCCCATGCCACGAAGAGCATGGACCAGAGGGGAAACCCTTCTCCCATCTAGGGAGAAGGTCAAGGAAGAAGAAGAAGGAGGGGGGCTCTCTCCCCCTCGCTTCCGGTGGCGCCGGAACGCCGCCGGGGGCCATCATCATCACCGCGATCTACACCAACACCTCCGCCATCTTCACCAACATCTCCATCACCTTACCCCCTCTATCTACAGCGGTCCACTCTCCCGTAACCCGTTGTACCCTCTACTTGAACATGGTGCTTTATGCTTCATATTATTAGCCAATGATGTGTTGCCATTCTATGATGTCTGAGTAGATTTTCGTTGTCCTATCGGTGGTTGATGAATTGCTATGATTGATTTAATTTTCTTGTGGTTATGTTGCTGTCCTTTGGTGCCCATCATATGATTGCGCGCGTGGATCACACCCTAGGGTTAGTTGTATGTTGATAGGACTATGTATTGGAGGGCAAGAGTGACAGAAGCTTCAACCTAGCATAGAAATTGATGCATACGGGATTGAAGGGGGACCAATATACCTTAATGCTATGGTTGGGTTTTACCTTAATGAACATTAGTAGTTGAGGATGCTTGCTAATAGTTCCAATCATAAGTGCATATAATTCCAAGTCAGGGATGACATGCTAGCAGTGGCCTCTCCCACATAATACTTGCTATCGGTCTAGTAAAGTAGTCAATTGCTTAGGGGCAATTTCACAACTCCTACCACCACTTTTCCACACTCGCTATATTTACTTTATTGTTTCTTTATCTAAACAGCCCCTACTTTTTATTTATGTACTCTTTATTATCTTGCAAACCTATCCAATAACACCTACAAAGTACTTCTAGTTTCATACTTGTTCTAGGTAAAGCGAACGTCAAGCGTGCGTAGAGTTGTATCCGTGGTCGATAGAACTTGAGGAAATATTTGTTCTACCTTTAGCTCCTCGTTGGGTTCGACACTCTTACTTATCGAAAATTGTTGAGATCCCCTATACTTGTGGGTTATCAAGACCTTTTTCTGGCGCCGTTGCCAGGGAGCAATAGCGTGGGGTGAATTTTCTTGTGTGTGCTTGTTTTCTTTATCACTAAGTAATTTTTATTTGCTGTTCTTAGTTGTTTTCTATCTTTAGTTATGGGTAGGAAACGCAAAATACCAAAAAAATTAGTTGCACCTACTAAACCAATGGTTGAAGAACCACTCAAAATCTATCACACTGCTGAAGCTTATTACTTGGATTATCTTCGATCCCTATGTGCTCGTGCTGAAACCCCAACTAGCTTAGTTGAGGGCAAATCTTTAGATGAGCATGCTTGTTATGTGCGACACCGAATATCTGAAAAAGGGAAAATTTTACTGGGTCAAATTCATCGTTTGCAATGCTATGCTTGGAATTTATGCGAAATATATAATTTTACTTGTTGTTCTGAAAACCCTAAGAAACACATTCCCTAGCAATGTGAGTTTAGCGATAATGAAATCGTATCTTCGTATGCTAAGGGTGTTTATAATTACTATGATGTTCAACAAATTGAAGAATTTGTTGCTTTTAAGGGTGCTTACGAAATTGCTTCTTTAATTGAAAAGTATGATGCTACTCTTTACAAATTTGAAAATTTTGCCATACTTAAATATTGCTATGATAATTATGCTTCTAATGCCTATGTTGAACCATATATTGAGGACTACTCCGCTGTCCAAGAAGAGACTAATATTTTGCAGGAGTCTATGGAACAAGAAATTGATGAAACTGTGAGCTCATTGGATGAAAAAGATGATGAGGAGGCGAAGAACAAAAGGAGGAAGAGCGGATTAGCTAGCCGTGCCCACCTTCTAATGAGAGTAACTCTTCAACTCATACATTGTTTAATTTCCCTTCATGTTTACCGAAGGATAATTTCTATGATGACTATTATGATCCCTTTGATTCTCTTGAAATATCCCTTTTTGATGATGCTTGCTATGCTTGTGGCCAAGATGCCAATATGAATTATGCTTATGGAGATGAACTTGCTATAGTTCCTTATGTTAAACATGAAATTGTTGATATTGCACCCACACATGATAGTCCTATTATCTTTTTGAATTCTCCCAACTACACTATATCGGAGAAGTTTGCTCTTATTAAGGAATATATTGATGGGTTGCCTTTTACCGTTGCACATGATGATTTTGATGAATATAATATGCATGTGCTTGCTGCTCCTACTTGCAATTATTATGAGAGAGGAACTATATCTCCACCTCTCTATGTTTCCAATATGATAAAATTGCAAGAAACTGTTTATACTATGCATTAGCCTTTACTTTGTGTGCATGAATTGTTCTTTTATGACATGCCGATGCATAGGAAGAGAGTTAGACTTTGTCATTGCATGATATATGTTACCTTGTGCTCACCACTAAATTACAAATAATTTTTAATTAAAATTGGCTTTGATATACCCTGGGATCCGGGTGGATCCATTACTTGAGCACTATATGCCTAGCTTAATGGCTTTAAAGAAAGCACTGCCAGGGAGACAACCCGGAAGTTTTAGAGAGTCATTTATTTCTGTTGAGTGATTTTATATAGTTTAAAAACAACAAAAATAAAGAGGGGAACCCAAAACTTTTTCAAAAAGGAAAGCGAAAGTGAGAAAGATAAGCATTGTTGAAGTGGGAGCTAGCCTTGAACTTTGTTCATGCTCACGGAAACTTTGTAAATCTTGATTACAGAAACTTTTCAATAAATATAATTATCTCCTTGTACAATTCCATTGTATTATAAAAATAATGTGCCAAGGTTTGCCTTTAGGATGTTTACATTTGCTTGATGGTTTGTACGGTGCAGGACAAAAACTTTGGCTGTAGTGCACGATTTTACATTTTTTGTTGGAATGTCAAATGGTTCTGATTCTTTTTGAAATGTCTTCCTATTTTTTTTTCTAATTTTGGTAGAATTTTTCAAGTATTAGAAGTATGGTGAATGTTCAGATTATTACAGACTGTTCTGTTTTAGACAGATTCTGTTTTTGATGGATAGTTTGCTTGTTTTGATGAAACTATCGATTCATATCAGTGGATTAAGCCATGAAAAAGTTATATTACAGTAGACACAATGCAAAAACAAAATATGAATTGGTTTGCAACAGTACTTAGAGTAGTGATTTGCTTTATTATACTAACGGATCTTACCGAGTTTTCTGTTGAAGTTTTGTGTGGATGAAGTGTTCGATGATCGAGAAGGTCTCGATGTGAGAAGAAGGAAGAGAGGCAAGGGCTCAAGTTTGGGGATGACCGAGGCACCCCAAGTAAATATTCAAGGAGACTCAAGCGTCTAAGCTTGGGGATGCCCCGGAAGGCATCCCCTCTTTCTTTAACAAGTATCGGTATGTTTTCGGATTCGTTTCTTTCATGCGATATGTGCAATCTTGGAGCGTCTTTTGCATTTAGTTTTCATTTTTCTTTTATGCACGATGCTGGTATGAGATAGTCCTTGGTTGATTTATAGAATGCTCTTTGCACTTCACTTATATCTTTTGAGTATGGCTTTATAGAATGCTTCATGTGCTTCACTTATATCATTTGAAGTTTGGATTGCCTGTTTCTCTTTACATAGAAAACCGTCATTTGTAGAATGCTTTTTTGCTTCAATTATATTTGTTAGAGCGTGGGCATATCTTTTGTAGAAAGAATTAAACTCCCTTGCTTCACTTATATCTATTTAGAGAGATGATAGGAATTGGTCGTTCACATGGTTAGTCATAAAATCCTACATAAAACTTGTAGATCACTGAATATGATATGTTTGATTCCTTGCAATAGTTTTGCGATATAAAGATGGTGATATTAGAGTCATGCTAGTGGGTAGTTGTGGATTGTATAAATACTTGTGTTGAGGTTTGTGATTCCCGTAGCATGCGCGTATGGTGAACCTTTATGTAACGAAGTCGGAGCATGATTTATTTATTGATTGTCTTTCTAATGAGTGGCGGTCGGGGACGAGCGATGGTCTTTTCCTACCAATCTATCCCCCTAGGAGCATGCACGTAGTACTTTGTTTCGATGACTAATAGAATTTTGCAATAAGTATGTGAGTTCTTTATGACAAATGTTGAGTCCATGGATTATACGCACTCTCACCCTTCCACCATTGCTAGCCTCTCTAGTACCACGCAACTTTCGCCGGTACCATAAACCCACCATATACCTTCCTCAAAACAACAACCATACCTACCTATCATGGCATTTTCGTATCCATTCCGAGATATATTGCCATGCAACTTCCATCATCATCATATACATGACTTGAGCATTCATTGTCATATTGCTTTGCATGATCGTAACATAGCTGGCATGATGTTTTCATGGCTTGTCCATTTTTTGATGTCATTGCTACGCTAGATCATTGCACATCCCGGTACACTGCCAGAGGCATTCATATAGAGTCATATCTTTGTTCTAGTATCGAGTTGTAATATTGAGTTGTAAGTAAATAAAAGTGTGATGATCATCATTATTAGAGCATTGCCCTAGTGAGGAAAGGATGATGGAGACTATGATTCCCCCACAAGTCGGGATGAGACTCCGGACTTTAAAAATAAATAAAAGAGGCCAAAAAAGCCCAAACAAAAAAAGAGGCGAAAGAAGCCCACCAAAAAAATAAAAATAAAAAAATGAGAGAAAAAGAGAGAAGGGGCAATGTTACTATCCTTTTACCAGACTTGTGCTTCAAAGTAGCACCATGTTCTTCATATAGAGTCTCTTGAGTTATCACTTTCATATACTAGTGGGAATTTTCATTATAGAACTTGGCTTGTATATTCCGATGATGGGCTTCCTCAAGCGCCCGAGGTCTTCATGAGCAAGCAAGTTGGATGCACACCCACTTAGTTTCAGTTTGAGCTTTCATACACTTATAGCTCTAGTGCATCTGTTGCATGGCAATCCCTACTCACTCACGTTGATATCTATTGATGGGCATCTCCATAGCCCGTTGATACGCCTAGTTGATGTGAGACTATCTTCTCCTTTTTGTCTTCTCCACAACCACCATTCTATTCCACCTATAGTGCTATGTCCATGGCTCACGCTCATGTATTGCGTGAAAGTTGAAAAGGTTTGAGAATGTCAAAAGTATGAAACAATTGCTTGGCTTGTCATCGGGGTTGTGCATGATGTGAATATTTTGTGTGGTGAAGATGGAGCATAGCCAGACTATATGATTTTGTAGGGATAACTTTCTTTGGGCATGTTATTTTGAAAAGATATGATTGCTTTATTAGTAGGCTTGAAGTATTATTGTATTCATGTCAAATGATAGACTATTGCTTTGAATCACTCGTATCTTAATATTCATGCCATGATTAGATTACATAATCAAGATTATGCTAGGTAGCATTCCTCATCAAAAATTATCTCTTTTATCATTTACCTACTCGAGGACGATCAGGAACTAAGCTTGGGGATGCTGATACGTCTTTGTCGTATCTATAATTTTTGATTGTTCCATGCCAATATTCTACAACTTTCATATACTTTTGGCAACTTTTTATACTATTTTTGGGACTAACATATTGATCCAGTGCCCAGTGTCAGTTCCTGTTTGTTGCATGCTTTTTGTTTCGCATAATATCCATATCAAATGGAGTCCAAACGGGATAAAAACTGACAGAGATTTTTTTTGGAATATATATGATTTTTGGAAGAAAAATCCACGCGAGACGGTGCCCGAGGTGGCCACGAGGCAGGCGGGCGCGCCCCTGACCCTCGTGGGCCACCTATAAGGCGGTTGTTGCCATTCTTTCGCCACAAGAAAGCTAATATCTGGATAGAGATCGTGTTAAAATTACAGCCCAATCGGAGTTGCGGATCTCCGGAAATATAAGAAACGGTGAAAGGGAAGAATCTGGGAATGCAGAAACAGAGAGAGACAGAGAGACAGATCCAATCTCGGAGGGGCTCTCGCCCCTCCCACACCACAGAGACCATGGACCAGAGGGGAAACCCTTCTCCCATCTAGGGAGAAGGTCAAGGAAGAAGAAGAAGGAGGGGGGCTCTCTCCCCCTCGCTTCCGGTGGCGCCGGAACGCCGCCGGGGGCCATCATCATCACCGCGATCTACACCAACACCTCCGCCATCTTCACCAACATCTCCATCACCTTACCCCCTCTATCTACAGCGGTCCACTCTCCCGCAACCCGCTGTACCCTCTACTTGAACATGGTGCTTTATGCTTCATATTATTATCCAATGATGTGTTGCCATCCTATGATGTCTGAGTAGATTTTCGTTGTCCTATCGGTGGTTGATGAATTGCTATGATTGATTTAATTTGCTTGTGGTTATGTTGCTGTCCTTTGGTGCCCATCATATGATGCGCGCATGGATCACACCCTAGGGTTAGTTGTATGTTGATAGGACTATGTATTGGAGGGCAAGAGTGACAGAAGCTTCAACCTAGCATAGAAATTGATGCATACAGGATTGAAGGGGGACCAATATACCTTAATGCTATGGTTGGGTTTTACCTTAATGAACATTAGTAGTTGTGGATGCTTGCTAATAGTTCCAATCATAAGTGCATAGAATTCCAAGTCAGGGATGACATGCTAGCAGTGGCCTCTCCCACATAATACTTGCTATCGGTCTAGTAAAGTAGCCAATTGCTTAGGGGCAATTTCGCAACTCCTACCACCACTTTTCCACACTCGCTATATTTACTTTATTGTTTCTTTATCTAAACAACCCCTACTTTTTATTTACGTACTCTTTATTATCTTGGAAACCTATCCAACAACACCTACAAAGTACTTCTAGTTTCATACTTGTTCTAGGTAAAGCGAACGTCAGGCGTGCGTAGAGTTGTATCAGTGGTCGATAGAACTTGAGGGAATATTTTTTCTACCTTTAGCTCCTCGTTGGGTTCGACACTCTTACTTATCGAAAACTGTTGCGATCCCCTATACTTGTGGGTTATCAGGCTGTTAGACCCTACCGCCATGGACTCTAGCGATAGCAAAAGGGCCAGATCTCGAAAAAAATTCAAACTAGGGTCAAATCTCGAATAAGTTTCAGAAAATGGTCAAAACACGAAAATTTGCCAGTTTGTGAATCACGAAGCAATCGTGCGGCCGGACGACTGGGCACGCACGCACCTTTGTGCCCCTCGAATTTCTAACGCTCCTACAGTAGGTAAGTTGGTGATATCGTAGGCAAGGAAAGCAGCCAAGGACGACATCAACAACCACTGGATAAAAAATTCAAAACCCTGATGATAAAACTAACATAGACGAGTGCAGGAAAAGTCAGCATGCAAACGGTGAAGGGGCTTGAACTGGCAGACTTTTTTTTATTTTTGAGGGGCGGAGGCATTTCATTACTCAAGCAATAACAATTTTATAATCATCGGTAATGATAATGCTAATCTCTTGGGGAGCATTTGCAAGCCAATAAGCTATGCGCTGCTGTCCATGACCAATTGCCGCCATTACATACCTAGTTTTATTTTGCCCACGACTAATCTTATGAATTACCGAAAAAGGCTTTCTCCCCGTTTTATATTATAAAGAAAATCGCCCGAGCCAAACATCCGACAAGGTTCACACACCCACACACACGTCTCACATGCAAATAAGGTAGCAGAAGGGTTAATGCTGAAGGCACGGCTCAACAAGCCCCGGAAACAAGCAACACACACAAACACAACAACATGTGCGACATGTCTACTCGGGATCTGGTGGAGGGGGCGGAAGCGGAGGCGCCACGCGAAAGGCCATCGAGCGAAGGTCGGCGAGGAGAGTGTTGATGACGTCCCGGTCCTGGGGGCGGCTAAGCGGCCGCCATAGCTGCAAGTAACCATACATTTTGAAGATCGCGTCAGTCGCACGTCGAAGAGGCACCTTCTGAATAACAAGCTTGTTGCGGATGGTCCAAAGCATTCAGGCGAGGACCCCAACGCACAACCATCTAATATGGCGGTAGCGCGGGGGGAGGGGGGAGGCGTGGATCTCTGCAAGTAAGTTGGGGAAGTTGGCGTTGCACCACTACCCACCGACCGTCTCACGGAAGCAGGACCACAGGAATTGGGCTGTGGAGCAGGAGAAGAAGATGTGGTTAGTATCCTCCACCGTGCCGCACAAGGGACACATCCCATCTCCTGGTCCATTACGCTTGAGGACCTCTACCCCAGAGGGAAGGCGTCCCCGTATCCACTGCCACAGGAAGATCCTGATCTTCAGGGGAAGGCGAATGTCCCAGATCAGGCTAAAGGGCTCAGGGGCCAATGAAGGAGTGATGGCTGCGTATAAAGACTTAGTGGAGAAGCGGCCGGAAGGCTCTAGGCGCCAAGAAAGGGAGTCAGGGGCGCCCTTGACGTCCATCAGAAGAAGAGCGATATCCTGGAGAAGGGAGTCCCAAGCGGCCACCTCAAAGGGACCAAAGGGGCGCCGGAAGGCGAGACACCCTAAGTCAATAAGGGCCGTCTCGACGGAGACCCGAGGGTCAACCGCTATGGCGAATAGGGCCGGGAAGCGAGCGGCCAGGGGAAAGTCCCCTAGCCAGTGGTTGAACCAGAACAGGGTCGAGGACCCAGAGCCAACCGTGATGGACGTGCCTATGCGGAGCACGGGTAAAAGCTGAATCACAGCCTGCCAGAACTGGGAGCCACCAGAGCGCTGATAGAAAGCTAGGGGTTGGCCCCAAAGGTACTTGTTTCTGATGATAGTAAGCCAGAGGTCGCCCTCCCCATTGGCGATGCGCCAGAGCCAATGAGTCAAGAGCGCAATGTTCATGCGCCGAGAAGACAGGATCCCCAGACCCCCCTGGTCCTTGGGTTTGCAGATGTCGGGCCAGCTTACCATATGGTATTTCTGCTTGTCCCCCTCGCTTTCCCAGAAAAACCTAGACTGGTACCTGGCGATCTCCTGATGGAGTGTCTCATGGAGGCTGTAGAAGCTCATGAGGAACCATAGGAGGCTGGCAAGCGAGGAGTTAACGAGGATTACCCGGGCCGCCTTCGAGAGCCATCGCCCCTTCTAGGGCTCGACCCGGTGTTGCATCCGGGTCACTGTTGGGCGGAGGTCAGCCACGGTGAGTCGCGAGTCACTAATGGGTATCCCCAAATATGTCATGGGGAAAGTACCCAAGCGGCAGTTAAGCCGATCAGCTATGGCTTGGGTCTCCTCTGGAGGATAGCCAAGGATCATCACTTCGCTCTTATCGAAGTTGATAGTGAGCCCAAACATCTATTGGAAGCAGAGGAGGAGAAACTTCAGGTTGGCAATATCGGTCGCGGAGCCCTCAACCATTATTATGGTGTCGTCGGCATATTGGAGGAGGGAGACCCCTCCCCCTCCTACCAGGTGAGGGACACTGTCGTGGATATGGCCAGCAGATTTGGCCTTATCTAGGATGACCGCCAGGGCATCGACCACCATGTTAAATAGAAACGGGGAGAACTGGTCGCCCTCGCGAACCCCACAAAGTGTGGAGAAGAAGGGCCCGACCTCACCGTTAATGTTAACCGCGGCCCGACCACGGGAGACGAGCTACATAACTCTGGTTAGCCAGCAGTCATCGAAGCCCTTACGAAGCAAGACTTCTCGAAGGAAGGGCCAGTGAACCGTATCATAGGCTTTATGAAAGTCAAGCTTCAGGAAGACCGCTCGATGTTGTTTGGACCGGACTTCATGGAGGACCTCGTGGAAAACCAAAACCCCATCCAGAATAAACCGCCCCTATATGAAGGCGGATTGGTTGGGGTGAGTGATGGTGTCAGCTAGAAGAGTCACCCTATTGGCGTACCCTTTGGCCAAGATCCGGAATATCACATTGATCACAGTGATAGGCCGGAACTAGTGGATGTCAAAAGCACCCGAAACTTTGGGGATGAGAGTGATGACCCCATAGTTTAGGCGCCCAAGGTCCATGGTCCCCGAGAAGAATTCGTCGAAGAGGGCCATTGTTAGGGAACGCGGTAATTTCAAATATTTCCTACACACATGCAAGATCTATCATGGTGATGCATAGCAACGAGAGGGGAAGAGTGTTGTCCACGTACCCTCGTAGACCGTAAGCGGAAGCATTATGACAACGTGGTTGATGTAGTCGTACGTCTTCATGATCCGACTGATCCTAGCACCGAAAGTACGGCACCTCCACGATCTGCACACGTTCGGCTCGACGACGTCCCACGAACTCTCGATCCAGCTGAGTGTCGAGGGAGAGCTTCGTCAGCACGACGGTGTGATGACGGTGATGATGAAGCTACCGGCGCAGGGCTTCGCCTAAGCACTATGACGATATGACCGAGGTGGATTATGGTGGAGGGGGGCACCGCACACGGCTAAGGGATCACTGATCAACTTGTGTGTTCTAGGGTACCCCCTGCCCCCGTATATAAAGGAGCAAGGGGGGGGGGCCTTGGGCGCGCCAAGGAGGGGAGTAGTCGTCCTCCTAGTAGGAGTAGGACTCCCCCTTTCCTAGTCCAACTAAGAGGAGGAAGGGGGAAGGAAGGAGAGGAGAAGGGAGAAGGAAAGGGGGGCGCCGCCCCCTTCCCTAGTCCAATTCGAACTAGAGGGGGAGGGGCGCGTGGCCCCGCCTTGGCCGGCCCTTTCTCTCTCCACTAAGGCCCATGTGGCCCATTAGTTCCCCGGGGGATTCCGGTAACCCTCCGGCACTCCGGTTTTCTCCGAAATCACCTGGAACACTTCCGGTGTCCGAATATAGCCGTCCAATATATCAATCTTTATGTCTCGATCATTTTGAGACTCCTCATCATGTCCGTGATCACATGCGGGACTCTGAACTATCTTCGGTACATCAAAACACATAAACTCATAATACCTATCGTCACCAAACGTTAAGCGTGTGGACCCTACGGGTTCGAGAACTATGTAGACATGAACGAGACACGTCTCCAGTCAATAACCAATAGCGGAACCTGGATGTTCATATTGGCTCCCACATATTCTACAAAGATATTTATCGGTCAAACCGCATAACGATATACGTTGATCCCTTTGTCATCAGTATGTTACTTGCCCGAGATTCGATAGTCAGTATCTCAATACCTAGTTCAATCTCGTTACTGGCAAGTCTCTTTACTCGTTTCATAACGCATCATCCCGTAACTAACTGATTAGTCACATTGCTTGCAAGGCTTATAGTGATGTGCATTACCGAGAGGGCCCAGAGATACCTCTTCGATACACGGAGTGACAAATCCTAATCTCGATCTATGTCAACTCAACAAAGACCACCGGAGACACCTGTAGTGCATCTTTATAGTCGCCCAGTTACGTTGTGATGTTTGATAGCACACTAAGTGTTCCTCCGATATTCGGGAGTTGCATGATCTCATAGTCATAGGAACATGTATAAGTTATGGAGAAAGCAATAGCAACAAACTAAACGATCATCATGCTAAGCTAACGGATGGGTCAAGTCAATCACATCATTCTCCAATGATGTGATCCCGTTAATCAAATGACAACTCATGTCTATGGTCAGGAAACATAACCATCATTGATTCAACGAGCTAGTCAAGTAGAGGCATACTAGTGACAATCTGTTTGTGTATGTATTCACACATGTACTAAGTTTTCGGTTAATACAATTCTAGCATGAATAATAAACATTTATCATGATATAAGGAAATATAAATAAAAACTTTATTATTGCCTCTAGGGCATATTTCCTTCAGTCTCTCACTTGCACTAGAGTCAATAATCTAGATTACATTGTAATGATTCTAACACCCATGGAGTCTTGGTGCTGATCATGTTTTGCTCATGAGAGAGGCTTAGTCAACGGGTCTGCAACATTCAGATCCGTATGTATCTTGCAAATCTCTATGTCTCCCTCTTTGACTTGATCGCGGATGGAATTGAAGCGTCTCTTGATGTGCTTGGTTCTCTTGTAACATCTGGATTCCTTTGCCAAGGCAATTACACTAGTATTGTCACAAAAGATTTTCATTGGACCCGATGCACTAGGTATTACACCTATATCGGATATGAAGTCCTTCATCCAGACTCCTTCATTTATTGCTTCCGAAGCAGCTATGTACTCTGCTTCACACGTAGATCCCGCCACGACGCTTTGCTTGGAACTGCACCAACTGTCAGCTCCACCATTTAATAAAAACACATATCCGGTTTGTGACTTAGAGTCATCCGAATCAGTGTCAAAGCTTGCATCGACGTAACCATTTACGACGAGCTCTTTGTCACCTCCATATACGAGAAACATATCCTTAGTCCTTTTCAGGTATTTCAGGATGTTTTTGCCCGCTGTCCAGTGATCCACTCCTGGATTACTCTGGTACCTCCCTGCTAAACTAATAGCAGGGCACACATCAAGTCTGGTACACAGCATTGCATACATGATAGAACCTATGGCTGAAGCATAGGGAATGACTTTCATTTTCTCTCTATCTTCTGCAGTGGTTGGGCATTGAGTCTGACTCAACTTCACACCTTGTAACACAGGCAAGAACCCTTTCTTTGCCTAATCCATTTTGAACTTCTTTAAAACTTTATCAAGGTATGTGCTTTGTGGAAGTCCAATTAAGTGTCTTGATCTATCTCTATAGATCTTGATGCCCAATATATAAGAAGCTTCACCGAAGCTTTCATTGAAAAATTCTTATTCAAGTATCCTTTTATGCTATTTAGAAATTCAGTATCATTTCCAATCAACAATATGTCATCTACATATAATATCAGAAATGCTACGGAGCTCCCACCCACTTTCTTGTAAATACATGCTTCTCCAAAAGTCTGTATAAAACCATATGCTTTGATCACACTATCAAAGCATATATTCCAACCCCGAGAGGCTTGCACCAGTCCATAAATGGATCGCTGGAGCTTGCACACTTTGTTAGGACCTGTTGGATTGACAAAACCTTCTGGTTGCATCATATACAACTCTTCTTTAAGATATCCATTAAGGAATGCAGTTTTGACATCCATTTGACAAATTTCATAATCATAAAATGCGGCAATTGCTAACATGATTCGGACGGACTTAAGCATCGCTACGGGTGAGAATGTCTCATCGTAGTCAACTCCTTGAACTTGTCAAAAACCTTTTGCAACAAGTCGAGCTTTGTAGAGAGTAACATTACCGTCAGCGTCAGTCTTCTTCTTGAAGATCCATTTATTCTCTATGGCCTGCCGATCAACGGGCAAGTCAACTAAAGTCCACACTTTGTTCTCCTACATGGATCCCATCTTAGATTTCATGGCTTCAAGCCATTTTGCAGAATCTGAGCTCATCATCGCTTCCTCATAGTTCATAGGTTCGTCATGGTCAAGTAACATGACCTCCAAAATAGGATTACCGTACCACTCTGGTGTGGATCTTACTCTGGTTGACCTACGAGGTTCGGTAGTAACTTGATCAGAAGTTTCATGATCATCATCATTAGCTTCCTCACTTGCTGGTATAGGAATCACTGGAACCGATTTCAGTGATGAACTACTTTCCAATAAGGGAGCATGTACAATTACCTCATCGAGTTCTACTTTCCTCCCACTCACTTCTTTCGAGAGAAACTCTATCTCTAGAAAGGATCCATTCTTAGCAACGAATATCTTGCCTTCAGATATGTGATAGAAGGTGTACCCAACAGTCTCCTTTGGGTATCCTGTGAAGACACATTTCTCTGATTTGGGTTCGAGCTTATCAGGTTGAAGCTTTTTCACATAAGCATCGCAGCCCCAAACTTTAAGAAACGACAACTTGGGTTTCTTACCAAACCACAGTTCATAAGGTGTCATCTCAACGGATTTAGATGGTGCCCTATTTAACGTGAATGTAGGCGTCTCTAAAGCATAACCCCAAAACGATAGCGGTAAATCAGTAAGAGACATCATAGATCACACCATATCTAGTAAAGTACGATTACGACGTTCGGACACACCATTACGCTATGGTGTTCCGGGTGGCGTGAGTTGCGAAACTATTCCGCATTGTTTCAAATGAAGACCAAACTCATAACTCCAATATTCTCCTCCATGATCGGATCGTAGAAACTTTATTTTCTTGTTACGATGATTTTCCACTTCACTCTAAAATTCTTTGAACTTTTCAAATGTTTCAGACTTATGTTTCATTAAGTAGATATACCCATATCTTCTCAAATCATCCGTGAAGGTGATAAAATAACGATATCCGCCGTGAGCCTCAATGTTCATTGGACCACATACCTCAGTATGTATGATTTCCAATAACTCTGTTGCTCGCTCCATTGTTCCTGAGAACAGAGTTTTAGTCATCTTGCCCATGAGGCATGGTTCGCAAGTACCAAGTGATTCATAATCAAGTGATTCCAGAAGTCCATCAGAATGGTTTTCTTCATGCGCTTTACACAAATATGACCTAAACGGCAGTGCCACAAATAAGTTGCACTATCATTATCAAATCTGCATCTTTTGGCTTCAATACTATGAACATGTGTATCACTACTATCAAGATTTAGTAAAAAATAGACCACTCATCAAGGGTGCATGACCATAAAAGATATTACTCATATAAATAGAACAACCATTATTCTCCGATTTAAATGAATAACCGTCTCACATCAAACAAGATCCAGATATAATGTTCATGCTCAACGCTGGCGCCAAATAACAATTATTTAGGTCTAAAACTAATCCCGGAGGTAGATGTAGAGGTAGCGTGCCGATGGCGATCACATCCACTTTGGAACCATTTCCCACGTGCATCGTCACCTCGTCCTTAGCCAATCTTTCCTTAATCCGTAGCCCCTGTTTCGAGTTGAAAGTGTTAGCAACTAAACTAGTATCAAATACCCATGCACTACTGCGAGCATTAGTAAGGTACACACCAATAACATGTATATCAGATATACCTTTCACTTTGCCATCCTTATTCTCCGCCAAATACTTGGGGCAGTTCCGCTTCCAGTGACCAGTCCCTTTGCAGTAGAAGCACTCAGTCTCAGGCTTAGGTCCAGACTTGGGTTTCTTCACTTGAGCAGCAATTGGCTTGCAGTTCTTCTTGAAGTTCCCCTTCTTCCCTTTACCCTTTTTCTTGAAACTGGTGGTCTTGTTGACGATCAACACTTGATGCTCCTTCTTGATTTCTACCTCCGCAACCTATAGCATTGTGAAGAGCTCAGGAATCGTCTTATCCATCCCTTGCATATTATAGTTCATGATGAAGCTCTTATAGCTTGGTGGCAGTGATTGAAGAACTCTGTCAATGACACTATCATCAGGAAGATTAACTCCCAGCCGAGTCAAGTGGTTGTGGTACCCAGACATTCTGAGTATATGTTCACTGACAGAACTATTCTCCTCCATTTTATAGCTGTAAAACTTATTGGAGACTTCATATCTCTCAATCCAGGCATTTTCTTGAAATATTAACTTCAACTCCTAGAACATCTCATATGCTCCATGACGTTCAAAACGTCGTTGAAGTCCTGGTTCTAAGCCGTAAAGCATGGCACACTGAACTATCGACTAGTCATCAGCTTTGCTCTGCCAGGTGTTCACAACATCTGGCGTTGCTCCTGCAGCGGGTTTGTCACCTAGCGGTGCTTCCAGGACGTAATTCTTCTGTGCAGCAATGAGGATAATCCTCAAGTTACGGACTCAATCCGTGTAGTTTCTACCATCATCTTTCAACTTAGCTTTCTCTAGGAACGCATTAAAATTCAACGGAACAACAACACGGGCCATCTATCTAGAACAACATAGACATGCAAAATACTATCAGGTACTAAGTTCATGATAAATTAAAGTTCAATTAATCAAATTACTTAAGAACTCCCACTTAGATAGACATCTCTCTAATCATCTAAGTGATCACGTGATCCATATCAACTAAACCATGTCCGATCATCACGTGAGATGGAGTAGTTTTCAATGGTGAACATCACTATGTTGATCATATCTACTATATGATTCACACTCGACCTTTCGGTCTCAGTGTTCCGAGGCCATATCTGCATATGCTAGGCTCGTCAAGTTTAACCCGAGTATTCTGCGTGTGCAAAACTGGCTTGCACCCGTTGTATGTGAATGTAGAGCTTATCACACCCGATCATCATGTGGTGTCTCGGCACGACGAACTGTAGCAACGGTGCATACTCAGGGAGAACACCTGTACCTTGAAATTTAGTGAGAGATCATCTTATAATGCTACCGCCAAACTAAGAAAAATAAGATGCATAAAGGATAAACATCACATGCAATCAATATAAGTGATATGATATGGCCATCATCATCTTGTGCCTTCGATCTCCATATCCAAAGCACCGTCATGATCACCATCGTCACCGGCTTGACACCTTGATCTCCATCGAAGCATCGTTGTCGTCTTGCCAACTATTGCTTCGACGACTATTGCTACCGCTTAGTGATAAAGTAAAGCAATTACATGGCGATTGCATTTCATACAATAAAGTGACAACCATATGGCTCCTGCCAGTTGCCGATAGCTGTGTTACAAAACATGATCATCTCATACAATAAAATTTAGCATCATGTCTTAACCATATCACATCATAACATGCCCTGCAAAAACAAGTTAGACGTCCTCTACTTTGTTGTTGCAAGTTTTATGTGGCTTCTATGGGCTGAGCAAGAACCGTTCTTACCTACACATCAAAAACCACAATGTGGTATAGTGATTGCTTTTTGATCTTTAGAAAGAACCCTGTTCATTGAATCTGATTCAACTAAAGTTGGAGAAACTGACACCCACCAGCCACCTGTGTGCGAAGCACATCGGTAGAACCAGTCTCGCGTAAGCGTACGCGTAATGTCGGTCTAGGCCGCTTCATGCAACAATACAGCCGAATCAAGAATCAACTAGTGACGACAAGCAATATGTATATACTCACGCACAAAAGTCCTTTGTGTTCTACTCATGCATATAACATCTACGCATAAACCTGGCTCGGATGCCACTATTGAGGAACGCAGTAATTTCAAAAATTTCCTACGCACACGCAAGATCTATCATGGTGATGCATAGCAACGAGAGGGGAAGAGTGTTGTCCACGTACCCTCGTAGACCGTAAGCGGAAGCATTATGACAATGCGGTTGATGTAGTCGTACGTCTTCACGATCTGACCGATCCTAGCACCGAAAGTACGGCACCTCCGCGATCTGCAAACGTTCGGCTCGACGATGTCCCACGAACTCTCGATCCAGCTAAGTGTCGAGGGAGAGCTTCGTTAGCACGACAGCGTGATGACAGTGATGATGAAGCTACCGGCATAGGGCTTTGCCTAAGCACTACAATGATATGACCGAGGTGGATTATGGTGGAGGGGCACCGCACATGGCTAAGGGATCGATGATCAACTTGTGTGTTCTAGGGTGCCCCTGCCCCCGTATATAAAGGAGCAAGGGGGGAGGCCGGCCGACCCTTGGGGCGCGCCAAGGAGGGGAGGAGTCCTCCTCCTAGTAGGAGTAGGACTCCCCCTTTCCTAGTACAACTTGGAGGAGAAAGGGGGAAGGAAGGAGAGGAGAAGGGAGAAGGAAAGGGAGGCGCCCCCCTTCCCTAGTCTAATTCAGACTAGAGGGGCAGGGGCGCGCGGCCCTACCTTAGCCG
>NC_041392.1:471186099-471212429 GCF_002162155.2 Triticum dicoccoides | reverse complement strand
TCAGCACTCCGGTTTTCTCCGAAATCACCCGGAACACTTCCGGTGTCCGAATATAGCCGTCCAATATATCGATCTTTATGTCGACCATTTCGAGAGTCCTCGTCATGTCCGTGATCACATCCGGGACTCCAAACTATCTTCGGTACATCAAAACACATAAACTCATAATACCGATCGTCACCGAACGTTAAGCGTGCGGACACTATGGGTTCGAGAACTATGTAGACATGACCGAGACACGTCTCTGGTCAATAACCAATAGCAGAACCTGGATGTTCATATTGGCTCCCACATATTCTACGAAGATCTTTATCGGTCAAACCACATAACGATATACGTTGATCCCTTTGTCATCGGTATGTTAGTTGCCCGAGATTCGATTGACGGTATCTCAATACCTAGTTCAATCTCGTTACTGGCAAGTCTCTTTACTCGTTCCGTAATGCATCATCCCGCAACTAACTGATTAGTCACATTGCTTGCAAGGCTTATAGTGATGTGCATTACCGAGAGGCCCCAGAGATACCTCTCTGATACATGGAGTGACAAATCCTAATCTCGATCTATGCCAACTCAACAAACACCATCGGAGACACCTGTAGAGTATCTTTATAGTCGCCCATTTACATTGTGACGTTTGATAGCACACTAAGTGTTCCTCTGGTATTCGGGAGTTGCATGATCTCATAGTCCTATTAACCTAGAGCCTAGTGCCAGTTTCTGTTTTTTCCTTATTTTTGAGTTTACAGAAAAGGAATACCAAACGGAGTCCAATTGGCGTGACAATTTTTGACGATATTTTATGGACCAAAAGAAGACCCCGAAGTAAAAGAGTTGGGCCAGAAGAGTCCCGGGCCATCCACGAGGGTGGTGGGCGTGCCCACCCCCTGGGGCACGTGGGCCTACCTGGTGGACGACTCGGGCACCTTCTTAACGTGAGACCTACGCCAAAAATTCCTATAAATAGAGAAACCTCCAGAAAATAACCTAGATTGGGAGTTCCGTCGTCAGAAGCCTCCGTAGCCACAGAAAACCAATCTAGACCCATTTCGGCACCCTGCCGGAGGGGGAATCCCTCTTCGATGGCCATCTTCATCATCCCGACGCTCTCCATGATGAGGAGGGAGTAGTTCTCCCTCGGGGCTGAGGGTATGTACTAGTAGCTATGTGTTTGATCTCTCTCTCTCTCTCTCTCTCTCTCTCTCTCTCTCGTGTTCTTGAGTCGGCACGATCTTGATGTATCGTGAGCTTTGCTATTATAGTTGGATCTTATGATGTTTCCCCCATCTACTCTCTTGTGATGAATTGAGTTTTCCCTTTGAAGTTACCTTATTGGATTGAGTCTTTAAGGATTTGAGAACACTCGATGTATGTCTTGCATGTGCTTATCTGTGGTGACAATGGGATATCACGTGATCCACTTGATGTATGTTTTGGTGATCAACTTGCGAGTTCCGTGACCTCATGAACTTATGCATAGGGGTTGGCACATGTTTTCGTCTTGACTCTCTGGTAGAAACTTTGGGGCACTCTTTGAAGTTCTTTGTGTTGGTTGAATAGATGAATCTGAGATTGTGTGATGCATATCGTATAATCATACCCACCGATACTTGAGGTGACATTGGAGTATCTAGGTGACATTAGGGTTTTGGTTGATTTGTGTCTTAAGGTGTTATTCTAGTACGAATCTATGATAGATTGAACGGAAAGAATAGCTTCGTGTTATTTTACTACGGACTGTTGAATAGATCAATCAGAAAGGATAACTTTGAGGTGGTTTCGTACCCTACAACAATCTCTTCGTTTGTTCTCCTCTATTAGTGACTTTGGAGTGACTCTTTGTTGCATGTTGAGGGATGGTTATATGATCCAATTATGTTATTATTGTTGAGAGAACTTGCACTAGTGAAAGTATGAACCCTAGGCCTTGTTTCCACGCATTGCAATACCGTTTTCGCTCACTTTTATCATTAGTTACCTTGCTGTTTTTATGTTTCCAGATTACAAAAACCTATATCTACTATCCATATTGTACTTGTATCACCATCTCTTCGCCGAACTAGTGCACCTATACAATTTACCATTGTATTGGGTGTGTTGGGGACACAAGAGACTCTTTGTTATTTGGTTGCAGGGTTGTTTGAGAGAGACCATCTTCATCCTACGCCTCCCACGGATTGATAAACCTTAGGTCATCCACTTGAGGGAAATTTGCTACTGTCCTACAATCATCTGCATTTGGAGGCCCAACAACGTCTACAAGAAGAAGGTTGTGTAGTAGACATCAAGCTCTTTTGTGACACCGTTGCCGGGGAGGTTAACGCTTGAAGGTATATCTTTAGATATTGCAATCGAATCTTGTTGTTTCTTGTTTTATCACTAGTTTAGTTTATAAAACAGAACTACAAGAAAAATGGAATTGAGGGTACCTCATATGCTTCATCTTTTTAATATCTTCCATGAAAATAAGGATTCCGATAATTGTGCCAAAGTGCTAGAAGAAGAATGCATTAGAATGCTTGGCACTAAATCTTTGGATGATGAGCATGATTGCAATGTTGTTAGTATGAATTGTTTGAATACCCATGATGCTAATGATATGCAAAGCCACAAGCTTGGGGATGCTACATTTAATGAAGATGATATTTTTAGTCTCCCAAGTTTTGATGAGCAAAATTATTATGATGATAGCATGCCTCCTATTTATGATGGTTATATTGATTAAAGTGGGTTTGGAAGAGTGTCAACTTTAGGAAGTAATGATCCCACTATTTTGGAGGATGCTTAATCTTATTGTGATAATTATGAAAGTGGATTTGGAGAGGTCATGACTTTATTTAGTAATGATTCCACTATCTTGGAAGAGGTTTCAATTGATTATGATGAGAACAAAGTTTCTACTTACGATGATTATTGTGATGACACGTATGCTATAAAAAGTAGTGATGATTATATTAAAACTTGTCATGATTATTATTACCCTTTTCCTGAATATTACTCTTTTAATGAGGAAACAATTTGTAGTATTCGAGTTTCTTATGATACTCCCACTATTCCAAATGAGAAGAATTTTACCTATGTGGAGAGTAGTAAATTTTATATGCTTGTGGCTCATGAAAATAATGCTTTATGTGATAGTTATATTGTTGAATTCATTCATGATTGTACTAAAAAATATTATTATGGAGGAATATATGCTTGTAGGAATTGCAATAATATCAAGTTTCCTCTCTGTGTGCTTAAATTTTTAAAGTCATGCTTGTTTTGCCTTCCTATGCTAGTTGATTATTGTTCCCATATGTTGTTTAATCACAAAATCCCTATGAATAGGAAGTGGGTTTGACTTAAATATGCTAGTCATATTCTTCATGATGCTCTCTTTATGTTTCAATTCTTATCTTTTATGTGAGCATCATCGAAATCATCATGCCTAGCTAGGAGTGTTAAATGATAGCAATTGTTGGGAGGCAACCCATTTTATTTTTGTTCCTGTTTAGTAATAAATAATTCATCTAGCCTATGTTTAGATGTGGTTTTTTGTTTTAATTAGTGTTTGTGCCAAGTAGAACCTTTGGGAAGACTTGGGGGAAGTTTATGTGATCTTGCTGTAAAAAACAGAAACTTTAGCGCTCACGAGATTTGCTGCCATTTTTTACTGGAGAGTACGATTAGGTTGATTCTTTTTGAAGATGATTAACATACAAATTCCTCACGTCCAACAATTTATTTTAGAATTTTTGAGGTTCCATAAGTATACGTTTGATCCAGATTACTACAGACTGTTCTGTTTTTGACAGATTCTGTTTTCTATGTGTTGTTTGCTTATTTTGATGAATCTATGAGTAGTATCGGAGGGTATGAACCATATATGAGTTGTAATACCGTATATATTACACCAATATGAATTTAGAATGAGTTCACAACAGTACCTAAGTGGTGATTTATTTTCTTATACTAACGGAGCTTGCAAGTTTTCTGTTAAGTTTTGTGTTGTGAAGTTTTCAAGTTTTGGGTAAAGATTCGATGGACTATGGAATAAGGAGTGGCAAGAGCCTAAGATTGGGGATGCCCAAGGCACCCCAAGGTAATATTCAAGGACAACCAAGAGCCTAAGCTTGGGGATACTCCGGATGGCATCCCCTCTTTCGTCTTCATTCATCGGTAACTTTACTTGGAGCTATATTTTTATTCATCACATGATATGTGTTTTTCTTGGAGCGTCATTTTATTTTCTTTTATTTTGCTTACTGTTTGAATAAAATACCAAGATCTGAAATTCTTAAATGTTAGAGAGTCTTCATGTAGTTGCATAATTATTCGACTACTCATTGATCTTCACTTATATCTTTTGGAGTAGTTTGTCATTTGCTCTAGTGCTTCACTTATATCTTTTTAGAGCACGACAATGATTTTATTTTGAAGAAATAGATGAACTCTCATGCTTCACTTATATTATTTTGAGATTCTTTAGAACAGCATGCTAGTTTGCTTTGGTTATGAAATTAGTCCTAATATGATGGGCATCCAAGAGGGATATAATACAAACTTTCATATAAAGTGCGTTGAATACTATGAGAAGTTTGATACTTGATGATTGTTTTGAGATATGAGGATGGTAATATTAGAGTCATTCTAGTGAGTAGTTGTGAATTTGAGAAATACTTGTGTGAAAGTTTGTGATTCCCGTAGCATGCACGTATGGTGAACCGTTATGTGATGAAGTCGGAGCATGATTTATTTATTAATTGTCTTCCTTATGAGTGGCGGTCGGGGACGAGCGATGGTCTTTTCCTACCAATCTATCCCCTAGGAGCATGCACGTAGTACTTTGTTTCCATGACTAATAGATTTTTGCAATAAGTATGTGAGTTCTTTATGACTAATGTTGAGTCCATGGATTATACCCACTCTCACCCTTCCACCATTGCTAGCCTCTCTAGTACCGCACAACTTTCGCCGGTACCATAAACCCACCATTTATCTTCCTCAAAACAGCCACCATACCTACCTATTATGGCATTTCCATAGCCATTTCGAGATATATTGCCATGCAACTTTCCACCGTTCCGTTTATTATGACACGCTCCATCATTGTTATATTGCTTTGCATGATCATGTAGTTCACATCGTATTTGTGGCAAAGCCACCGTTCATAATTCTTTCATACATGTCACTCATGAGTCATTGCACATCTCGGTACAGCGCTGGAGGCATTCATATAGAGTCATATTTTGTTCTAAGTATCGAGTTGTAATTCTTGAGTTGTAAGTAAATAAAAGTGTGATGATCATCATTATTAGAGCATTGTCCCATGTGAGGAAAGGATGATGGAGACTATGATTCCCCCACAAGTCGGTATGAGACTCTAGACGAAAAAGAGAGGAAAAAGAGGCCATAGAAAAAGAAGGCCCAAAAAAACAAAAAAAGGGAGAAAAAGAGAGAAGGTGCAATGCTACTATCCTTTTACCACACTTGTGCTTCAAAGTAGCACCATGATCTTCATGATAGAGTGTCTCCTATGTTGTCACTTTCATATACTAGTGGGAATCTTTCTTTATAGAACTTGGCTTGTATATTCCAATGACGGGCTTCCTCAAAATGCCCTAGGTCTTCGTGAGCAAGCGAGTTGGATGCACACCCACTTAGTTTCTTTTTGAGCTTTCATACACTTATAGCCCTAGTGCATCCATTGCATGGCAACCCCTACTCACTCACATTGATATCTATTGACGGGCATCTCCATAGCCCATTGATACGCCTAGTTGATGTGAGACTATCTTCTCCTTTTTGTCTTCTCCACAACCACCATTCTATTCCACCTATAGTGCTATGTCCATGGCTCACGCTCCTGTATTGCGTGAAGATTGAAAAGGTTTGAGAACATCAAAAGTATGAAACAATTGCTTGGCTTGTCATCGGGGTTGTGCATGATTTAAATATTTTATGTGATGAAGATAGAGCATAGCCAGACTATATGATTTTCTAGGGATAGCTTTCTTTGCCCATGTTATTTTGAGAAGACATGATTACTTTGTTAGTATGCTTGAAGTATTATTATTTTTATGTCAATATTAAACTTTTGTCTTGAATCTTATGGATCTAAATATTCTTGCCACAATAAAGAAGATTACATTGATAAATATGTTAGGTAGCATTCCACATCAAAAATTATGTTTTTTATCATTTACCTACCTGAGAATGAGCAGCAATTAAGCTTGGGGATGCTTGATACGTCTCCAACGTATCTATAATTTTTTGATTGTTCCATGCTATTATATTATCAACCTTGGATGTTTTATATGCATTTATATGCTATTTTATATGATTTTTGGGACTAACCTATTAACCTAGAGCCCAGTGCCAGTTTCTGTTTTTTCCTTGTTTTTGAGTTTTACAGAAAAGGAATACCAAACGGAGTCCAATTGATGTGTCGATTTTTGATGATTTTTTACGGACCAAAAGAAGACCCTGGAGTAAAAGAGCTGGGCCAGAAGAGTCCCGGGCCGTCCACAAGGGTGGGGGCGCGCCCACCCCCTGGGCGCATGGGCCTACCTCGTGGAAGACTCGGGCACCTTCTTGACGTGAGACCTACGCCAAAAATTCCTATAAATAGAGAAACCTCTAGAAAATAACCTAGATCGGGAGTTCTGCCGCCAGAAGCCTCCGTAGACACCGAAAACCAATCTAGATCCATTCCGGCACCCTGCCGGAGGGGGAATCCTTCTTCGGTGGCCATCTTCATCATCCCGGCGCTCTCCACGACGAGGAGGGAGTAGTTCTCCCTTAGGGCTGAGGGTATGTAACATTAGCTATGTGTTTGATCTCTCTCTCTCTCGTGTTCTTGAGTCGACACAATCTTGATGTATCGCGAGCTTTGCTATTATAGTTGGATCTTATGATGTTTTCCCCGCTCTACTCTCTTGTGATGAATTGAGTTTTCCCTTTGAAATTAACTTATCGGATTGAGTCTTGAAGGATTCGAGAACACTCGATGTACGTCTTGCATGTGCTTATCTGTGGTGACAATGGGATATCATGTGATCCACTTGATGTATATTTTGGTGATCAACTTGTGAGTTCCGTGACCTCGTGAACTTATGCATAGGGGTTGGCACACGTTTTCGTCTTGACTCTCCAGTAGAGACTTTGGGGCACTCTTTGAAGTTCTTTGTGTTGGTTGGATAGATGAATCTGAGATTGTGTGATGCATATCGTATAATCATACCCACGGATACTTGAGGTGACATTGCAGTATCTAGGTGACATTAGGGTTTTGGTTGATTTGTGTCTTAAGGTGTTATTCTAGTACAAACTCTATGATAGATTGAACGGAAAGAATAGCTTCGTGTTATTTTACTACGGACTCTTGAATAGATTGATCAGACAGGATAACTTTGAGGTGGTTTCGTACCCTACAATAGTCTCTTCGTTTGTTCTCCACTATTAGTGACTTTGGAGTGACTCTTTGTTGCATGTTGAGGGATGGTTATATGATCCAATTATGTTATTATTGTTGAGAGAAATTGCACTAGTGAAAGTATGAACCCTAGGATTTGTTTCCACGCATTGCAATAGCGTTTTCGCTCACTTTTATCATTAGTTACCTTGCTGTTTTTATATTTTCAGATTACAAAAACCTATATCTACTATCCATATTGCACTTGTATCACCATCTCTTCCCCGAACTAGTGCACCTATACAATTTACCATTGTATTGGGTGTGTTGGGGACACAAGAGACTCTTTGTTATTTGGTTGCAGGGTTGTTTGAGAGAGACTATCTTCATCCTACGCCTCCCACGGATTGATAAACCTTAGGTCATCCACTTGAGGGAAATTTTCTATTGTCCTACAAACCTCTGCACTTGGAGGCCCAACAACGTCTACAAGAAGAAGGTTGTGTAGTAGACATCAGGGCCAGAGTGACCCCACCCCAATGGGTGGGGGAGAATAGGGCTTTGTAAATGCCATCAACGTGAGCGCGGATGTCCGATGGACGGACAAGCTGGTAGTCCCCATCCCATAAGCAATGGATGGAGTTCCGTCGTCGCCGCCCATTCATGATCGCCTGAAAGTAAGCCGTATTAGCGTCTCCACAAAGCACCCATCTCTGGGTACCGCGGAGCCTCCAGTATGCTTCTTCATCCATGTAGATGGTCGAGAGCTGATCCTCAAGATCATATCTCAGCATCCACTCTTCCGGGGAATTCCCGGGAGTGTCAGCGTGGGTGTCCAAGGCCTGGATGGCTGTTAGAAGGGCTTTCTTGCGTCTGTGGAGGTCTCGGCCAAGGTTCGCGCCCCACCCCTTCATAAATTGGCGGGCGAGCTTGGCACAGAACTGCCATGAGTCAACGACAGACACGGAGCGGTGGGGAGATGAGCGCGCAGCGATCCACTTAGCCACGACTGCCTTAAGGAATCCCACCTGGTTGAGCTAGAAGAGCTCAAACTGAAATCATGGCGGGATGGGGGGCGTTCATCGGCGGTGGAGAGGAGGAGAGGGACGTGATCAGACCCGATCCGGGTAATCGCCCGAAGCAAGGCCAAGGGACACCTGAGCTCCCATTCCGGAGAAACTAGGACGTGATGGTTCGTCCAAGTAAAGCTGGCGCCCGTCCGCTCTAGCTCAAGGAGGCCAAGCTCGCTGAAAGGATCGATATGGTTGACTAGAGGGGGGGGGGGTGAATAGGCAACTAACAATTTTTAGCTTTTCTTTAACAATTTAAACTTTGCATCAAAGTAGGTTGTCTAGATATGCAACTAGGTGAGCAACCTATATGATGCAACAAGGATAGGAACACAAGCAAGCAAGATATATGAAACAAATAAGCTTGCACAAGTAAAGGCACGAGATAACCAAGAGTGGAGACGGTGGAGACGAGGATGTGTTGCTGAAGTTCCTTCCCTTTGAGAGGAAGTACGCCTCCGTTGGAGCGGTGTGGAGGCACAATGCTCCCCAAGAAGCCACTAGGGCCACCGTATTCTCCTCACGCCCTCACACAATGCGAGATGTCGTGATTCCACTATTGGTGCCCTTGGAGGCGGCGACCGAACCTTTACAAACTAGGTTGGGGCAATCTCCACAACTCAATTGGAGGCCCCCAACGACACCACGAAGCTTCACCACAATGGACTATGGCTTCACGGTGACCTCAACCGTCTAGGATGCTCAAACACCCAAGAGTAACAAGATCCGCAAGGGATTAGTGGGGGGAATCAAATATCTCTTGGTGGAAGTGTAGATCGGGGCCTTCTCAACAACTCCCGAGCAAATCAACAAGTTTGGTCGGCTAGGGAGTGAGATCGGGTGAAAATGGAGCTTGGAGCAATAATGGAGCTTAGGGGTGGAAGAGGTGAGTCAACGGGGAAGAAGGGGACCCCTTACATAGTGTGGGAAAAGGATCCAACCATTACCCACCAACCAGCCCGCGGCCAGCGGTACTACCGCGCCTGGCCAGCGGTACTACCGCAAGGCCGCGCGGTACTACTGCTTGCAACCAAGCAGTACTACCGCACGGCTGTGCGGTACTACTGTACCGACCCACGGTACTACCGCAACCCCAGCAACAGAAAAGATAAACAGACGCGCAGGAGCTGGGGGCGGTACTTCCACACGCGCGGTACTACCGCGCCCCCCATGCGGTACTACCGCAAGGCAAACACCCCAGCTAGGGAAAGGGAACTTCCGTGCCTACTTCCGCAAAGAAACGGAAGTAGCAAAAACCCGACACAGTAGTACTGCCGAGGGGCGGTACTACTGCCTGACTGCATAGCGCGGTACTACCGCTCGGCGAAAGCGGTACTACCGCGGTAGGTGCAGATGTAAAAAATTACATCCGCCCCTACTACTGCAAAGGGGCGGCACTAGCCTGGTGGGCAGCGGTAGTGCGGCTCCAGGGGAGCGGTACTACCGTGGGCACCTGCGTCTACCGTGGGCACCTGCGTCTACCGTGGGCACCTGCGGTACTACCGCGCCACGGCGTGGTACTACCGCGGATGCCTACGGTACTACCGTTTTCCTGGGAGCAGTACTACCGCAACCAACCACAGCAGCCAGACAAGGGAGGCAAGAAAACGGAGGAAGCTCCAAGGAAAAAGGAGGGGACAAGAAGGATACGTGTATGTGATGATTCCACCCAAACCTTTCCAACGCGGACCCCCTCTTAATAGTACGGCTTTCCTACGACTCAAATCCACCAAAAAGAAACGTAGAAAAGACGTCGTCTTCATCAGTCTTCGAGGGGCACCCAATCGTCTTGTGCCTAGCAATGAAGTGTCTGGAATACTCAAGGCACACGATTAGTCCGCAAATGCGTTGTCATAAATCACCAAAACACTTAGGGATAAATATGCCCTTACAATCTCCCCCTTTTTGGTGGATTGATGACAATACGGGATTTGCACAAGGAAAATAAAATTAAGTAAATGCAAACCCCTCCTCTCTAGAATATAGACGGGCTCCCCGTAGATGTGTGCCACCTAGAAGAGTGCTTTGGACTGCACGACACACGAATACTAGGATCAAAGCTCCCCCTATATTATAGAGACAAGGCATATCTATCACTAGACAAGATAGCACACACATAAGTTAACTACAATAGATAAAGTGCATATGTCTTACACCATATGGGGAAAGGTCTCGAAAGCACAAACCAAACAAGCACAAATGAGGTCCAAAAGACAAAGCAAATAAACGCGCCAAGCACGATACAACGCAAATCCCTACACTCTCTCCCCCTTTGGCATCGAGACGCCAAAAAGGCAGAGAGGACACCTACACACACAGGGTGGCTCAGGCAGAGAAGTCGTCCCACTGCTCCTCGTGCTCCTCGTCAAACTCAGCGGCGGGGATAGTCTCCTCGAAGTCATCCTCTAAACTGGTCCACTTGTATCCCTGCTTTGATATCCAGGCAGCCTCAGGTGTGATGACGTCCTCAGACCCGCCAGACACATCCTCTCCAAAGAGCCTCATAACCTTCTTGTCACGGCGGCAACTCTCCTTGTCTGCCACGTGAGCCCTGTACTGTCCCTCCGCCTGCATGCAGAAGAGAGTCTTCATCTTGTCCTTTAGCTTCTTGGCCCATGACGGCTCAGAGGAAGGAGTGGTGGACCTAGCAGCACGGTCCTCAGCAACATTCTCAACAGCAGCAACCTCCTCCTCACCAGCAGCCCTCCTAGCAGAAGAGGCCTCAGCACGGGTAGTGGTGTTGGCCCAGTTGGGCTTGACACGGAGGCTGATGGACTCATGGCGAATCCAGTCTGGAGCAAGGAACTCATCACCCGGGTACATCTTCTCCCAAGTGGTGGAGAGCAACAGAAACAGGTACGGTCCATAGATAGGTACCTTGCGGGTGAACACCGCAAACCAAAGCTCACACCACATGATGTGTGAGACATCAAGTGGCTGAGTCTGAGAAGAACGTGCCTCTGCACACAGGAGCAACATGTCCACTAGATATGCATGGACCTTGTCCTTGTCGCCAATGCGTGGGAACAGAGTGTTGCGGAAGATGCGATGCATGATATCTAGAAAGGAGTTTAACACCCAAGTTGACTTGCCATTGGGGAGCACCTTCTCAACAAGGAAAGGCTGAAGCAGGTTCTTGTTGGTAGACTCAGAGTTTGCATGGGGGCGAACACCAACGGGGGTGTGAAGCTCGTCATCAGGAATGTGCAGCAGATCCATGAACTCTTTCCATGTAGCAGACAGCTGACGGCCATTGGTCATCCAGGTCATCCTCCGCTCCTCCCCGGGATGAAAGTACACTGAGGCAAAGAACTGACAGATGAGCTCAGGGTCATAGTCATGGTGAAAAGAGATCACCGGCTCAATAGCAAACTGGTCCACCAAGTCCAGAGCCTCTCCAAAATAGTCACGAAACTTGTCCTTCCGCATGTGATGCATGTCTATCCACTTGACCTCCATGAAGGTATTCTGTTTGCTCTTGATCACATCCAGATAGATGAGAACCTGTTGCTTGTTCCAGAACATCTCAGTGCCTCTGAGCACAGCCCGAGGAGTCACATAGGGATTGATCCTCCGGCGTTCGACATACTCAGAGACAAAAATCTTGTCCATGCCCTTAGTAGGTTCCTTTTGCTTGCTGGCAGTGGTCTTGACATTGCGCTTGGGGGCATTGGAGCCCTCTGGGGCTTCATCTTGGGGGTTGGGCAGACGCTTGGAGCCAGTGTCATGACTGGGATTGGAACGGCGAGAGCCACCACCTGAGACACAAAACACAAAACACCCACAACAACCAAGAGGGATTAATGAAAAGACCACAACAAAGCAAGAGAAACAAGCAGAAAGCACACATGATAAATGCCTAGAGAGAGATTTGATCCCTACGGTAGTACTGCCAAGTGCTGCGAAGCTAAGATAGTAGTACTGCTCTTAGACGCGGTAGTACCGTGCAAGGTCACGATAGTACCGGGTCTAGGAGCGGTAGTACGACCTTAGCGCCTCGGCTAGCGCGGTAGTACCGCGTCTGTTGAGCGGTAGTACCGCACGAGCTAGCACGGTAGTACCGCACCTGACGGGCGGTAGTACCGCAAGAGCGGTAGTACCGCACATCAGACACGGTAGTACCGCACCGCGTCAGATCTGAACAGGTTCAAATCTGAGAAAAGCCCGCGAAACCACGGCGGTACTACGGTTGGACAAAGCTACCACAAGACAACATATCAAGTATGATTCCTATGCATCACGACTCTCCTACATCCTACTTTTGCGTAGATTTGGCCTAAAATCTCAAGAACAACAAGTTTTTCCCCAAAAACCTAGAAGCAAGAGAATAGCCAAGAAAAAGAGGGATTTGGGGAAAACCTTGGTCCATGGCAAGAGGAAGTGGTGGGGAATGATCCCACCGGCCGGAATCCGAGGAGAGTGGCCAGAGATGGAGATCCGGTGAGGGCCTCCGGTGCCGTTCTTGAGAGAGAGAGAGACGTGGGGAGAGAGACAAATGAATGGGTATGGGGAGTTGGAACTCCCCTGCCCGAGTCATAACCCCCACGCTCCCTCGACGGCGCGGTAGTACCGTGCCCCGGCGCGGTAGTACCGCCCGGCGTGGTACTTCCGAAGTACCGCACCTGAGCGGTAGTACCGTGCTGTGGCACGGTAGTACCGTGCCTCCCAAAGCGGTAGTACCGCGGCCAGACGCGGTAGTACCGTGAGCTCTTGAAGATGCACGTTTCGAGCACACGAAAAACTGGATCTTTGCACAAACACTCCGAGCCAACACGACACCACAAGACCACACAACACACAAAACCAGAAAGGCACACGACAAACGAAACAACCATGAGACACCACCTCTCCAAAGAGAGGGCGGTGGCCATAGCCACCTATGTTTGAGTCAATTGGTATGACACCGCGAATAATTATCCTTGGGTCCATGACCAAAACTCGTCTTTGAAGCACAAGAACCATCAAACATGGCTAATGTGAAAGACTTGATCGATTTATGCATAATGGGGGGAGGGAGAGTTCATGGAGAGAACATAACTCCCCCTATGTCCATGCCTACATCTAAATAGGACAACACGTTGAGTATGGTGGGGTGTGCAAGGGTTCAAGCAACATTGCTCGAATCAATGATATTTAGCTCATGCCTTAACTCACGAAATCTTGTTTCATCCAAGGGCTTCATGAAGATATCTGCAAGGTTATCATCAGTGTTGACATAGTTGAACTCTATCTCTCCTCGCCTAATGTGATCCCGGATGAAGTGATACCGAATCTCAATATGCTTCGTCTTGAAGTGTTGCACCGGGTTGAGAGAGATCTTGATGGCACTTTCATTGTCACACCAAAGAGGCACTTTGTCACAAATGACACCGTAATCCTTTAAAGTTTGCCTCATCCATAAGAGTTGTGCACAACAACTACCGGCCACCACAAACTCCGCTTCGGTGGATGAGAGAGACACACAACTTTGCTTTTTGGAAGACCAACTTACCAAAGAGCAACCAAGAAATTGGCACCCTCCGGAAGTGGACTTCCTATCCACTTTGTCTCCCGCCCAATCGGAATCCGAATACCCTACAAGCTTGAAGTTTGCTCCTCTTGGGTACCATAGGCCAAATTTTGGGGTATGAGCCAAATATCGAAAGATCCGTTTGACCGCCACATAGTGACTTTCCTTAGGTGCGGCTTGAAAACGTGCACAAATTCCCACACTCAACATGATATCCAGTCTAGATGCACAAAGGTAAAGCAAGGAACCTATCATGGAGCGATATACCTTTTGATCCACCGCTTTACCATTGGGATCTATGTCAAGTTGGCACTTGGTGGGCATGGGAGTGGAAGCCGGCTTGACATCACTTAGCTTGAATCTTTTGAGCATGTCTTGAGTATATTTGGCTTGATTGATGAAGGTTCCTTCTCTTCTTTGCTTCACTTCGAACCCTAGAAAGAACTTCAACTCTCCCATGGAAGACATCTCGAACTTTGAGGTCATGAGAGCGGCAAATTCCTCATTGAAAGCTTTGTTAGGGGAACCAAAGATAATATCATCAACATATAATTGGCACACAAACAACTCCCCTTTGACCTTCTTAGTAAAAAGAGTGGGGTCGATTAGCCCAACTTCGAAACCACGGTCTTGTAACAACTCGGTAAGGTGGTCATACCACACACGTGGGGCTTGTTTAAGGCCATAGAGTGCCTTATCGAGTTGATACACATGATCGGGAAAGTAGGGATCCTCGAACCCGGGGGGTTGCTTGACATAAACCAATTCATTAATGGGACCATTAAGAAAAGCACTCTTCACATCCATTTGTTGTAACTTAAAGTTATGATGAGAAGCATAGGCAATCAACATGCGAATAGATTCAAGACGAGCAACGGGAGCAAAGGTTTCACCGTAGTCGATACCCTCGACTTGGGAGTAGCCTTTTGCTACCAAACGAGCCTTATTGCGAATGATAATCCCATGGGCATCTTGCTTGTTCTTAAATATCCACTTGGTTCCGATGACATTGTGGTTCCCCGTTGGTCTTGGCATCAATCTCCACACTTTGTTGCGCTCGAAGTTGTTGAGTTCTTCATGCATGGCATTGAGCCAATCCGGATCTTCTAGCGCCTCATAGACCTTGTGGGTTTCCACACAAGAGACAAACGCGTGATGCTCACAATAACTTGCTAATTGTCTATGAGTGCTTACCCCCTTTCATAAGCTTCCAAGCACATTCGTCATGAGATGATCCTTGGTGGAGAGCTTGGAAGCAACCTTGGTGGCACGACGCTCTAATTCCTCCTCGGGGGTGAGACAGGAGTGGTCACTTGATCATTTTGAGCATCGTCTTGAGCTTGTTCTTGTTCTTGAACTTGCTCAGAGGAGAGAACTTGACCTTGGGCATCACTAGATGTGTCAACACTGTCTTGAGCGTGATCTTGCCCTTGGTCATGTTCTTGAGGATGAGGGCCTTCATGTTGTTCTTCGGAAGCGTGTGGGCCTTGGGTTGGTGATGGCTCCGCTAGAGTGGAGCTTTGTCCTTCTCCTTCGGCCACAAGGGGTTCCTCAATGGGTAGGATAAAGCCAACACCAATTCTTCTTATGGCTTGGGGAGGAATTTCATCACCTACATCACAAGTGCCACTTTGCTCCACTTGGGAGCCGTTATTCTCATCAAACTCCACGTTACACGTCTCCTCAATAAGTCCCGTGGATTTATTGAGGACACGGTAAGCATGAGAGTTTGTAGCATAACCAACAAATATGCCCTCATAAGCTCTAGCCACAAATTTAGACAACTGAACACCTTTCTTGAGAATGAAACACTTACACCCGAACACCCGGAAGTACTTGAGGTTGGGCTTGTTACCAGTGAGTATCTCATATGGAGTCTCGTGCAAGCCCTTGCGGAGGTAGAGCCGATTGGATGCATGACACGCGGTGTTGATGGCTTCGGCCCAAAAGTTGTATGGAGACTTGAACTCCGCCATCATGGTCCTTGCCGCATCCATCAACGTCCAGTTCTTCCTCTCCGCAACACCATTTTGTTGAGGGGTGTAAGTTGCGGAATATTGATGCTTGATCCCCTCATCACTAAGAAACTCATCCAAGGTGTAGTTCTTGAACTCGGTGCCGTTTTCACTTCTTATTGTCAAGATCTTTGCATTGTATTGACGTTGTGCTTCATTTGCAAAATCAATGACGGTTTGTTGGGTCTCGCTCTTCCTCTTGAAGAAATATACCCACGTGTACCTTGAGTAGTCATCCACAATCACCAAGCAATACTTCCTACCTCCAAGACTATCGAAGGATGGAGGCCCAAAGAGATCCATGTGAAGGAGCTCCAAAGGCCTCTTTGAATAAATGATAGTCATGGGAGGGTGAGCCTTCTCATGTAGCTTTCCTTCGATACAAGCACTGCAAGCACGATCTTTAGCAAAACTAACATTCGTTAGTCCATGGACATGGTCCCCCTTGAGGAGACTTTGCAAAGATCTCATATTGACATGGGCTAAACGGCGATGCCAAAGCCATCCCACATCAACTTTAGCCATTAGGCACGTCGCGGTCTTAGTGGGTTGCTTCGAAAAGTTAATCACATATAGACCGTTCTCGACATGCCCAACAAAGGCTACTTTAAGAGTCTTGCTCCACAAGAGGGTCACGGTATCGATATCAAAGAAAGTGGCAAAGCCCATGATTGCAAGTTGACGAACGGAAAGTAAATTGTATGCAAGGGACTCAACAAGCATGACCTTCTCGATCGTGAGATCATGAGAGATGACCACCTTGCCAAGTCCCAATACCTTAGAAGATGAGGCGTCACCCCACTCGACATTGGTGGGCATAGATGGGACCTTGTGCATGTCCACCACCAAGTCCTTGCTTCCGGTCATATGATTTGTAGCTCCACTATCGAGCAACCATGATCCCCCACCGGAAGCAAACACCTACAAGAGATCAATGCTTGGTTTTAGGTACCCATTTTGTAATGGGTCCTTTGATGTTAGTAACAAGGGTCTTTGGAACCCAAATAGACCATTCAATGTATTCATGAAGAGAACCAACAAATTTGGCATAAACATGCCCATCACTAGCACGGCATAACACATAAGAAGGATTAAAATCGCCGGCTTTGTTGGGAGGGGTGGCATTGCCCTTCTTGACATTGCCGCCCTTTGCAATGTTCTTATTCTTCTCCTCGGAGGAACTCTCTCCCTCCTTCACAAAGGTTTGCATGAGAGGAGGAGGTCGTTTGGTCTTGTCATTCTTCTTCTTGTTCTTGGAGTCGGGCACGTACCCAACCCCTTCCTTGGCCACAACTCCCTTTTGGTTGATCAAGAGATCGTTGAGGTTCTTCTTGCCTTGTATGCAAGTCGCAAGACCTCTCTCAAGTTGCCCCTTTAGCTTAGCGTTCTCCTCAACGAGATGCACATGCTCACAACACGGGTTAGTAGCATTTGCATTATCAATTAACATCATACGAGGGAAAGTGGCCTTTTCCTTGGTTAGCTTTACTTGAAGTTGATCATGCGACTCTTTGAGGCTAGCATGAGCACCCTTCAAGACCTTGTGAGCCTTGTCAAGTAGATCAAACTCCTATTTGAGTCTAGCAAAATCAACCTCAAGTTTGGCCTTCTCGGAGTTTAGCACATGAGAAACAATGAGGACATGATCATAATCTTTCTTTAACTTAGCATGATCAACATTGTGTGACTCCTCAAGAGCAAACGAAGACCACGCTCTTCCTCAAGAGCATTGGAAAGATCCGAAATCTCATCGGCATAGTCACGACTATGCCCTTCCATCTTAGTGATGGTGTTTTCGTGAGCCTCGATCATGTCATTGGCTTCACCAAGTTGTTCCAAGAGAGCAACAAAGTGCTTCTTGGATTTTCCCTTGAGTTTGCCCATAAAGGCCTCAAACTCATTAGCCTCCACATTATCTTCCTCAAGTTCATTAATGCTATCCGTCGGAGAAGGGTGATTAATGATGGTAGTTTTGATGTTGGGGGTTACCTTGTTGGTGGCTTTAGCCATGAGGCACTTGGCGGTGATGCTCTCATTGGGTGAGTCGAAGAGAGACACCCGTGGAGTCGTTGCAATGGCAACGGAGGCCATGGCAACCGACTCATCACTTTCATCATCGTCATCATCCTCATTGTACTCTTCTTGTACCACCAATGCATTGGGAGGCGTCTTCTTGGTGAAGTTGCTCTTGTTGGGGAACGACTTGGCCTTGTCCTTTCGGATGAGCTTGCCACCATTGTCTTCCCTCTTCTCATACAGGCATTCCGCAACAAAATGACTCACGTTGCCACAATTGTAGCAAGTCCTTACACGTTGCTTGCTCTTCGTGCCACTTGAGTTGTTTTTGCTAAAGTTTGGCCTCGAGTTTTTCTTGCTCCAAAATTGCTTTGAAGCAAGTGCCATGTGTTCATGATATGCATACTTCATATCTTCGGGGTTGCTCTCCTCTTCTTCCTCTTCTTCTTTTTCAACGGTGAGCTTGGCCTTCAATGCAAGGTTAGGCTTCTTTGCCCTTTGAGAACGAAGTACCGCATTGTTGGCGGTCTTGTCCAAAATGTTCATGGCCACAAACTCATCCAACACTTCGCTTGAGGTCAAAGTGTGGAAGTCCGGTCTTTGACGAATGACGGAGGACATGGCCTTGTGATAGGGCATCATTGCCTTGAGGAATTTGCACTTGATCCAATTGTCATCCGTGTCCTTGCTCCCGTGATCTCGTAGTGAGACCGCGAGTTTGGTTACTCTCCGATAAAGCTCACGAGGTTCTTCATCTTCTTTCATTACAAACTCATCGGCCTCATCTTGCACCACTTCATAGTTGGAGCGTTGAATGCTTGCGCTTCCCCGGTAGAGAGAGACAACACAATGTCATGCATCTTTGGCCAAGGCAAAGGGACGAAGATGAGGTAGGTCTTCGGGTGGAATTGCATCTTGAATGATGAAGAGAGCATTCTCATTGAATTGATTGTCCGCGGCTTCTCGAGGAGTGAAGTTGCTTGGATCATGTGGATAGAAACCTTTTTCAATGGTTCTCCAAAGGTTAGTGTTCACATGATTTAAATGACATTTAAAGCGGTAAACCCAAGAATCAAAGTCCTCATTTTTCACAATCTTAGGGGGAGGGCCGGCATGATTCAAATGAGTGGAAGGAACCGGTCCACCATAAACAAGTGGTGGTTCCACATGGGCAAAGATGCCGGTGCCATTCTTACCACTAGAAGAAGGAGCCTTTTCACTACTAGCTCCCCCTTGTCGGGGATAGCATCCGTCACCTTGTCGGCGGGGTCACCCACTTTCAACGGTGCGGTGGATAGTTTAAGCCCCTCAAGAAATTTAGTAAGCATGCTTTCAACTTCGGTCGTCATGGAGGTTTTCAATGTCTCCAAGGCCACATTGAACTCCTCACGAGAGACCGAGGTTCTCCCATCGCCCGTAGACGAGGTCGGATTCACACCGGAGTGTTCCTCCACACCGTCTACGGTATCAACCATACTCTTTGGATGGTAAAGTCCTTAATAAAGAGACGAGGCTCTGGTACCAATTGAAAGGATCGATATGGTTGACTAGAGGGGGGGGTGAATAGGCAACTAACAATTTTTAGCTTTTCTTTAACAATTTAAACTTTGCATCAAAGTAGGTTGTCTAGATATGCAACTAGGTGAGCAACCTATATGATGCAACAAGGATAGGAACACAAGCAAGCAAGATATATGAAACAAATAAGCTTTCACAAGTAAAGGCACGAGATAACCAAGAGTGGAGACGGTGGAGACAAGGATGTGTTGCCGAAGTTCCTTCCCTTTGAGAGGAAGTACGTCTCCGTTGGAGTGGTGTGGAGGCACAATGCTCCCCAAGAAGCCACTAGGGCCACCATATTCTCCTCACGCCCTCACACAATGCGAGATGCCGTGATTCCACTATTGGTGCCCTTGGAGGCGGCGACTGAACCTTTACAAACTAGGTTGCGGCAATCTCCACAACTCAATTGGAGGCTCCCAACGACACCACGAAGCTTCACCACAATGGACTATGGCTTCGCGGTGACCTCAACCGTCTAGGATGCTCAAACACCCAAGAGTAACAAGATCCGCAAGGGATTAGTGGGGGGAATCAAATATCTCTTGGTGGAAGTGTAGATCAGGGCCTTCTCAACCACTCCCGAGCAAATCAACAAGTTTGGTCGGCTAGGGAGTGAGATCGGGCAAAAATGGAGCTTGGAGCAATAATGGAGCTTAGGAGTGGAAGAGGTGAGTCAACGGGGAAGAAGGGGACCCCTTATATAGTGCGGGAAAAGGATCCAACCGTTACCCACCAACCAGCCCGCGGCCAGCGGTACTACCGCGCCTGGCCAGTGGTACTACCGCAAGGCCGTGCGGTACTACTGCTTGCAACCAAGCGGTACTACCGCACGGCTGTGCGGTACTACTGTACCAACCCACGGTACTGCCGCAACCCCAGCAACAGAAAAGATAAACCGACGCGCAGGAGCTGGGGGCGGTACTTCCGCACGCGCGGTACTACCGCGCCCCCCATGCGGTACTACCGCAAGGCAAACACCCCAGCCAGGGGGAAGGGAACTTCCGTGCCTACTTCCGCAAAGAAACAGAAGTAGCAAAAACCCGAGACAGTAGTACTGCCGAGGGGCGATACTACTGCCTGACTCATAGCGCAGTACTACCGCTCGGCGAAAGTGGTACTACCGCGGTAGGTGCGGATGTAAAAAATTACATCCGCCCCTACTACCGCAAAGGGGCGGCACTAGCCTGGTGGGCAGCGGTAGTGCGGCTCTAGGGAGCGGTACTACCGTGGGCACCTGCGGCACTACCGCGCCACGGCATGGTACTACCGCGGATGCCTACAGTACTACCGTAGTCCTGGGAGCAGTACTACCACAACCAACCACAGCAGCCAGACAAGGGAGGCAAGAAAACGGAGGAAGCTCCAAGGAAAAAGGAGGGGACAATAAGGAGACGTATACGTGATGATTCCACCAAAACCTTTCCAACGCGGACCCCCTCTTAATAGTATGGCTTTCCTACGACTCAAATCCACCAAAAAGAAACGTAGAAAAGACGCCGTCTTCATCAGTCTTCGAGGGGCACCCAATCGTATTGTGCCTAGCAATGAAGTGTCTGGAATACTCAAGGCGCACGATTAGTCCACAAATGCGTTGTCATCAATCACCAAAACACTTAGGGATAAATATGCCCTTACACTCTCGATGCAATCGTTGAACATCTGCAGCCGGGGCCGGTTGATCCGGTCATTGTTCTTCTCATCCGGGGAGCAGATGAGGTTCAAGTCTCCTCCCACGACTACAGGGAGGAGGGAAGCTGGGACATTCTGTTGCAGCTCAGCGAGGAAGGCTAGGGAGAGACGGTGGTCTGCCGGTCCATAGACAATGATGACCTCCCATTTGAAGTTGAGTGCCCGTTCGAAGATCTCCATACTGACGAAGAATTCGCCCCGGTCCATACCGCCCACCTCAAAGGTGGCATCCTTCATGCCTAACATGATGCCACCCGAGTGCCCAGTGGTCCCACTAGAAGGGAGCCAATGCTAGGCGAATAGGTGGGGGCTAAGACAATCTAGCTCGTGAAGGGAAAACTCAGTGTGCATGGTTTCCTGGATGGCAATGATGTCAACGTGCTCGTCACGCATGTACTCAATGAGTTGGGGGCGACGACCGTCATGGCCGAAGCCGTGGATGTTCCAGAAGAGGACATGCATCTAAACCCCCATTGGGGGGCTGCTTGACCCCAGAACGGTGGAGGTGCTGTGGGCCCTGAGAGCCGCCGTGCGGGAGCGGGTACAACCGCGGATTTCCTCGACCGGCACCCCTGCAGGAGGGTGGGATGCCGATGTGCGAAGGAGACAGGCCCGGGTCTCGGCAAGTTTCCTGTCAAGGATCTCGCGGGCTTGGATGGCCGCAATCTGCTCTAGGGGGGGCTAACTCCCCCCTGAAAACAACAGGCGAGTCTGCAGCCACCTTGGCGAGGTGGCCGAGCGGAATAGCCTCAAGTGCAGGAAACGAACAACTGGAAGAACTGGAGGGGATGTTGGTCGCACCTGGCTCGAGGTTCCAGGCCACCGCCTGGAGCTTAGCACGCTCAGAGCTGGACGGCGTCGGGAAGCCAGACGGGTGGTCCGCATCGAGATGGGCACTGCGGCGGGAAGCAGTCACCAGAGTCGACGAGGCCCGGGTCCGTCGGGCGTATGACACCGTCCAAGGTGGGTAGGAGGCGATGGGGATGACCACGTCATCGGTGGCCCCCAGGAGCAGCCGAGTCGGAGAAGCAGGTGTAGGAGACTCCAACGGGGCACCGGATTTCAGTGTGGCGTTCGTTGAGCAGATGCACTATCTCTGCAACTTGATGCATATTTCCGGATCGATCATCCCGCCCAACTTTTACAAGGGTGATGATCTCGGCAAAGTCTGTCTCAACCTAAAGTGGGGCTTGAGACCAATGTAGAGCTAGACAGAGGCCTTCCTCACAAGCTGCTAGTTCTGGTTCTAGGGGTCCCTCGTAATCAAACATCCATCTGCACGCGACAAAGATAACCTGCCCTTCATGGTCCCGTCGAATCATTCCGGCACCCGCAACACCATTTTCCGCCACAAATGAGCCACCAAAATTAAGCTTCACGTGTCCTCCTGGTGGGGGTTCCCATTTAACTTCAGGTTTTGTGTGGGTCACAGTATGAACTACTATTGTGGTATTTGCACTGAGGTTAGCGGGAACCTTGCGTTTAGTGAAATCAGCGTGTGGATAGTGTGTGATCATTAGTAGGTGGTCTTCATACCCACACAAGAATTTCTTGGAAGCTTCAATAGTAATTAATGGATTTCCATCTGTTAGCTCATTGTGCACATGCCACACCCGCCAGAGTACCATGAGAAGGAGCATGCGATGTGTGTCATTGGGCTGTTGTATTAGCATGAACAACCAATCAGGTTCGGAGTTCCATAGTGCTTCATCCGGTGGGAGATCCCACACAGATCTCATTGCATCCCATAGGTGCCTAGCATGAGGACATTGTAGGAGTGCATGGTGCGTTGTCTCTTCCTCTAGCCCACATGTCGTACATATACCATCAGGTTCCATGTTCCTACGCTGCATGTTGCTCCAAGTGGCTAATGCTTCGCGCACAGCTTTCCAAGCAAAGACACGTACTTTAGGTGGTTCTCCACATTTCCACAGGAGGTTCCATGCTATTCTGAATCCATCAGTCTTGTGCTGGACTCACCGACACACTGCCGATCATGTTATACGCTGAGCGGGCTGAGAAACACCCATGTTTGTCTGGTTGCTATGCGATAACATCATCCCCAACTGCTTAGATGCCTTGATTTTCAGTATATTTTCAGCGTCTATTGGGAAAAAGTGTTGCCTGAGGATTGGAACATTCCATGTGCTATCCGTGTTTAGAAGTTCGGCCACCCATTTGAGTCTGCAGTGGCGCTTAGGCGTGATCGGTTTGAAACGTGCACCATTTGGGATTGAGGGGTCATGCCATATTCTGATGTTTGCTCCATTCCCGATGTGCCATATATACCCTTGCTTTACCAGTTCCAAGCCATGTTCAATAGCCAGCCAAGCGCTTGACCCATTTCGTGTAAAAACTGTATCTGTAATATTGCCAGAGGGGTAGTACTTCGCACGGAGGACCTGAGCACAAAGGCTATCCGGAAATTCTATGAGACGCCAAGCTTGACGTGCTAACAGAGATTAATTAAACAACCGAAGATCCTTGAAGCCCATACCACCTCTTCCTTTGGGTCGTAGCATGCTTTCCCAACTGACCCAGTGGGTCTTGCATTTTCCCCCACCAATACCAACAAATCATCTATGTTAAATCATCGCATAGGCCAACTGGAAGTTTAAAGACACTCATAATATACACGGGTAGTTCTTGCACCACAGCTTTGATTTTTATCTCCTTCCCAGCCATGGATAGATGATTATCACCCCATTCCATTAGGCTCTTTGCTAGCTTCTCCTATAGGCTTTTTAGTTTCCCTTTGCTCATTCTGCCATCGGGTGTTGGTAGGCCAAGATATTTGGCTTCGAAAGTGGTTTGTGTGACTTGTAAGATACTCCTAATACCCTCCTGAATTTCTTGCCGACATGCCGGGCTGAACAAGATTGAGCACATTTGTGGATTGATCATTTGTCCCGTACCTTTAGCATACACTTCCATAACATGCTTCACTCTATGTGCTTGCCCCACTTCTGCTTTGAAGAACAAAAGTGTGTGATGTCTACTACGCAACCTTCTTCTTGTAGACTCGTGTTGGGCCTCCAAGCGCAGAGTTTTGTAGGATAGTAGAAAATTCCCCTCAAGTGGATGACCTAGGGTTTATCAATCTGTGGGAGGCATAGGATGAAGATGGTCTCTCTCAAACAACCCTGCAACCAAATAACAAAGAGTCTCCTATGTCCCCAACACACCCAATACAATGGTAAATTGTATAGGTGCACTAGTTCGGCGAAGAGATGGTGATACAATTGCAATATGGATGGTAGATATATGTTTTTGTAATCTGAAATTATAAAATCAGCAAGGTAACTAATAGTAAAAGTGAGCAAAAACGGTATTGCAATGCTTAGAAACAAGGCCTAGGGTTCATACTTTCACTAGTGAAATTTATCTCAACAATGATAACATAATTAGATCATATAACAATCCCTCAACGTTCAACAAAGAGTCACTCCAAAGTCGCTGATAGCAGAGGATAAATGAAGAGATTATTGTAGGGTACGAAACCACCTCAAAGTTATTCTTTCTAATCGATCTATTGGGCTATTCCTATTGTTGGGGAACGTAGTAATTTCAAAAAAATTCCTACGCACACGCCAGATCATGGTGATGCATAGCAACGAGAGGGGAGAGTGTTGTCTACATACCCTTGTAGATCGTTTGCGGAAGCGTTATATCAATGCGGTTGATGTAGTCATACGTCTTCACGATCCGACCGATCCAAGTACCGAAAGCACGACACCTCCGAGTTCTGCACACGTTCGGCTCGGTGACGTCCTCGCCTTCTCGATCCAGCAAGAGGGGCGTAGTAGTAGATGAGTTCCGGCAGAACGACGACATGGTGACGGTGTTGGTGAAGAACAATCTCCGCAGGGCTTCGCCTAAGCACTACGAAAACTATGACGGAGGGTAAACTAGAGGGGACAGGGTTGCCAGCACACGGCTTCGTGTTTCTTGATGTGTCTTTGGTGCTAGCCCTGCCCCTCTATTTATCTGTTGAGCCCTGGGGTCGAAACTTGGAGCAAAAGCCTCCTCAAAGTCGGTTTTCCCGAAAGGCAAGAGTCCCACTCGGACTCCAGGACCAAACGCCACAATCCTTGGCGTCTGGCCCAGACGCCATGGGCCTCGGCGTCTGGCCCAGGGCTAGACGCTAGGGTCTCCGGCGTTTGGCCCTCTGGCCTCTGCAAAACTCCTTTTGCACCGACTTATAGCCCCATGGGCCTGACCCCTTGGCCAAACCTGTAACACCCCGGATGTAATTTACCTAATATGTAATCCAACTCTTGCCGTTTCCGGCGTTAAGTTATTTTATTTTCTCGGGTTCGGGTTTTTGTCACCGTGTGTTGTTGTCGTTGTCATGCATCTCATATCATGTCATCATGTGCATTGCTTTTGCATACGTGTTCATCTCATGCATTTGAGCATTTTCCCCGTTGTCCGTTTTGCATTCCGGCGCTCCGTTCTCCTCCGGTGGTCATTTCTACCTTTCTTTCGTGTGTGGGGATTAAACATTTGCGGATTGGACCGAGACTTGCCAAGCGCCCTTGGTTTACTACCGGTAGACCGCCTGTCAAGTTTCGTACCATTTGGACTTCGTTTGATGCTCCAACGGTTAACCGAGGGACCGAGAAGGCCTCGTGTGTGTTGCAGCCCAACACCCCTCCATTTCGGCCCAAAACCCACCAAAACCCTCTCCATCATCTAGAGCGTTCGATCACGATCGCGTGGCCAAAAACCGCACCTCATTTGGACACTCCTAGCTCCCTCTACCTCTATATAAAGACCACCCTCTCGAAATTCTCGTTCTTCTTCCCCCGAAAACCCTAAAATTTCGTCTGCTCCGCCGCCGGACGTGTCCACTCCCGCTGGACACGGCCCGCGCCGCCGCGCCCGGCCACTCAGGAGCCGCCACGTGGCCGGCCGCCCCCTTCCACCGTCGCGGCCCGCCCGTCCCGCAGCCGGCCCCCGAGGCCCATCGACCGGGCTCCTCGCCGCCCCGCCGCCTGGGAGAGCCTCGCCGCCCCGCCGCCTGGGAGAGCCTCGCCGCCCCGCGCCTCTCTCCTCCGCCGCAGGTCACC
>NC_041392.1:471151328-471185735 GCF_002162155.2 Triticum dicoccoides | reverse complement strand
ATCATGCATATCATATTTTATTTTGCTTTTGGTTTTGATCCTAGAAAATCCTAAGCAACTCAAGGACCCACGGAGAGAGTTGGGGATTTCGTTATTTACATATTTGAGTTTTCTCAAATTATGTAAACAGGATCATTTGATTTTATTTATTTTATCATCAATTATTTCTATTACAAAAATATGAGAGAGGGAATAAAATGACTTTCCCAAAATATAGAAATATTGAGGATTTAATAAAAAAATCAAATAAGATTTATTTCGGAGTTTTTCGGTATTTTTAATTGAATTTAGGAAAAATGCGCGTTTTTCAAAGTTGTAGTTTGGGCCCAGATAAATGTTCACTTTATCGGGCTTGATTTTAGAAACCCGGGAAAATTTATTTCGTGATTTTTGGAGTCCGTTTAGTATTTCTTTTTATTTTTCTTCCGAGCGGAATTATTTAAAAAAAACGCGGAACCGACTTTGGGCCGTACTCGGCCAGGACACCGCCGGCCGAGGCCTTTATAAGGCACTGCCCCGGCCCGAGAGCCTAGCCCCGCGCCCGAAACCCTAGCTAGCCGCCGTCCTAGCCAGCCGCCGCCGCCGCCAGCCGCCACCGCCGACCCGCCGCCGACTCGCCGGAGCAGCGCGCTGCCCGAGGTTCGCCGCCGCCTTGTTTTTCCGTGCCGTTTAAAAAAAAAAATTCTGTTCGTCGTTTTTCTTTTTCGTCGGATTTTTCGCGGTTATTTTCTGATCGCGATTTCGGATCCGATTTTTGTTTTAGTATAACTTTTCGCTCGTTTATCGGAATCAGGCGATTCAAGCGCCTGGAGTTTTGTCTCGAAACCCTCTTTCCGAATAATCAACTTAAACAAGTTTTTGCTACTGTAAAATTTGCCTTAGATCCAGATTACTAGAACGAAGTTGTTTTCTTCCGCCGTTTGACTTCTTTTGCTTCGTTCGATTTGATTCTTTTTGCCAACCAGGGTTCTTAAGTTGAACTTTCTGGTTAGATCTTCTATTTGAGTTTTACCTGTGCATTAGATGAGTACTTATTGTATGCTTGTTGTTTGTCTGTGATAGAATACCCGAAGTGCGCCGTCTGTTACATTGAATCTCTAGGTTATGCGGATCATCAGCAAGGCAAGTAACACTTTGATCATACCTTTTTCTACAACCCAGTCTTATTGCATTAGATCAATCCTCACACATTGCATGATTAGGATCTAATTAAATTGTGGGATGGGAAGTAGATGAGGTAGTACCTATTACCTGTTTATTATCAAACCTTTGGGAGTTACTTCTACGTTTGCTTGTTATGCCATGCTATGCTAGTAGACGTGGATTGGGTGAGTGAAATCCATGACAGATGTGAGATTGTTAATTAATGGTTTATCTAAGGTGGCAACTTAAACACACATCTGGGTGGATTGAGGCACCTGGGGTTTCCAGGACTTGCCTGTTTTTCTTTTGGACCGCCACCCAGGCTCAAAGGGATCATGAGATTATTCATACTAGAAACTTCCGTGTGCAGCCACAAGCCATTATAGGCTCTGGCATAGTTGACTAAGTTGTGCGAACTCTTACAGTGGTAGACTAGCAGATGTAGGGGATGTAGGTGGTACGGTCTACTTGATCGTAAGGTGCTAGCGCTTCTGAAAGACTATGTCTCGGTCATCCGTCTTCTCAAACACCCTGTAGTGCGAGAAACCAAACGGAGGCGATCGAGTCTTGTGGGGAAAAGTGCGCAAACCTCTGCAGAGTGTAATAAACTAATCATGGTTAGCCGTGTCCCCGGTTATGGACATCTTGAGTATCTGGTACCTGGATTTTCATGTGAATCTCAACATGTTACTCTAAAGTTAATGTTGTTGGGTTTTAATAATGTTACTTTAATTGGGATTGAGAATGCTGTCAACCATTCTCAATGTTTAACAACCACCATGATAGTAATTAAATTTATTCCTTTGCAGTAGGGAAAAATTGGCTTTACGCAAAAATAGTAACCATAGAGCTTTCCACCAGCCAAATATGCATATAGTATAGCTGTTGCATTACATTGTTCTCTCTTGTGTTACCTTGCCAGCATATTCCATGTGCTGACCCGTTTCGGGCTGCAACGTTAATGTTGCAGACTTTTCAGACGACGATTAAGGAGTTTTTAGGTCGTGGTTCTATACTCAGTGATGCCGTTGGAGTTGATGGACTCACTTATCTTCCAAGCCTTCCGCTGTTATCGTCACTAGATGGCGTTAAGCCATATTTATTGTAATAAGTTCTCTTTTGAGACACTCGATGTAATAAGTGTGTGATTGCTACTCTGCTATAAATCCTCCGAGTACTGTGTGGTGTCAGCATTACTGATCCAGGGATGACACCGGAGCACAGAGATCAAACTGTTTGAGGTCTGGTCGCTACAGAGATGGTATCAGAGCACACGCTGACTGTAGGACACGACCACTAAGCTAAAGACCTAGATCACTACTCACTCTCTTCTCTTCTGACTTCTCATCTTTTCTACTCTTTAGGATGGCGGATGCAAGGAACAAGTTCACACCCTTTGGACGCCACTTGAAGGAAGTCACTAGATACCTGAACATAGGAGTACCAAGCTTGACGGGAATCTACAACGCCACTTTACCTGAAGAAGAGTGCTGGATGATTCAAGTTCAAGTTCCAGGAAGGACGTTCATGCCAGTCACTGAGCCCATAGAGTTTTCTTTTGATACACCAACTTGGAGTCTAGGAAAGAGTATGGCAGCTCACATTGCCATGGGACGCATTGGAGAAGTCTACCGCAAGGATCTCAAGAATACTATCTACCAGATTTGCGGACGCCGAGATGAACACTGGGAGATGATTAGCACCAGGAAAGATAGATCAATTGCAGCTTTTATTCAGGAGTTAAACCAGCACATTCGACGACAGGAGAACCAAATGTGCGCCGACATGATAGATCTGAAGAAGGCTAAGACTAGAATCAAGGAACTGGAGGAAGAACTTAAGGCTACACATGAAGATTATGAAGAAGAAATTGAAGTATTGGTGGAGAAGAATGACGATCTGATCAAGAAGATTGGAATATTTATGGGAGGCCCGACACCAGTAGATGAAGACGAAGAACCCAAGGAGATTAGCCCGGAAGACTACATCATCATCGACGGCACCGACTCGGAAGCAGATAGTAGCGATGTTGATGAAGCAGGAGCAGATATCATGGAGTCTACAACCATAGAATATTTCTAGTAGACCACCTCATCAGTAGTAGTAGTCCACCATGTAAATATAGTAGCCCGAGCACTTTTGCGATAGCTAGATCGATTGTATGTCCTTGTTTGATTGATTGAAGTGAATTGTGTGCTTTTGCCTCATGTGCATATGGCTAGTGTTTTCCCTTTAGACCCCCTCTATTCTTATATCTCGTCTTTTCTAAAACCCTCAGATGCCTCCGAGACGTGACCCCGGATTTGCCTTTCCGCCGGAGCTCACTCAGTTGATCCAGCAGCAGAACACTTTGATGCAGTTGCTAGTTCAGAATCAGAATCAGGGGAACAACAACAACAACAACCCACCACCACCACCTGTTGACCACTTAGCCCGTTTTCTTAGGCTGAAGCCGCCGGTGTTTTCCAGTAGCACCGAGCCGATAGTAGCAGATGATTGGCTCCACAAGATAGCTAGGGAGTTGACCACAGTAGGATGCACAGATGCGGAGAAGGTGAAGTTTGCCGCACATCAGTTAGAAGGACCTGCAGCATCCTGGTGGGAGAATTTCACAACCACCTTCCCAGTCGACACTGTCACATGGGACCAGTTTCAGCAGGCTTTTCGTACTGCCCATGTTTCAGCAGGAGCAATGGCCATGAAGAAGCGTGAGTTTCGTAACTTGCGCCAAGGAGGACGGACAATTGGCCAGTATGTGGAGGAGTTTAGTAAGCTAGCACGTTATGCCCCAGATGACGTTGCTACGGATGCAGCTAAGCAGGAGAAATTCCTGGAAGGACTGAATGATGAGTTGAGTATGCAGTTGATGGTAGACACCTTCAACAACTACCAGGAGTTGGTAGACCGTGCTCTTATGATTGAAGGGAAGCAGCAGCAAATTGAGAATCGCAAGAGGAAGTATGGACAAGGAAAGTATAATTCAGGAGCTCAGCAGAAGCCATGTTTTACCCCTAGACCGGGAGGACATTTTCAGCATACCCATGGAGTAGGTAGCTCGCACAATCACAATGGCACCAAGAATGGTAATGGGAATGGAGGAAGCAATGGACAGAACCGCAACACCCCATCAACCCCAGCCAAGAAGGACTTGAGTCGTGTCACTTGTTATAAGTGTTCGAAGCCAGGACATTATGCAAATGAATGTCCTGAAGGCCAAAATGGCAATGGAAGTTCTGGGAAGAAGCCGAACCCTTTCAACAGGGGACAGGTGAACCACGTTAGCGTGGAGGAGGTTGAAGCTCAGCCCGATGCAGTAATAGGTAAGTTTTTGGTTAAGTCATTTACTGCACTCGTTCTTTTTGATACTGGTGCATCGCATTCATACATCTTAAGGGGATTTGTGGACAAGTATAACCTACCAACCCAAGCCCTTAGGTCACCCATGTTAGTAACCTCGCCAGGAGCAGAGTATGTGGCAAGTCTATGGTGTGATCGGTTACCATTAAGGATTGGTAACTATGTTTTCCCTCAGACCTAATAGTATTGGAATCTCAAGGATTGGATGTGATATTAGGCATGGATTGGTTATCAAAGTATGAAGGGAATATTGAGTGTGCTAGTAAGTCAATTTTGCTTAGCACACCAGAAGGGAGAAGGATCAAGTATGTATCCTGGCATGCGCCAAACAGGACACAAGTAAATTCCTTATCAGGAGTTGTGCAGGAGGAAGTACCAGTGGTAAAGGATTTTCCTGATGTATTTCCCGAAGAGTTGCCAGGCATGCCACTGGATAGAGACATTGAGTTTTTGATTGAGCTATTGCCAGGCACTGGGCCAATATCGAAGAGACCATATAGGATACCAGCAAAGGATTTGGTGGAAATTAAGAAGCAGATTAAGGAGTTACTGGATAAGGGATATATTCGCCCAAGTTCTTCGCCTTGGGGATCACCAGTACTTCTAGTAGAGAAGAAGGATGGATCGTTAAGGATGGTTGTTGACTATCGAGGATTGAATGAAGTAACAATCAAGAACAAGTACCCACTACCAATGATCAACGATCTGTTTGATCGGTTGCAAGGAGCCAAAGTGTTTTCCAAGATCGATTTGCGATCAGGATACCACCAGTTGAAGATTCGAGAACAGGATATACCTAAGACAGCATTCACCACAAGATATGGACTATATGAGTATATCGTTATGTCATTTGGACTGACTAACGCGCCTGCCTATTTTATGAACATGATGAACAAAGTGTTTATGGAGTTTTTGGATAATTTCGTCGTAGTGTTCATTGATGATATCCTGGTTTATTCAAAGAATGAAGAGGAACATAAGGAGCATTTGTGTTTGGTACTTGGAAAGCTCAGAGAACATCAGTTATATGCCAAGTTCAGTAAATGTGAGTTTTGGTTGAAGGAAGTAGGATTCCTCGGACATGTTATATCTGGAGAAGGTATAGCAGTAGATCCCGCTAAAGTTGAAACCGTGACCAAGTGGGAAGCCCCAACAACAGTTGGAGAGATCCGGAGTTTTCTTGGACTCGCAGGATACTACCGAAGGTTTATTGAATTTTTTTTCAAAGATTGCAAAGCCTATGACGGAGTTGCTGAAGAAGGATACTAAGTTCAAATGGACTGAGGAGTGTGAGGCTAGTTTTCAGGAGTTGAAGAAACGTTTGGTTACCTCACCAGTGTTGATTTTGCCAGATCAAACCAAGGATTATGAGGTGTATTGTGACGCTTCACGTCGAGGACTTGGAGCAGTGCTTATGCAGGAAGGAAGAGTTGTTTCGTATGCTTCACGACAACTGAAGCCCCACGAATTGAATTATGCTACGCATGATTTGGAGTTAGCAGCCGTAGTGCATGCATTGAAGACATGGAGACATTTCCTCATTGGAAATCATTGTGAGGTGTACACGGATCACAAGAGTTTGAAGTACATTTTCACACAGAAGGAGTTGAATCTCAGACAAAGGAGATGGTTGGAGCTTATCAAAGATTATGATATGAAATTGCATTATCATCCCAGGAAGGCTAATGTAGTAGCTGATGCATTAAGCCGCAAGAGCCATGCCAATATGTTAATAACGGGAGAAATACCCAAGGAGTTAGCAGAAAATCTTCGTGAACTATGTGTGGAAATAGTTCCGAGAGGCTATGTAGCAACGTTGGAAATTCAGTCAACTTTGATGGATAGAATCAGAGAAGCTCAGAAAACTGACAAAGAGATTGCCGCTATAAAGGAGAAACTGAGCAAAGGAAAAGCTAAAGGATTTCGTGAGGATGAGCACAACACCCTATGGTTTGAAGACCGTGTTTATATACCCAATAACCCGGGAATCAGAAAGTTGATTCTGCAAGAGGCACATGATTCACCATATTCGATTCACCCAGGAAATACCAAGATGTATTTGGATTTGAAGGATATTTTCTGGTGGACTGGAATGAAGAAGGATATTGCGGAGTATGTAGCAGTTTGTGACGTATGTCAGAGAGTAAAGGCAGAGCATCAGAAGCCAGCAGGATTGTTGCAACCATTGCCGATACCCGAATGGAAGTGGGATAAGCTAGGCATGGATTTTATCACGGGATTACCAAGGACTCGTTCAGGCTATGACTCTATTTGGGTTGTAGTCGATCGATTGACGAAAGTAGATCATTTCATCCCAGTAAAGACCACTTACACCAGTGCTAAGTTGGCAAAGATATACCTGACCAGGATCGTATGTTTGCATGGAGTTCCGAGGAGCATCGTATCAGATAGAGGAACCCAGTTTACCTCAAAGTTCTGGAAGCAGTTGCATGAGACTTTGGGTACTAGGCTAGAATTTAGTACAACTTTTCACCCGCAGACAAATGGACAGACAGAGAGAGTTAATCAGATTTTGGAGGATATGCTGAGAGCTTGTGCGCTGGATTATGGATCTAGTTGGGACGATGATTTGCCATATGCAGAGTTTTCTTACAATAATAGCTATCAAACCAGTTTGAAGATGACACCTTTCGAAGCTTTGTACGGAAGGAGGTGCAGGACACCGTTGTCATTGGGCGAAGTTGGAGACCGCCAGTTGTTTGGACCAGATCTGATTAAGGAGTCTGAACAGAAGGTGAAGTTGATTCGCGATAGGCTCAAGGTAGCCTAGTCCAGACAGAAGAGCTACGCAGATTCTAAACGCAAGGAGACAGTTTACAAAGTCGGAGACATAGCTTATCTTAGAGTATCCCCACTTCGAGGGATTAAGCGCTTTGGAGTTAAGGGGAAGTTAGCGCCACGATTTGTAGGACCATATCGAGTTTTGGAGCGTATGGGAGAAGTGGCTTACAAGTTGGAATTGCCAGAAGGATTGGCAGGAGTGCATGATGTGTTTCAGGTTTCTCAGTTGAAGAAGTGTCACGCGGAGATGGCTGACATACCTTTGAGAGACACAGTGCCATTAGAAGCAAATCAGTTGGATAACAACTTGACCTATGAGGAGAAACCAATCAAGATCCTCGAGTTTGCCAGCCGAGTTACTCGCAGCAAGGTTATCAAGTTTTGCAAAGTTCAGTGGAGCCACCACACGGAGGATGAAGCCACCTGGGAGCGAGAGGAAGATTTGCTCAAAGACCACCCTCACCTATTTTCTAGCCAACCCGAATCTCGAGGGCGAGATTCATCTTAAGGGGGGTAGGTTTGTAACATCCCAAATTTTCAATTTGGAATGTTATACATTAGGTCATCATGCATATCATATTTTATTTTGCTTTTGGTTTTGATCCTAGAAAATCCTAAGCAACTCAAGGACCCACGGAGAGAGTTGGGGATTTCGTTATTTACATATTTGAGTTTTCTCAAATTATGTAAACAGGATCATTTGATTTTATTTATTTTATCATCAATTATTTCTATTACAAAAATATGAGAGAGGGAATAAAATGACTTTCCCAAAATATAGAAATATTGAGGATTTAATAAAAAAATCAAATAAGATTTATTTCGGAGTTTTTCGGTATTTTTAATTGAATTTAGGAAAAATGCACGTTTTTCAAAGTTGTAGTTTGGGCCCAGATAAATGTTCACTTTATCGGGCTTGATTTTAGAAACCCGGGAAAATTTATTTCGTGATTTTTGCAGTCCGTTTAGTATTTCTTTTTATTTTTCTTCCGAGCAGAATTATTTAAAAAAAACGCGGAACCGACTTTGGGCCGTACTCGGCCAGGACACCGCCGGCCGAGGCCTTTATAAGGCGCTGCCCCAGCCCGAGAGCCCAGCCCCGCGCCCGAAACCCTAGCTAGCCGCCGCCCTAGCCAGCCGCCGCCGCCGACCCGCCGCCGACTCGCCGGAGCAGCACGCCGCCCGAGGTTCGCCGCCGCCTTGTTTTTCCGTGCCGTGTAAAAAAAAATTCTGTTTGTCGTTTTTCTTTTTCGTCGGATTTTTCGCGGTTATTTTCTGATCGCGATTTCTGATCCGATTTTCATTTTAGTATAACTTTTCGCTCGTTTATCGGAATCAGGCGATTCAAGCGCTTGGAGTTTCGTCTCGAAACCCTCTTTCCGAATAATCAACTTAAACAAGTTTTTGCTACTTTAAAATTTGCCTTAGATCCAGATTACTAGAACGAAGTTGTTTTCTTCCGCCGTTTGACTTCTTTTGCTTCGTTCGATTTGATTCTTTTTGCCAACCAGGGTTCTTAAGTTGAACTTTCTGGTTAGATCTTCTATTTGAGTTTTACCTGTGCATTAGATGAGTACTTATTGTATGCTTGTTGTTTGTCTGCGATAGAATACCCGGAGTGCGCCGCCTGTTACATTGAATCTCTAGGTTACGCGGATCATCAGCAAGGCAAGTAACACTTTGATCATACCTTTTTCTACAACCCAGTTTTATTGCATTAGATCAATCCTCACACATTGCATGATTAGGATCTAATTAAATTGTGGGATGGGAAGTAGATGAGGTAGTACCTATTACCTGTTTATTATCAAACCTTTGGGAGTTACTTCTACGTTTGCTTGTTATGCCATGCTATGCTAGTAGACGTGGATTGGGTGAGTGAAATCCATGACAGATGTGAGATTGTTAATTAATGGTTTATCTAAGGTGGCAACTTAAACACACATCTGGGTGGATTGAGGCACCTGGGGTTTCCAGGACTTGCCTGTTTTTCTTTTGGACCGCCACCCACGCTCAAAGGGATCATGAGATTATTCATACTAGAAACTTCCGTGTGCAGCCACAAGCCATTATGGGCTCTGACATAGTTGACTAAGTTGTGCGAACTCTTACAGTGGTAGAGTAGCAGATGTAGGGGATGTAGGTGGTACGGTCTACCCGATCGTAAGGTGCTAGCGCTTCTGAAAGACTATGTCTCGGTCATCCGTCTTCTCAAACACCCTGTAGTGCGAGAAACCAAACGGAGGCGATCGAGTCTTGTGGGGAAAAGTGCGCAAACCTCTGCATAGTGTAATAAACTAATCATGGTTAGCCGTGTCCCGGTTATGGACATCTTGAGTATCTGGTACCTGGATTTTCATGTGAATCTCAACATGTTACTCTAAAGTTAATGTTGTTGGGTTTTAATAATGTTACTTTAATTGGGATTGAGAATGCTGTCAACCATTCTCAATGTTTAACAACCACCATGATAGTAATTAAATTTATTCCTTTGCAGTAGGGAAAAATTGGCTTTACGCAAAAACAGTAACCATAGAGCTTTCCACCAGCCAAATATGCATATAGTATAGCTGTTGCATTACATTGTTCTCTCTTGTGTTACCTTGCCAACATATTCCATGTGCTGACCCGTTTCGGGCTGCAAGGTTAATGTTGCAGACTTTTCAGACGACGATTAAGGAGTTTTTAGGTCGTGGTTCTATACTCAATGATGCCGTTGGAGTTGATGGACTCACTTATCTTCCAAGCCTTCCGCTGTTATCGTCACTAGATGGCCTTAAGCCATATTTATTGTAATAAGTTCTATTTTGAGACACTCGATGTAATAAGTGTGTGATTGCTACTCTGCTATAAATCCTCCGAGTACTGTGTGGTGTCAGCATTACTGATCCAGGGATGACACCGGAGCACAGAGATCAGACTGTTTGAGGTCTGGTCGCTACAGCCGGCCACCGCGCCCCTCCCTGGCGTCGACGACCGCGGCCGCCTCTTCCTCGCCGGCCCGCGCCGCCCCACGCCGGCTTCGTCCGAGCCCCGCCGTCCTCACCACGGCAACGCCGCCCGACTGCCGCCTCCTCGCCTCCCCTCGCCGGCCCCGGCAACTCCGGCGAGTTCCTCCTCCTCCGGCCGCCGCGTTCTTCGTCCCCGGCCAACCTCGGTTCTCGTGATGAACAGTGCCAGGATCCCGATCTGGATCTAGATCGATTGACTTTTTGCCCGAAACCCTAATTTCTTTGCTATGTTCATCGCATCGTAACTTTGCACCCGTAGCTCCATTTTGGGCATATAGCATATCAAAATGTTCGTCTCAGAGAGAACATCATTTCATCTAATTACATCATTTTCATTTGAGTTCATCTTGATGCCCGAAATACTGTTGGAAGAATGCTAGTTGAGATAATTGTCAGATCTACTGCTCCAATTAGATATTTGTCATTTTTGCCATGATTATTATGTGCTGATATGCCCCTGAGCTGTACATGTATTTTGTTATATGCTTTGCCATCTTTCCAGAGATGCAACCCATGTATTTTTGTGATGTGTGTGGTGACTAGCACAAGCTTGCAAAGTGGAGCATTCGTTAATGCTGATTTCAGGGACTTAGCATTTCCACTAAGTCCTTGACCTGTTTATCTCATTATGCCATATGTTCATGTTGTTTCCTAGTGATCCGTGCCTCTTTTGAGGATGATCAATAAGGATGTTTTATTAATCTTGTAGTGCTCTATCCATCTATGTCTTTGTTTGCAATTATGGAGCAGCCTATCTGGAGTCAATCGAGCTCTACTTTTGCTATTTTGTGAATCTGGGCAGATTGTCTACTTGTTAGCGATTTCGCCGAGGATGTTGTAGTTGATCCGTGCATGCTATGCTATTGTTCTTGCCATGTCTAGCTTATATTTTGTGTATTCTTGATGGATGTATGCTTAGATTGTCATGACTTGCTCTGTAGTGAGTGCATCGAGCTCGTAAACATGCCTACTTGATACCTAATTTGCATGCTCCAGTTTTTCACTAAGTCTGTGATCTGATTATGTTTTTGCCATGTTCACATGTGTTGACACCTGATTTTGGCAAGATACAGATTGCAATGAAGACGGTCTTGAGTGAATGAGTTTTCAGCATAAAAATATTCAAGTCACCGAGTGGAACCACTTTGATGTTTCGGTTATAGTCATTCGACTTTATCTTACGAACCGAAACTATACTCCGAGTGGAATAGTTCAATGTTCCGAGTGGTTTTTGGCCAATCACGTCTTCAAGATGACCTCGGATGAAGGAGCACTCTTAAGGAATTGTCTTTGTCTCGTCGAGGCAATCGATTTTGATATATAAATCATCTCAATCCGAGTTCATATGCAAAAGTTAGAGGTAATATACTGCAGATTGAACCTCAACGGAAATATGGCGCGAGGTGCCAAACACTTGTCTGATAGGTTGCGCGAGTAATTCATCCATCAATACGGCCTTGAATTGAAAAACCTTCAACATGGAAAATTTTCGCCTCGTCGAGCCGATCGATTTTCATATATAATTCGTCTCAATCCGAGATCATATGAGGCCTGGAGAGACAAATCAAGATCGGGCTATGTTTTCAGTCGGAAATCCGAGTGAAAAGTTTACCATCTGAGTGAAAGTTTACGGTCGAGGGAAAGTTTGCTGACTGGACGAACTTATTATTATCCAAGTGGAAATATAGTCATCCGATTGAAAATATGATCATCCGAGTGAAATTGTCGTCCAGGTGAAAATATTCCGAGTGAAAAGATTACCATTGGGACGAAAACTTCCCGATTGAATAAGATAGTGCCTTCTGAGTGGAAATATAGTCATCTGAGTGAATAAGAGAGTGCCTTCCGAGTGGAAATATAGTCATCCGAATGGAAATATAGTCATCCGAGTGAAAGATTGTCTTCCGAGTGAAAAAGTCCAATCGGACGACCCGAGTGAAAGTATCTAATATCCGAGTGGATGAGCTCAAGTCCGAGTGAAATTGAACATGTGCTCAAAAGTTTATCAAAATGACCTTGGATGAAGAAGTGTTCAATACAGAAGTTGTGCGTATCATCAAGACGGTAAACTTTGATTTTGGAGTCATCATCATCAGAGATAATATATAGTCTACAAATTCACTACGAGACTCGGATAATCCAGTCTACTGCAAGACCGAGTCCAACTGGAAGATAAAGATGACCTCGAAAAGTATTCAAGATGGCCTTATTTAAAAAAGTGATCAACATGAGAGTTGTTTGTATCATCGAGGCGCACAAGTTTGATATTTGGGCCATCTCAATCGGAGATCATATGTAAGCCCGGCGGCCCGCGCAAGAAGAAAGACAGAGTTTGGGCCAGATTCAGACTGAACCCGAGTTGGAATAGAATTAGGACTCTAGGACGTGAATTGATGTAATTTTTCTTGTGAGGAAAGCCTAGATGAATCCTTTACTTGTACGGGAAGTCCAGCCGCCTCTTATATATGTTGGGGGTGACGGCCGATTGAATAACACACAATCGAACAAATCAATGTACTACTTTTTCATCTACGTTTTATCTCTCCACCGTTTTTCTATCTCGTTCTTCGCTGTTCTTCGTGTTTGAGAGCTGCGAATCCCGAGGCTCTAGGGGCGAGCAAATCGACCTAGGGCAGCCCATAGCCGCCGCACTCCCTGACGGGGTCCCTCCCGGGGGTGTGGGGTTTTCGGGTCTGCAAAAGCGCCCGTCGACTGTCTTGCGTATCGCGTTGTCGGTCGGGTCTCCTTCGACGTGAGCTGCGGTGCATCACCCCCGACGTCGAGGGTACACGTGACGTGTTCGTGTGTCAACACACTTTTTGGCGACTCCGCTGGGGAACAAAGATCAATCGTCATCATCCACCATGTCTGATATTCCCAAGCCATCTGAGGTAGACGCTGATAACATCATTAAGCCCAGTCTTGATGAGATATCGGCCGATCATCGCCAAGTTTATGAGGAGTACAAGAAGGCGTGCGAGGAGAAGGACTTGCAGGAGTTCCTTGCAAAGTTCAAGAAGGATCGCCAAGGCAACATCACTCCGATTGAAGAAATCAAGTTCCCTCCTCTTCAAGCCGAGCAGGTTAAACCCTCTATAAGTACTGCCTTTTCTCCTGAGCAGTGGGCTGAGATTGAAAGTCGTATTGCTGATGGTAACAATCTAGTCTATCAAACTTTTATAGAAAATACTAATGCTCAGAAGAATATATCTCAATCGTCTAGTGGTAATAATGGTGTAGCTGCTAGTGTGCAAAACCCTAATCTGGCTTTACCTATTGCATCGGCGCCCCCGTGCCGATGACTTATTATCCTACCCAAACAAATCAGATTGTGGCTACACCCATTAATCCTATTATGAGCATGACAGGTTCGGTGGCAACGCCGAACCAAACTCTACCTACAGCTACAACCACTCAACCACTACCAAATTATGGGTCGACATACATGCCACAATTCCTACACACAACTAGCAACCATACTCCTTCTATGCCACTGCCACAAGCTGCATCGTCCACTATGGATGATGGTCTAGCTAATCTTAGAGAGGAGATGGCTAAGATGCTTCGAGAAAATTTTGGAGTTGAGTTACCTCGGAATCGGATTTACCAAAAGCCATACCCCGAGTATTTTGATGCCATCCAGTGCCCTCCGGGATATAAGATTCCAGATTTTGTTAAGTTCAATGGAGAGGGCACAAAAACCACATGGGAGCATGTTAGTCAATACTTAGCACAACTAGGTGAAGCAGGCTCACTAAATGAGTTGAAAGTGCGTTTGTTTCCTTTATCTTTAACTGGTACTGCATTCTCATGGTTTTCTTCTTTACCACATGGTTCCATTCGGGTTTGGTCACAGCTAGAGCAGAAATTTCATGATCACTTTTATAGCGGCGACAATGAACTCAAGTTATCACATCTAACACCGGTTAAACAGAAGCATGATGAATCGGTCTCCGATTACGTCAAGAGATTCAGAGAAACAAAAAACCGGTGTTTTAGTTTGGTGATAACCAAGAGAGACTTGGCAGACCTAGTGCTGAGTGGTTTGAGAACTCCCATTAGAGAAAAGTTAGAAGGTTATGAGTTCTTAAATATCAACCAAGTCTTACAAAGGGCTTTGGCTCAGGAAAGCCGAAGCAAAGATCTCAAAGAAGTGCATAGATACAAAGCCGATCGTCCAAAGATGAATATGGTGGAATATGATAGTGATCACTTGGACCATGAGGGTGATGTTTTTGCTACTGAATTTGTTTGGCCATCTAAGGCCAAACCCTTTACTTGCAATGATCTGAAACCGATTCATAAGAATCGTGATGAAGAGATGAAGTTTACTTTTAACATTGCTAAGTGTGATAGAATATTTGATGCTTTGCTGCAGGCTAAGATTATTAGAATATCTCATACTTTACCGCCGTTTGAAGAGGTAAAACGTCATGCTTATTGCAAGTATCATAATTCTTTTTCTCATGCTACTAACGATTGCAATGTTTTTCGACGACAGATACAATCGGCCATTAATGACGGACAATTGAACTTTTCTGAGATGCAAGTTGATAAACAGCCTTTTCCAATGAATACCATGGATTTGGAAGGGAAGAAGCTACTCATTCGGCCGGAGGTAGCCGAATCTGCTAATAAAGCTAATGTCATTGTTGGTGAGCCCAAGAAAGACAAGGAGGACAACAAGGTCTTGGGGAGACAGGTTGTGCTTGGTAAGCAACCCGATGGCAAAGAAGTGATCAAAATCACCATCAAGAATCCTACACTCGGGGGGCAACTGCAAGTGGAAAATGCTCGTGTGAGATTTGTCAAGCCCAAGAGTCCAGAAATTGGCAAGTGGAAAAGAAATGAAGTTAAAGTACAACGCAAGCGGATCAAGCCAACTTTTGATATGTTGCTGTCCAAGTACACCAACCAGTCGGCCGGTTCTAGCTTTAATCGGCCGACTCATCTGAAGCGACCAAGGTCACCATCAGCTGATATGTTTAGTCAGTATATGAAACCGAGTGGACCGAGGGTGCCATTTCCAGAAGAGCATACGCAATCTGTTTGGGATCGACTTAACTATTCATATAGAGGCCGACTGAACATCGGTAACTATCGGTTGGCTGGTCAAAACATGCGACCGGATGGAAATTATCCGAGTGTAAGAATGCACCCAGGTGGAAGCTATCCGAGTGAAAAAATGTGGCCGAGTAGATTCCATCCGAGTGATATTCATCCGAGTGGATTCCATAGTAAAAAGGTGCGCCCGAGTGGAAATTTCATGCATCTGGAAAGTCGAAAAGAATGGCGTGTTAAATCACCAAGTGTTGTAGAGGTTGAGTCGGGAAAAGGCAAGGAGAAAATGGATGTTGACTCACTTATCTTGGGCACCGAAACATTCGCCATACAGCAGCCGATTGTGCATAGCAATCCGACTGAGCCGATACTTGCTATCGCGCCAAAGCACTCGGCTAATGACCATGAAGCAAGCACCAGCCGAGTAAAAACAAGAGATCCTAAATACACTCAGCCAAAGTGGTGTCCTCCAGGGCTAACAAAGACACAAAAGAGGAAACTACAGAGGTTAAGGAGTCGAGAGATGGCAGAACAGGAGGCCGAGAAACAAAGGGATAAGTTGTTCAATGACACTCGACCCATGGTTCCACCAAAACAAGTGTGGAGGCCTAAACAAATACAAGATACAACAGCTTCTACATCTATCACAGCAATACCTACATCACCAAAGGAGGACGATGCAACATATATGACATCGTCTATGACACTTCTTACTTATCCATCACTCGGACAAATTTCAGAATCGGTGGATGCACTCGAGGAGGAGGCTGATATGTTGGACTAGTCTATGCCGGTTCATGAAGGTATGGATATCAATATGGTGTACTACTTACCTGCTGAGTTTCGTGCTGTAGATGAAGAAGGGGAGGTGGCTCAGCTGGATTTTGGCCCTAAAAACGCAATATTCGAGAAGCCAAAAGAACCAGTAACGCATCTTAAACCATTATATCTCAGAGGTCATATCAATGGGTCGCCGCTCACTCGGATGCTTGTTGATGGTGGTGCTGTGGTAAATCTTATGCCCTATTCGGTCTTCAGGAGATTGGGTTTGCCTGATGAAGAATTGATCAAGACCAATATGGTGCTCAATGGATTTGATGGCAAAGAGAAAACTGAAGCCAAAGGTGTGATGTATGTGGAGCTTACAGTCGGAAGCAAAACTTTGGCTACTGCATTCTTTGTCGCTGAGGTGCAAGGTAACTACAACGTCATACTAGGCCATGATTGGGTTCATGCAAACCAGTGCGTGCCATCCACTATGCACCAGTTTTTGATTCAGTGGGTTGATGATGAAGTGGAAGTTATTCACGCGGATAACTCGGCCTGTGTTGCTTTGGCCGATGCATCGGTGGATTGGCAACATTCCAATGCTACTTGCTTGACGGGACGTGACTTATCAGAATTTGATTTTCTCAGCGCAACCAAGAATGGTTTTGTGCCCATCTCTTTAAAGCCGAGTGAATGCAATCGGCTCCAAGGTATGATATGTTTAAATGGATCCTAATTCCGAGTGGTTACAAAAACGTCTTGTAAAGTATCGGTCGAATGAGAACGATATGTATGAGTCTATAGAGGAGTTGGATGACATCGATAAACTTGGACAAGGTTTTACATCAGCCGATCCGTTAGAAGAGGTAGATATTGGAGATGGTTCAGTCACTCGACCGACATTTATAAACAAAAATTTGAAAGCCGATTGTAAGGCTAAGTTAATCGAGCTACTGAAAGAATATGTTTGTTGCTTTGCATGGGAATATCATGAGATGCCAGGGTTAAGCCGAGAGCTAGTGGAACATCGGTTGCCTATAAAGGCCGGTTTTAGACCTTATAAACAGTCGCCAGAAAATTTAATCCAAAAACATATGACCGGATCAAGGAAGAGATCGGTCGACTGCTTGAAGCTAATTTCATTCGACCTTGTAGGTATGCCGAGTGGATTTCTAACATTGTCCCAGTAGAGAAGAAAGGATCTGGCAAGTTGAAGGTGTGCATTGATTTCAGAGATTTGAATAGGGCTACACCCAAAGATGAGTATCCTATGCCAATAGCCGATATGCTTATTAATGATGCTTCTGGACATAAGGTTATTAGCTTTCTAGATGGTAATTCCGGATACAATCAAATTTTTATGGCCGAAGAGGACATGTACAAAACGGCTTTCCGATGTCCTGGTTTCCTTGGTTTATTCGAGTGGACAGTGATGACATTCGGATTAAAAAATGCTGGCGCCACGTATCAAAGGGCTATGAATTCGATTTTTCATGATTTACTCGGTGTCATACTTGAGGTTTATATTGATGATATTGTTGTCAAATCGGATGCTTTTGAATTTCACTTGGCCGATTTGCGTTTAGCTTTTGAAAGAATGAAAAAGTATGGATTGAAAATGAATCCTTTGAAGTGTGCTTTCGGCGTGTCAGCTGGCAAGTTTTTGGGTTTCATTATTCATGAAGATGGTATAGAGATTGATCCCAAAAAGATAGAGGCTATACAGAAGGTGGAGGCTCCAACATGCAAGAGAGATATGCAAAAGTTCCTTGGCAAGGTCAATTATTTGAGAAGGTTCATAGCTAATCTATTAGGGAAAGTTGATGCATTTACTCCTATCCTTCGGTTAAAGAATGATGCTGATTTCACTTGGGGGGCAAAACAGCAAGAAGCATTTGATATGATCAAGAATTATTTGTGCACTCCTCCGGTGCTGAAAGCACCCAAGCATAGGGAACCCTTCAGACTTTATATTGCAGCAGAGGAAGGAGTTATTTGTGCTATTCTAACTCAAGAGACCGAATGAAAAGAGCATGCGATCACTTATTTGAGTCGCCGCTTATTGGACGCAGAGACAAGGTATACATTTATTGAGAAATTATGTCTATGCTTATATTATGCTTGCATAAAACTGAGACATTATTTAGTGCCAAGTGTTTGTGTAGTAGCTTGTCAAACTGATGTCATTAAATACATGTTGCATAGGCCAATTCTTAGTGGTAGAATTGGCAGGTGGGCTTATGCTTTGATTGAATATGATTTGGCTTATGAATCTCTAAAATCCATGAAAGACCAAATTGTTGCTAATTTCATTGTTGAACATCGGGTTAATAACAAGCATGATGTTGATATGAACCTTGTTTCATTAGTACCATGGAGATTATACTTTGATGGTTCAGTTTGTAGCAATGGCCAAGGTGTTGGTATTGTTTATATATCTCCTCATGGTGCTGTTTTTGAAGCCTCATGCCGCTTAGAATATTTTTGCACAAACAATCAAGCCGAATATGAAGCATTGTTATTCGGCCTAGAGATGTTACTTGCTATAGGTGCTACACATATTGAGGCTTATGGTGATTCGTTACTAGTGGTGCAGCAAATATCCAAAGTCTTTCAGTGTTTGGACGAATCACTTAATGTTTATCTTGATAGATGTCTAGATATAATTTCTACTTTGGATTGCTTTAGCATTGCTCATATATCTAGACATGACAATTGGAAAGCAAATGAATTGGCACAACAAGCATCCGGATATCATGTTGATCATGGCATGTTTCATATCTCTCAAAGACCGATGTCTTGTCTTGCCAATATGGGAGAGGCTGAACCTGAACCCACTGATTCGGCCATTAACAAAAAGCCTAGTGCAGGTGACAATCCCGACTGGAGGAAGCCCATTGTTGATTACTTATGCAATCCGAGTGAAAGGGTGGACAGGGTTGTTCGGCATATGGCTTTCAAGTATACAATAAGAGATGATGGTCTTTATCGTCGAATCATCGATGATGTTTTTCTAAAGTGTTTGGACGAGGACCAGGCAAGAGTTGCTATGGGAGAAGTACATGAAGGTATTTGTGGCACTCACCAGTCGGCTCCCAAGATGAAATGGTTATTGCGACATGCTGGGTTTTATTGGCCGACTATGATTAATGATTGCTTCAGATATTATAAGGGGTGTGAAGCTTGTCAAAAGTTTGGTGATATTCAATTGGCTCCTGCTGCTATGTTACATCCTATTATCAAACCGTGGCCTTTCAGAGGTTGGGGTTTAGATTTCATTGGACAAATCCATCCGTCTTCCTCAAAAGGGCATCGGTTTGTATTGGTGGCAACTGATTATTTCACTAAATGGTCTGAAGCAGTACCTCTCAAGAACATGACGCATACGGAGGTAATTCAATTCATAACCGAGCACATTATTCATAGATTCGGTATTCCTCAAACGTTAACTACAGATCAAGGTTCATCTTTCATGTCACACCAAGTCAGAGAGTTTGCCGAATCTTATAACATAAAGTTGCTCAATTCCTCTCCATATTATGCCCAAGCTAATGGACAAGCTGAGTCTAGCAATAAAATTTTAATCAAGCTCATCAAGAAGAAGATTGAGGATAATCCAAGGAGATGGCATGACTTGTTGTCTGAGGCATTATGGGCACATAGAATCTCAAGGCATGGTGCTACGAAAGTGACTCCATATGAGCTAGTATATGGTCAGGAGGCTGTTTTACCGGTGGAAGTAAATTTGAATGCTTTGAGAATAGCCAAACAAAATGATTTATCGGCAATAGACTTCTATAACTTGATGATGGACAACATTGATGAGGTTGCTGATAAACATTTGGCTGCTTTGAATGCCATAGAGAGAGATAAGTTGAGGGTGGCAAGGGCTTACAATAAGAAAGTCAAGTTGAAGAATTTTCAAGTTGGTGATCTCGTTTGGAAAGTGATTCTGTCGATTGGTTCAAGAGATAGAAAATTCGGGAAGTGGTCTCCAAGTTGGGAAGGTCCTTTTAGAATTACAAGAGTTGTTCCCGGAAATTCATATTTGGTGAAATCAATACAAGGGGCATTGTTACCTTGAGCTCTCAATGGCAAATATTTGAAGAAGTACCACCCGAGTGTGTGGCAGGAAGCCTAAGTGGGCAATGGCCGATATATGATTATCGCCCTTAGCACAAACATGGCCGATACATAATTATCGCCCTGAGAAAAATAAATGGCCGATGGAGTGTTGATATCGTCCTTAGAACAAACACCATGCATATTATTTTTCGGCGTGCAAGCTTTGCCGAAAAACAGGGGGGCATGTGTTGACACCTGATTTTGGCAAGATACAGATTGCAATGAAGATGGCCTCGAGTGAATGAGTTTTCAGCATAAAAATATTCACGTCACCGAGTGGAACCACTTTGATGTTTCGGTTATATTCATTCGACTTTATCTTACGGACCGAAACTATACTCCGAGTGGCATAGTTCAATGTTCCGAGTGATTTTTGGCCAAACACGTCTTCAAGATGACCTCGGATGAAGGAGCACTCTTAAGGAATTGTCTTTGTCTCGTCGAGGCAATCGATTTTGATATATAAATCATCTCAATCCGAGTTCATATGCAAAAGTTAGAGGTAATATACTGCAGACTGAACCTCAACGGAAATATGGCGCGAGGTGCCAGACACTTGTCTGATAGGTTGCACGAGTAATTCAGCCATCAATACAGCCTTGAATTGAAAAACCTTCAACATGGAGAAGTTTCGTCTCGTCGAGCCGATCGATTTTCATATATAATTCGTCTCAATCCGAGATCATATGAGGCCTGGAGAGACAAATCAAGATCGGGCTATGTTTTCAGTCGGAAATCCGAGTGAAAAGTTTACCATCTGAGTGAAAGTTTACGGTCGAGTGAAAGTTTACGGTCGAGTGAAATTTTACGGTCGAGTGAAATTTTACGGTCGAGTGAAAGTTTGCTGACCAGATGAACTTATTATTATCCAAGTGGAAATATAGTCATCCGAGTGAAATCGTCGTCCAGGTGAAAATATTCCGAGTGAAAAGATTACCATCGGGACGAAAACTTGCCGATTGAATAAGATAGTGCCTTCCGAGTGGAAATATAGTCATCCGAGTGAATAAGATAGTGCCTTCCGAGTGGAAATATAGTCATCCGAGTGGAAATATAGTCATCCGAGTGAAAGATTGTCTTCCAAGTAAAAAAGTCCAATCGGACGATCCGAGTGAAAGTATCTAATATCCGAGTGGATGAGCTCAAGTCCGAGTGAAATTGAACATGTGCTCGAAAGTTTATCAAAATGACCTTGGATGAAGAAGTGTTCAATACAGAAGTTGTGCGTATCATCAAGACGGTAAACTTTGATTTAGGAGTCATCATCATCAGAGATAATATATAGTCTACAAATTCACTACGAGACTCAGATAATCCAGTCTACTGCAAGACCGAGTCCGACTGGAAGATAAAGATGACCTCGAAAAGTATTCAAGATGGCCTTATTTGAAAAAGTGATCAACATAAGAGTTGTTCGTATCATCGAGGCGCACAAGTTTGATATTTGGGCCATCTCGATCGGAGATCATATGCAAGCCCGGCGGCCCGCGCAAGAAGAAAGACAGAGTTTGGGCCAGATTCAGACTGAATCCGAGTTGGAATAGAATTAGGACTCTAGGACGTGAATTGATGTAATTTTTCTTGTAAGGAAAGCCTAGATGAATCCTTTACTTGTACGGGAAGTCCAGCCGCCTCTTATATATGTTGGGGGTGACGGCCGATTGAATAACACACAATCGAACAAATCAATATACTACTTTTTCATCTATGTTTTATCTCTCCACCGTTTTTCTATCTCGTTCTTCGCTGTTCTACGTGTTTGAGAGCTGCGAATCCCGAGGCTCTAGGGGCGAGCGAATCGACCTAGGGCAGCCCATAGCCGCCGCACTCCCTGACGGGGTCCCTCCCGGGGTGTGGGGTTTTCGGGTCTGCAAAAGCGCCCGTCGACTATCTTGCGTATCGCGCTGTCGGTCGGGTCTCCTTCGACATGAGCTGCGGTGCATCACCCCCAGCGTCGAGGGTACACGTGACGTGTTCGTGTGTCAACAACATGCTTGCAAATATATTTTCTGATCCCTTTTGGCTCAAGGTCACTAAGGGACTTTTGTTAAGCTTTTTGAGTAGCTACATGCCATGCTTTACTTTTCCATGTTTAGATCCTGTAGCATATTGTTTTCATGCTCCAAAGAGTGCTATCTGATCTGAAATTCCAGACAAGTGTTAATTTCACTAAGTCTGAGATCTGTTTGCCAAATGCATTTTTGCCATGCTTGTTTGAACCTGTTAATGGATGAATTGGCTGTAGCTCAGTGCTAGTATTTTGTTAAGCATCATGAGTGGATCCCAGCCATGTATTTTGTTGCCATGATTGGGTGCTGTAGCATGTTCATCTTGTTGCATTTAGATGGCTACTTGCTATAAATCGCAGAACGTGGTCATATTTGAATTGCTTGCCATTTCCAAACCGTAACTCCGATTCCGGCGTTCTTTATATCATTTTCAAGCGATTTCATCTCACCTTTCCAGTGGCACACTTGGATTTCCAAGTTGAGGCCAGGTTCATTCATTCCTTGTCAAATCTTGCATATGCATCACATATCGCATCCCGCATAGCATACCATCCTTGCATCATATTGTTTGAGCTTTGCACGTGGTTGATTGTGTCCTTGTTGCTTGTTTGTCTTGTTTGGGTAGAGCCGGGAGACGAGTTCGCTAACGAGGAGCCCGTTGAGTTTGCTTTCGAGGATCCAGTCAACTCTGACAACTTTGCAGGTAAGATGATCATACCCTCGAAATCACTACTATCTTTGCTTTGCTAGATGCTCGCTCTTTTGCTATGCCTATGCTACGATGCCTACCACTTGCTTATCATGCCTCCCAAATTGCCATGTAAAGCCTATAACCCACCATGGCCTAGCAAACCGTTGATTGGCTATGTTACCGCTTTGCCCAGCCCCTCTTATAGCGTTGCTAGTTGCAGGTGAAGATTGGAGACCATTCCTTGTTGGAACATTATTTACTTGTTGGGATACCATTATATTGCCATGTTATCTTAGTGCATCTATATACTTGGTAAAGGGTGGAAGGCTCGGCCTCTCGCCTAGTGTTTTGTTCCACTCTTGCCTCCCTAGTTTCCGTCATATCGGTGTTATGTTCCCGGATTTTGCGTTCCTTACGCGGTTGGGTTATAATGGGAACCCCTTGATAGTTCGCCTTGATTAAAGCCTTTCCAGCAATGCCCAACCTTGGTTTTACCATTTGCCACCTAGCCTCTTTTTCCCTTGGGTTTCCGGAGCTCGAGGGTCATCTTATTTAAATCCCCCCTGGCCAGTGCTCCTCTGAGTGTTGGTCCACCTTGTCAGCCGCCGGTGGCCACCAGGGGCAACTCTGGGCTGGCCTACCGGAAGTTTGGACAATCTGAGTGTGCCCTGAGAACGAGATATGTGCATCTCCTATCGGGATTTGTCGGCACATTCGGGCGGTGTTGCTGGATTGGTTTTATCTTGTCGAAGTGTCTTGAAGAACCGGGATACCGAGTCTGATCGGAATGTCTCGGGAGGAGGTCTATTCCTTCGTTGACCGTGAGAGCTTCTCATGGGCTAAGTTGGGACTCCCCTGCAGGGATTTGAACTTTCGAAAGCCGTTCCCATGGTTATGGGCAGATGGGAATTTGTTAATGTCCGGTTGTAGATAACTTAAACCTTAACTTAATTAAAATGAATCAACTGTGTGAGTTACCGTGATGGTCTCTTCTCGGCGGAGTCCGGGAAGTGAACACGGTGTTGGAGTAATGCTTGCCGCAGGATGCCCTCTAGTTACTCGCTCCTGCTTTGCCTCCTCTTCTCGCTCTCTTTTGCGAACAGGATAGCCACCATATATGCTAGTCGCTTGCTGCAGCTCCACATATTTTCTTTGCCTTACCTATTAAGCTTAAATAGTCTTGATCGCGAGGGTGCGAGATTGCTGAGTCCCTGTGGCTCACATATTACTTCCAAACCAGATGCAGGGCCTGATGATTCCGTTCCAGATGACGCGCTTGAGCTCAAGTGGGAGTTCGACGAGGACTCACGCCGATACTACGTGTCTTTCCCTGATGATCAGTAGTGGTGCCCAGTTGGGGTGATCGGGACCGTGTCGCATGTTGGGTTTATCTTTATTTTTGGCACCGTAGTCGGGCCATGAGTGTTTGAATGTTGTAATGCTATTTATGTACTTTGATTGACGTGGCGAGTGTAAGCCAACTATGTTCTCCCCTTTTATTATGTATATTACATGGGATGTTGTGAAGATTGCCTAACTTGCGACATTGCTTTCAATGCGGTTATGCCTCTAAGTTATGCATAAACCGTTAGCAGTTGTCTCTCCAGGTAAATGTTTGCTCGCTAACCCCGAGGTTCCGGATATTTCTATCATGTTGGGTGACTTCAAGTTTCTGGCTTCTCCAATGGTTCTTGGTAACTCGGATATTGATCTTATTCTCGGGATGGATTAGCTTTCTAAGCACAAGGCTCAGCTTGATTGTGCAGCCAGGCAGATTCAATTGACTCATTCGTCTGAGGATGTAATTGTCTTTGCCGCTCAGGATAATATTATCCGTCTGTTTTCTCTCAATGACAAGGGTGAACTGGATGCTATCTCGCAAATTCCAGTCGTTTGCGAGTATCAAGACGTCTTTCCAGAAGAGCTTCCAGGAATGCCTCTGCACCGACCAGTTGAATTCGTCATTGATCTTGAACCCGGCACGGAACCTATGTGCAAGCGCCCTTACAAGCTCGGACCTGAAGAGTTGAAGGAGCTGAAGAAGCAACTCGATGTTCAAGAGAGAATGGGCCTCATTCGACCTAGTTCTTCTCCGTGGGGTTGTGGTGTTCTTTTTGTGAAAAAGAAGGATGGAACGGACCGACTTTGTGTTGACTACCGTCCATTGAACAAGAAGGCCATCAAGAACAAATACCCACTTCCCAACATCAACGAGCTGTTCGAACAACTCAAAGGTGCCCAAGTATTCTATAAGCTTGATCTCCGTATGGGTTATCATCAGATTCGAATCCGTGAGCAAGATATTCCCCAGACGGCTTTCAGGACAAGCTATGGTTCATATGAATACACTATCATGTCTTTTGGCCTCGTCAACGCTCCTCCGACATTCTCTCGCATGATGAACTTCATCTTCAATGCTTACACCAATGACTTCGTTTTGCTCTATTCGACGACATTCTGGTCTTTTCGAAGAACAAGGAAGATCATGCCAAGCACTTGCGTTTGGTACTGGATAAGCTAAGGGAACACCAGTTCTACGCCAAGTTCTCCAAGTGCGAATTTTGGCTCGATGAGGTTCTTTATCTTGGTCATATCATCTCTGCCAAGGGCATTGCGGTGAATCCTGAGAAGGTGTCTGCAATTATGAATTGGGAACCACCTTAGAACGTGAAGCAACTCCGTAGCTTCCTCGGTCTCGCAAGCTATTGTAGAAGGTTCATGGAGAACTTTTCTAAGATCGCGAAGACTTTCTCAAATGTTCTCCAGAAGCACGTTAAGTACGTTTCGTCTCCGGAATGTGACATTGCTTTCAACACTTTGAAAGAGAAATTGGTCACTGCTCCAGTTCTGACTCCGCCTGATGAATCCAAACCGTACGAGGTCTTTTGCGATGCCTCTCTCCAAGGTCTCGGCGCAGTGTTGATTGTGACGCCCGGATAATTAAGCTACAGTAACCCTCTCCTAATGATGCCATGTCACCGCTATCACTGTAGTTAATCTCGCGATGGTTCAAAAACGATCCAAATTTAAAATAAAGACAAATAACAAAAGCTTTTCACATGTCAAAACTAAAATGTTCTAAATGTGACAAATAAATCATATGTAATATTGGTGGTGAAACCACACTTTTATAAAGCGTTTAAATGCACTATAGTAAATAAATAGTAATAAAACAATTATTCAAATGCTTTAAAATAATAAACAATTTAAAAACTATTTTTATTTCATTGCTAAACGGTTTGTGGCAGTGGCATAAATTGTAACACTATTTTAGGTGCCACTTTTGTATTTTTGGAAACTAAAATAAAACAAATAAGAACTAAAAGAATAAATAAAAGAAAGGCAAAGTAAGACTGTAAATAAAAAAAAGAAAAGGGAACCCCCCTCCTCCCCCCCCCCGCGCGCTGGGCCTCAGCCCAGCTGGCCACTCCAGTCGGCCTGGTTGGACCGGCCCACCCCCACCTCACCTACTAACCCCTGGGGACACCGAAACCCTAGCCCACTACCCCACTCCTCCCCCCACGTTCCCCTCTCCCTCGTCTCCTCCTGATCCCGATCTGGATCGGGCGCCGGCTCCTCTTCGCCAACCGTCGCCGTTCGGAATTCCCCTCCTCGCCGGACGCCACCGCCGCCTCGAGCCCCGTCATCGGCCGCCGTCCCAGACGACGCGCTCCTCCGCCCTCCTCTGCCCGATTCCGCTGGATCGGGAGGGGGCCGCCCCAACGACGCCGCCCCGTGCTCAGCTTCCACCTCGGGCCGCCGCACGCCGCCACCGACTCCGGCCACCACGAGCCTCCCCGCACCCACTGCCAGCGCCCTACCCCACCCGATGTGAGCCGCGCACCTCCTCTCTTCCCCTCGCCCCATGCTCGTTCCCTCCGCTGCTCGTCGCTCCCGACTGCCCCGACGAGCTCCGTCGCGTCGCGCCCCCTTAGTCGACGTCCTTGCCGCGCTCGGCGCCCGCCCGTGTCGTTCGCGCCCACGGCCGCGCCAGCAGCGCTCCCCTGCAACCTGCGTCGGTACTGCCCACGGCGGCCACCACAGCTCTCGTACGCACCCGCACGACGCAACCTCGCCCCGCCTGTGTTCGCGCTGCTGCTGCCTCCCTCCTACGTCGGCGCTCTGCTCCTGCGCCGCGCCGGACGACCGCGCTCAGCCGCTCCAGCCGATGCTGCTCACCCCAGGCGCCGTCCCGCCTCCGCCCTGCCGCCCTGTTCCGGCCAGCGCCATCGCGGTCCTTGGCCGCCGGAGCTCGTACCCGGCTCCCCCCCATCGCTCGGGCAGGCTACGGCCTCGGGCACGGGCACCACACCCGCTGCCGCTAGCGCCGGCGCCCGCTAAGGCCCCCTGACCCAATGACATGTGGGGCCTAGCCCCTGGAACGTTTATAAAAAAAGATTAAAAGAAAATAATAAAAATATTAATTAATTAATTGGTTAATTAAATTAATTAACTTAACTAATTCTGATTAGATTAACCTAATTACTAATTAAACTAATTAATCTGTTTTAGTTAATCTCAGACAATGACGAACGGGACCCACACGTCAGTTGACCAGTCAACTCCCTGTTGACTGCTGACATCATGCTGACGTCATGATGACGTCAGCATGCACTATATTGGATAAGGTTAGAATTAAATAATTAAATAAATTCTAAAAATGATTAAAACTTTAGAAAATCATATAAAATAAATCGTAGCTCAGATGAAAAATACTTTCTACATGAAAGTTGCTCAGAACGACAAGACGAATTCGGATACGCAGTCCGTTCGTCCGCCACGCACCCCTAACATATCAAACTCGCAACTTTCCCCCTCCGGTTCATCTGTCAGAAAACACGAAACACCGGGGATATTTTCCCGGATGTTTCCCCCCTTAACCGGTATCACCTACTACCGCGTTAGGGCACACCGAACACCGCGTATTGCCTTGTTATATTTTGTGATGCTTTGTTTGCTCTGCATTCATTATTTCTTCCCCCTCTTCTCTCTGGTAGACTACGAGACCGACGCTGCTGCTGACCAGTTCGACTACGGAGTTGACGACCCCTCTCTCTTGCCAGAGCAACCAGGCAAGCCCCCCCCCTTGATCACCAGATATCGCCTATTCTACTCTATACTACTTGCATTAGAGTAGTTAGCATGTTACTGCTTTCTGTTATACCTATCCTGATGCATAGCCTGTCCTTGATACTACTGTTGTTACCTTTACCTGCAATCCTATATGCTTAGTATAGGATGCTAGTATATTCATCTGTGGCCCTACATTCTTGTCCGTCAGCCGTGCTATACTATCGGACCGTGATCACTCGGGAGGTGATCACGGGTATATACTATATACTTTATACATGATACATGTGGAGACTAAAGTCGGGTCAGCTCGATGAGTACCCGCAAGTGATTCTGATGAGGGGGCTGAAAGGACAGGTGGCTCCATCCCGGTAGAGGTGGGCCTGGGTTCCCGACGGCCCCCGACTATTACTTTGTGGCGGAGCGACATGGCAGGTTGAGACCACCTAGGAGAGAGGTGGTCTTGGCCCTGGTCGGCGTTCGCGGATATTTAACACGCTTAACGAGATCTTGGTATTTGATCTGAGTTGGCTACGAGCCTATACGCACTAACCATCTACGTGGGAGTAGTTATGGGTATCCCGGCGTCGTGGTATCAGCCGAAGCACTTCAGACGTCAGCGACGGAGCGGCGCGCGCCGGATTGGAACGTAAGCCTGCTCTTGTATTAAGGGGGCTAGTTCTGCTTCCGGCCGCCCTCGCAACGTGCAGGTGTGCTATGGGCGATGGGCCCAGACCCCTGTGCGCTTAGGTTTAGACCGGTGTGTTGGCCTCTCTGTTTTGCCTAGGTGGGGCTGCGACGTGTTGATCTTCCGAGGCCGGGCATGACCCAGGAAAGTGTGTCCGGCCAAATGGGATCAAGCGTGTTGGGTAAGTTGGTGCACCCCTGCAGGGAAGTTAATCTATTCGAATAGCCGTGATCTTCGGTAACACGACGACTTGGAGTTGTACCTTGACCTTATGACAACTAGAACCGGATACTTAATAAAACACACCCTTCCAAGTTCCACAGACGACCCGGTGATCGCTTTTCCACAAGGCGACGAGGGGAGGATCGCCGGGTAGGGTTATGCTATGCGATGCGACTGGAGATGCTACTTGGAGATGCTACTTGGAGTACTTCAATCTATTCTCTTCTACATGCTGCAAGACGGAGGCTGCCAGAAGCGTAGTCTTCGACAGGATTAGCTATCCCCCTTTTATTCTGGCCTTCTACAGTTCAGTCCACCGATATGGCCCTTTACACATATCCCCATGCATATGTAGTGTAGCTCCTTGCTTGCGAGTACTTTGGATGAGTACTCACGGTTGCTTTTCTCCCTCTTTTCCCCCTTTCCCTTTTACCTGGTTGTCGCAACCAGATGCTGGAGCCCTGGAGCCAGACGCCACCGTCGACGATGATTCCTACTACACTGGAGGTGCCTACTACTACGTGCAGGCCGCTGACGACGACCAAGAGTAGTTAGGAGGATCCCAGGCAGGAGGTCTGCGCCTCTTTCGATCTGTATCCCAGTTTGTGCTAGCCTTCTTAAGGCAAACTTGTTTAACTTATGTTTGTACTCAGATATTGTTGCTTCCGCTAACTTGTCTATGATCGAGCACTTGTATTCGAGCCCTCGAGGCCCCTGGCTTGTATTATGATGCTTGTATGACTTATTTATGTTTTAGAGTTGTGTTGTGATATCTTCCCGTGAGTCCCTGATCTTGATCGTACACATTTGCGTGCATGATTAGTGTACGATTGAATCGGGGGCGTCACAAGTTGGTATCAGAGCCAGCTGCCTTTAGGAATCCCCCTTCCACACTCCTTGGCCGAAGTCGAGTCTAGACATTACAAAAACTTTTACTAACTTGGCTGTGAGCCTTACGGGCCCACGTCGCCATCGGGTGGTACTAGGATCTTTTACTCCTCGACCTTTACTCTGGGACTCTGAGCTCTCTTCTATTCGGGTTAAATGAATTTTACTAAATCTAACATTAGGATCTCGTGATCACTTCCTCCCGGAGAGCCCCTTATTATTGATGGTCGCCTGCTACATCAGAAGATCCTGAAGATACTCTCCGATGTTCTCTCGAGACATTGTCCCCGTTGCTTTTGCAATTCCCTACCACCAAAACATCACTATGGATAAATGCATACACCAGTCGTTATTACCTTTATTCTCAGTTGGACTTGTTATTACAAGATACCACGAACTTCTCTCTATTGCCCCGAGAAAACTTTGTGATTACTGCCTTATAGTTTCTTGTCGCCTGATTACACCTACAAATTATTCCTCACACTTACCGAGGATATGTTTCTCCCCAGTTGTTCATGTGTTTTGCAAAAGACTTCGAAATACCATCCGATCTTCCGAAAATCCTGAGCAACCTATTGCTCTTGAAATTCTTGCTTGCTTCAATTATGGTTAATCCCACAAGTATAGTAATCTTATTGTTGGCCTTTGTCACTATCTTTTTGAGTCCATTGATTCAAAATGTTACGAATGCTCACAATCCTCAATCAGATCCTAGAATTCCTCCTTTCGGCTCACACATTTTAAACATGAGCTTGTTCTCGACCAATCTATTTGCCATTAATTGTACCCTTAGGTCTATTGAACTTATCCACCCTTGACCAGAGCGTCTGCTTCTGATCCTTTGATTTGGAAATCATAATTCCTTTGTTATCTAAGCATCAAATTATTCCGATGTTCTATAATATGATGCTCGTGCATTCTTTCTTCCTCTGATGAAGTACCGATACTCACATCAGCTCCGTTGTGGATCACCCGATCCATTGTTGGATTGTTATCCGACAGTGTCCTTCATACTCAATCATCTTGTGAGTTCTTCCCCTGATACATAGTCCCTTTGGTAAATTGTATCATCTGCTTGGCCAACCATGTTCTACTTTCGAGCTGGTGGTATTTACTATTGAAGCTTGTGGTATATATTTCCACGATACCCTGGCGGGTTGGACCTATGCCTTCCTTTATATGTGTGAACTCGGGAGTTTTCACGAGTCATACTCATTTGGTATTTCACCATGTAAACTTTCAACACTAATACCTTTATCAAAGCGAGAAGTGAATGGAAGGTTATAGATTGAAGAAGTGGGAGTCGACCTTGAACTTGTGTTCATGCCCATGGACACGATGTAGATCTTATCATTGAAGCTTCTCTTAAATGAATTATTCCTTTGGTATAAGTTCATCTTATATCTAGGATCTGGCCTTCTGCAATCGTGGTTCCGACGATGATTGTTCTTCTTTGATCTCATTTCTCGGACAAGTTAAAACAATTGTCTTCTATGGATCAATACACCAGTCCAACCTTTACTTTGATCTTGTGTCGAGTATTACCCCCCTGGTATCTCGAGATTATCATGGAACTGCATAACTTTTTATGAGTTCTTCATCAAGTGCTACCTTCCCACTGATTCCAATTTTTCGCGGGCTCTGAGTTATTGGACACTCAAAGACACCAATAACTGAACCGAGTCCGCTCTATGGTTCAACAACTCTTCAGTAAGCTTCTATAAGTACGAGTTTGTACCCGATCACGCCATTCCTAGCCTGTTTGGCTATATCCTTATCGTGCCGATTTTAACTGTGCTACCTGGTCCTTCTTCCCAGAGCACAATTTTTTTTGACGATGAGCTAAGCTTATGTCGATCTTTCCTCGTCATATCATTTCACCTTGAACATCAAACTTGATTTCGAGTTTGTGTCGTACCCTTGGTTCCAATAACCTTTCGCTTCACCATTCATTTGACTTGATGTCATCGCCGATCGATTACATCTTGAAACCTCTCAACAAATGTGTCGTGATCATCGTCAACCTTATGAGCTCTTCCAGGATATCAATCGGATTCATGACGAGAAATACTATCCTTGCCTCGATGATTTGTGTTATCATCAACCACTTTACTGCCTTCCCTCCAACACAAACTTGTTCGTGTTTTGTGTTATACCTTGAGTTCCTTGCTATCCAGCAGTTGATCTTCTTTACCTTGGAGCATTACCATCTCTTATTTCATCAATGTTGTAAGAATTTCACCACCTCTTAAGAATTCTTGATACAGGTGATACTTCTCACCATCACCATTCTTCTTGGTCCTCGTGTTGATTCCAACCAGGGTACCGACAAGTGAATGGTGCAGTTTGGATTCTGCCCTTCTAGCAACCCTATTGCTTTGATGTTAATGGTCGGCCGTTCATTCTTGGACTATTGATTATTGAATCACCATTCTGACGTTGGTCGTGCAACCCAACCCATATTTCGGGCGCACCTTTCAACCAATGTTTAATTTTGTATGTTTTCCTCGAGCATACCTCACTATAACATTTGATCTGAAAAGGGTTATCTCCTTGTTCAGATAATCGTGGAAATCCATCTTTTGAGATCTCAATGGAATGTCGCTGAGTCCATCAGCCACCTCCTCATTCTCTCCTTGACTTAATGATGAACTCTTGTTTCGGAACTCGCTTCCATAGTTCATTTCCCGAGAATCTTGCAAATCATCTCGTCAATTTGTGTCTCACCTTTTCTTCTCAGGCACCCTAAGTCTGAGGTATCCTGACACCAATCAGATCTGAATCTCGGTCAGATATGATGGTTGGAACATATTTTCAAGAATTATAACATTGATCCTCATATGACCCGGTAAGGTGATGTCATGCCTAGCACGCTTGACCAGAGGACCTAGTGTTATAGTTTCCTCTTCAGCAAGGTTATCCATTCTTCCATGAGGAAATTGTAAAACTTATTCTACAAGTTGTTCTTGATGGATCCTTCGTGCATCCAAACTTCGAACCTTAATTGTTGACCATGTCAATGCTATCTCGAAGCATGTCTGTGGTAGTCCGATTTTCAAAAAGTGCATTTGAAGCACAATGCTAAATTTTCTTTATCATTTATCCTAACACTGTTGTATGTGTAATATCTTGAGATTCCTCCCCCCTTACCTAAATGGTTTTCTACCTTCTATCCTGTCATGGATATCATGCTCAGCTTGTCCTTGGGAAGGATATACCCTTGAAATATGTGTTTAAACACATTTTCCTTTCCATTGTCCTATTTAATCTGATGACCACCTTTTCCTTTCCATTGGTTTGTTTAAACCCTTTCTATGGTCTATACGATCTAAGCAGTGATAAGTTCCATGCTTAGGTAAGCACCTCATTGAACCACTATTTTAGTAAGACCCTGTTACCATTGTTGATGACATTTCAGTAACCACCGATGGACGAGAACCTTTCCTATTGGTCCGCCTCGTTCAACGAGCAAGACAATGGTTCTCTTCGTCCCTCGCCCTTGGTATCGATGTTATTGCCGACATAACTGACAAGCTACCCTCTGACATGCCCTGCTAATGTGACCGTGCAAGATGTCAACCCCTTTCTACTTTGATACACATAGTGGGCCCATAACCCACAGTTCCACAGGATCACAACCTGACTCTCCTATACACCCTGTTGCCAAAGTTATTCCTAGAGCTTGACTTCGTATGTAGTTCACGGGCCACCTGCCTAGTGATCTATTCTGGTATCAGACGCAATACTTATTCCCATTGCTCTGAATCCCTTTCACACTTTGTTTCAGGCACCGAACGATCGCCTACCCGCTCAAAACTTCTCATGATACCTTCTTACTTTGCTCTCGATATTTTTGTAAGTTTCAATTCGAGAGTTACTTTCGCCACCTTCCTCGATGTTATCGACCAGATAGTATACCTGGTAGAGGTCAGTTCTCCCAGAATGTCCACCCTTTATTCTTTAGTAAGTACGATGGAGTCCTGTAGAAAGGACACCGACTTCATCGTGATGACTGAAGCACAGGAATGAACCTCTTCGAGAAGAGCAACCAACACCAAGAAGAACCGTTAGAAATTCGTAACCAAATTCCTTCCCCCCTGCTCCCCTCTTAAATCTCGGGACGAGATTTCTTGTAGTGGAGGAGAATTGTGACGCCCGGATAATTAAGCTACAGTAACCCTCTCCTAATGATGCCATGTCACCGCTATCACTGTAGTTAATCTCGCGATGGTTCAAAAATGATCCAAATTTAAAATAAAGACAAATAACAAAAGCTTTTCACATGTCAAAACTAAAATGTTCTAAATGTGACAAATAAATCATATGTAATATTGGTGGTGAAACCACACTTTTATAAAGCGTTTAAATGCACTATAGTAAATAAATAGTAATAAAACAATTATTCAAATGCTTTAAAATAATAAACAATTTAAAAACTATTTTTATTTCATTGCTAAACGGTTTGTGGCAGTGGCATAAATTGTAACACTATTTTAGGTGCCACTTTTGTATTTATGGAAACTAAAATAAAACAAATAAGAACTAAAAGAATAAATAAAAGAAAGGCAAAGT
>NC_041392.1:471076483-471150903 GCF_002162155.2 Triticum dicoccoides | reverse complement strand
ATCTGGATCGGGCGCCGGCTCCTCTTCGCCAACCGTCGCCGTTCGGAATTCCCCTCCTCGCCGGACGCCACCGCCGCCTCGAGCCCCGTCATCGGCCGCCGTCCCAGACGCCGCGCTCCTCCGCCCTCCTCTGCCCGATTCCGCTGGATCGGGAGGGGGCCGCCCCAACGACGCCGCCCCGTGCTCGGCTTCCACCTCGGGCCGCCGCACGCCGCCACCGACTCCGGCCACCACGAGCCTCCCCGCACCCACTGCCAGCGCCCTACCCCACCCGATGTGAGCCGCGCACCTCCTCTCTTCCCCTCGCCCCATGCTCGTTCCCTCCGATGCTCGTCGCTCCCGACTGCCCCGACGAGCTCCGTCGCGTCGCGCCCCCGCAGTCGACGTCCTTGCCGCGCTCGGCGCCCGCCCATGTCGTTCGCGCCCACGGCCGCGCCAGCAGCGCTCCCCTGCAACCTGCGTCGGTACTGCCCACGGCGGCCACCGCAGCTCTCGTACGCACCCGCACGACGCAACCTCACCCCGCCTGCGTTCGCGCTGCTGCTGCCTCCCTCCTACGCCGGCGCTCTGCTCCTGCGCCGCGCCGGACGACCGCGCTCAGCCGCTCCAGCCGATGCTGCTCACCCCAGGCGTCGTCCCGCCTCCGCCCTGCCGCCCTGTTCCGGCCAGCGCCATCGCGGTCCTTGGCCGCCGGAGCCCGTACCCGGCTCCCCCCCATCGCTCGGGCAGGCTACGGCCTCGGGCACGGGCACCACACCCGCTGCCGCTAGCGCCGACGCCCGCTAAGGCCCCCTGACCCAATGACATGTGGGGCCTAGCCCCTGGAACGTTTATAAAAAAAAGATTAAAAGAAAATAATAAAAATATTAATTAATTAATTGGTTAATTAAATTAATTAACTTAACTAATTCTGATTAGATTAACCTAATTACTAATTAAACTAATTAATCTGTTTTAGTTAATCTCAGACAATGACGAACGGTACCCACACGTCAGTTGACCAGTCAACTCCATGTTGACTGCTGACGTCATGCTGACGTCATGATGACATCAGCATGCACTATTTTGGATAAGGTCAGAATTAAATAATTAAATAAATTCTAAAAATGATTAAAACTTTAGAAAATCATATAAAATAAACCGTAGCTCAGATGAAAAATACTTTCTACATGAAAGTTGCTCAGAACGACAAGACGAATTCGGATACGCAGTCCGTTCGTCCGCCACGCACCCCTAACATATCAAACTCGCAACTTTCCCCCTCCGGTTCATCTGTCAGAAAACACGAAACACCGGGGATATTTTCCCGGATGTTTCCCCCCTTGACCGGTATCACCTACTACCGCGTTAGGGCACACCGAACACCGCGTATTGCCTTGTTATATTTTGTGATGCTTTGTTTGCTCTGTATTCATTATTTCTTCCCCCTCTTCTCTCCGGTAGACTACGAGACCGACGCTGCTGCTGACCAGTTCGACTACAGAGTTGACGACCCCTCTCTCTTGCCAGAGCAACCAGGCAAGCCCCTCCCCTTGATCACCAGATATCGCCTATTCTACTCTATACTGCTTGCATTAGAGTAGTTAGCATGTTACTGCTTTCTGTTATACCTATCCTGATGCATAGCCTGTCCTTTATACTACTGTTGTTACCTTTACCTGCAATCCTATATGCTTAGTATAGGATGCTAGTATATTCATCTGTGGCCCTACATTCTTGTCCGTCAGCCGTGCTATACTATCGGGTCGTGATCACTCGGGAGGTGATCACGGGTATATACTATATACTTTATACATGATACATGTGGAGACTAAAGTCGGGTCAGCTCGATGAGTACCCGCAACTGATTCTGATGAGGGGGCTGAAAGGACAGGTGGCTCCATCCCGGTAGAGGTGGGCCTGGGTTCCCTACGGCCCCCGACTATTACTTTGTGGCGGAGCGACAGGGCAGGTTGAGACCACCTAGGAGAGAGGTGGGCCTGGCCCTGGTCGGCGTCCGTGGATATTTAACACGCTTAACGAGATCTTGGTATTTGATCTGAGTTGGCTACGAGCCTATACGCACTAACCATCTACGTGGGAGTAGTTATGGGTATCCCGGCGTCGTGGTATCAGCCGAAGCACTTCAGACGTCAGCGACGGAGCGGCGCGCGCCGGATTGGAACGTAAGCCTGCTCTTGTATTAAGGGGGCTAGTTCTGCTTCCGGCCGCCCTCGCAACGTGCAGGTGTGCTATGGGCGATGGGCCCAGACCCCTGTGCGCTTAGGTTTAGACCGGCGTGCTGGCCTCTCTGTTTTGCCTAGGTGGGGCTGCGACGTGTTGATCTTCTGAGGCCGGGCATGACCCAGGAAAGTGTGTCCGGCCAAATGGGATCAAGCGTGTTGGGTAAGTTGGTGCACCCCTGCAGGGAAGTTAATCTATTCGAATAGCCGTGATCTTCGGTAACATGACGACTTGGAGTTGTACCTTGACCTTATGACAACTAGAACCAGATACTTAATAAAACACACCCTTCCAAGTTCCACAGACAACCCGGTGATCGCTTTTCCACAGGGCGACGAGGGGAGGATCGCCGGGTAGGGTTATGCTATGCAATGCGACTGGAGATGCTACTTGGAGATGCTACTTGGAGGACTTCAATCTATTCTCTTCTACATGCTGCAAGACGGAGGCTGCCAAAAGCGTAGTCTTCGACAGGATTAGCTATCCCCCTTTTATTCTGGCCTTCTGCAGTTCAGTCCACCGATATGGCCCTTTACACATATCCCCATGCATATGTAGTGTAGCTCCTTGCTTGCGAGTACTTTGGATGAGTACTCACGGTTGCTTTTCTCCCTCTTTTCCCCCTTTCCCTTTTACCTGGTTGTCGCAACCAGATGCTGGAGCCCTGGAGCCAGACGCCACCGTCGACGATGATTTCTACTACACTGGAGGTGCCTACTACTACGTGCAGGCCGCTGACGACGACCAAGAGCAGTTAGGAGGATCCCAGGCAGGAGGCCTGCGCCTCTTTCGATCTGTATCCCAGTTTGTGCTAGCCTTCTTAAGGCAAACTTGTTTAACTTATGTTTGTACTCAGATATTGTTGCTTCCGCTGACTTGTCTATGATCGAGCACTTGTATTCGAGCCCTCGAGGCCCCTGGCTTGTATTATGATGCTTGTATGACTTATTTATGTTTTAGAGTTGTGTTGTGATATCTTCCCGTGAGTCCCTAATCTTGATCGTACACATTTGTGTGCATGATTAGTGTACGATTGAATCGGGGGCGTCACATTGATGCAAGAGAAGAAAGTTGTGGCTTATACCTCTCGCCAGTTGAAGACCAATGAGAAGAACTACCCCACTCATGACCTCAAGTTGGCGGCAGTTGTGCATGCTCTTTTGACTTGGAGACATCTCTTATTGGGAAGAAAAGTGAACATTTTCACTGACCACAAGAGTCTCAAGTACATCTTCACTCAGCTTAATCTCAACCTCAGGCAGACTCGATGGGTCGAAATGATTCAAGAGTATAATCCGAGTATCGAGTATACTCCAGGCAAGGCCATGGTGATTGCTGAAACATTGAGCATGAAGGCTTATTGCAACAGTCTGATTCTCAAGCCTTATCAACCCGAGCTTTGTGAAGCTTTCCGCAAACTTAATCTGCAAGTCGTTCCTCAAAGTTTCCTCGCCAACCTTCAAGTCTCTCCTACCTTGGAAGACCAGATTCGCCAAGCCCAGCTTCTTGATGCTATGGTGAAGAAGGTGAAGATTGGGATTGCCAAGAGTCAACCCAAGTACAAGTGCTACCGCCTTGATGACAAGGATACTCTCTTCTTCGAGGATCGTATTGTTGTGCCCAAAGGTGACCTTCGTAATGTGATCATGAACGAGGCTCACAATTCTCTCCTCTCCATCCACCCTGGGAGCACGAAGATGTATCAGGACCTCAAGAAGGCTTATTGGTGGACTCGAATGAAGCGCGAGATTGCTCAGTTCGTGAATAAGTGTGATGTCTGCAGAAGAGTGAAGGCAGAACACCAAAGGCCAGCTGGTCTCCTCCAACCTCTTGCCATTCCAGAATGGAAGTTTGACCACATTGAAATGGACTTTGCGACTGGGTTTCCAAAGTCCAAGCATGGCAATGATGCTATATTCGTTGTCATCGACAAACTCACTAAAGTGGCTCACTTTCTGCCTATCAAAGAGTCAATCACTGCAGCTCAATTGGCAGAACTCTATACCTCTCGAATTGTCTCTCTGCATGGTATTCCATGAGCGATCTCTTCAGACCATGGCAGCATCTTTACCTCCAAGTTTTGGGATTCTTTTCAGAAGGCCATGGGCACCAACATCCGCTTCAGCACAACTTTCCATCCTCAAACTAGCGGTCAAGTCGAGCATGTCAACCAGATTCTTGAAGATATGCTCAGGGCTTGTGTGATCTCCTTCGGCATGAAGTGGGAGGATTGTCTTCCTTATGCTGAATTCTCCTCAACAACAGTTTTCAAGCAAGTTCGGGCAAGGCCCCATTCGAAATTCTGTATGGCAGGAAGTGCCGTACCCCTCTCAACTGGTCTGAAACCGGTGAACATTAGCTTTTGGGAAATGACTTAATCACAGAGGCATAGGAAATGTGCAAAGTCATTCGAGATAACCTCAAAGCAGCCCAATCCCGCCAGAAGAGCTACTATGATAGTAAGCACCGCGATTTGGCTTTCGAGATCGGAGATCATGTTTACCTCCACGTCTCTCCTATGAAAGGTACTCGTCGCTTCGGTATCAAAGGGAAGCTTGCCCCTAGATACGTGGGACCTTTCAAGATCGTCAGCAAGAGAGGCGATCTCGCCTATCAACTCGAGCTTCCTTCAAACTTTGCAAATGTGCATGACGTGTTCCATGTCTCTCAGCTCCGAAAGTGCTTCAAGACTCCTGACCGCACCATCAACTTCGAGGACATTGAGCTCCAAGAAGATCTCTCTTATCGTGAGCACCCCGTTGCTATTCTTGAAGAGACTGAACGCAAGACTCGCAACAAGTCAATCAAATTCCTCAAAGTCAAGTGGTCACACCATTCCGACCGTGAAGCTACCTGGGAACGCGAGGATCACCTCCGTTCTGAGTACCCGGCGTTCTTTCAGTCCTAGATCTCTGGATGAGATCTTTTCGTAGTGGTGGAGTGTTGTAACACCCCGGATGTAATTTACCTAATATGTAATCCAACTCTTGCCGTTTCCGGCGTTAAGTTATTTTATTTTCTCGGGTTCGGGTTTTTGTCTCCGTGTGTTGTTGTCGTTGTCATGCATCTCATATCATGTCATCATGTGCATTGCTTTTGCATATGTGTTCATCACATGCATTCGAGCATTTTCCCCGTTGTCCGTTTTGCATTCCGGTGCTCCGTTCTCCTCCGGTGGTCATTTCTACCTTTCTTTCGTGTGTGGGGATTAAACATTTCCGGATTGGACCGAGACTTGCCAAGCGGCCTTGGTTTACTACCGGTAGACCGCCTGTCAAGTTTCGTACCATTTGGACTTCGTTTGATGCTCCAACGGTTAACCGAGGGACCGAGAAGGCCTCGTGTGTGTTGAAGCCCAACACCCCTCCATTTTGGCCCAAAACCCACCAAAACCCTCTCCATCATCTAGAGCATTCGATCACAATCGCGTGGCCGAAAACCGCACCTCATTTGGACACTCCTAGCTCCCTCTACCTCTATATAAACACCACCCTCTCGAAATTCTCGTTCTTCTTCCCCCGAAAACCCTAAAATTTCGTCTCCTCCACCGCCGGATGTGTCCACTCCTGCCGGACACGCCCCGCGCCGCCGCGCCCGGCCACTCAGGAGCCGCCATGTGGCCGGCCACCCCCTTCCACCGCCGCGGCCCGCCCGTCCCGCAGCCGGCCCCCGAGGCCCATCGACCGGGCTCCTCGCCGCCCCGCCGCCTCTCTCCTCCGCCGCAGGTCACCGCGCTGGCCACCGTGCCCCTCGCCGGCGTCGACGACCGCGGCTGCCTCTTCCTCGCCGGCCCGCGCCGCCCCATGCCGGCTTCGTCCGAGCCTCGCCGTCCTCACCGCGGCAACGCCGCCCGACTGCCGCCTCCTCGCCTCCCCTCGCCGGCCCCGGCAACTCCGGCGAGTTCCTCCTCCTCCGGCCGCCGCGTTCTTCGTCCCCGGCCAACCCCGATTCTCGTGATGAACAGTGCCAGGATCCCGATCTGGATCTAGATCGGTTGACTTTTTGCCCGAAACCCTAATTTCTTTGCTATGTTCATCGCATCGTAACTTTGCACCTGTAGCTCCGTTTTGGGCATATAGCATATCAAAATGTTCTTCTCAGAGAGCACATCATTTCATCTCATTGCATCCTTTTCATTTGAGTTCATCTTGATGCCCGAAATGCTGCTGGAAGAATGCTAGTTGAGATAATTGTCAGATCTGCTGCTCCAATTAGATATTTATGATTTTTGCCATGATTATTGTGTGCATGATATGCCCCTGAGTTCTACATGTATTTTGTTATATGCTTTGCCATCTTTCCAGAGATGCAACCCATGTATTTTTGTGATGTGTGTGGTGACTAGCACAAGCTTGCAAAGTGGAGCATTCGTTAATGCTGATTTCAGGGACTTAGCATTTCCACTAAGTCCTTGACCTATTTATCTCATTATGCCATATGTTCATGTTGTTTCCTAGTGATCCATGCCTCTTTTGGGGATGATCAGTAAGGATGTTTTGTTAATCTTGTAGTGCTCTATCCATCCATGTCTTTGTTTTCAATTATGGAGCACCCTAGCTTGAGTCAATCGAGCTCTACTTTTGCTATTTCGTGAATCTGGGCAGATTGTCTACTTGTTAGTGATTTCGCCGAGGATGTTGTAGTTGATTCGTGCATGCTATGCTATTGTTCTTGCCATGTCTAGCTTATATTTTGTGTATTCTTTATGGATGTATGCTTAGATTGTCATGAATTGCTCTGTAGTGAGTGCATCGAGCTCGTAAACATGCCTACTTGATACCTAATTTGCATGCTCCAGTTTTTCACTAAGTCTGTGATCTGATTATGTTTTTTCCATGTTCACATGCTTGCAAATGTATTTTCTGATCCCTTTTGGCTCAAGGTGAAAGTATATCCGAGTGGATGAGCTCAAGTCCGAGTGAAATTGAACATGTGCTCGAAAGTTTATCAAAATGACCTTGGATGAAGAAGTGTTCAATACAGAAGTTGTGCGTATCATCAAGACGGTAAACTTTGATTTTGGAGTCATCACCATCATAGATAATATATAGTCTACAAATTCACTACGAGACTCAGATAATCCAGTCTACTGCAAGACCGAGTCCGACTGGAAGATAAAGATGACCTCGAAAAGTATTCAAGATGGCCTTATTTGAAAAAGTGATCAACATGAGAGTTGTTCGTATCATCGAGGCGCACAAGTTTGATATTTGGGCCATCTCAATCGGAGATCATATGCAAGCCCGGCGGCCCGCGCAAGAAGAAAGACAGAGTTTGGGCCAGATTCAGACTGAATCCGAGTTGGAATAGAATTAGGACTCTAGGACGTGAATTGATGTAATTTTTCTTGTAAGGAAAGCCTAGATGAATCCTTTACTTGTACGGGAAGTCCAGCCGCCTCTTATATATGTTGGGGGTGACGGCCGATTGAATAACACACAATTGAACAAATCAATATACTACTTTTTCATCTACGTTTTATCTCACCATCGTTTTTCTATCTCGTTCTTCACTGTTCTACGTGTTTGAGAGCTGCGAATCCGGAGGCTCTAGGGGCGAGTGAATCGATCTAGGGTAGCCCATAGCTGCCGCACTCCCTGACGGGGTCCCTCCCGGGGGTGTGGGGTTTTCGGGTCTGCAAAAGCGCCCGTCGACTGTCTTGCGTATCGCGCTGTCGGTCGGGTCTCCTTCGACGTGAGCTGCGGTGCATCACCCCCGGCGTCGAGGGTACACATGACGTGTTCGTGTGTCAACAACATGCTTGCAAATATATTTTCTGGTCCCTTTTGGCTCAGGGTCACTAATGGACTTTTGTTAAGCTTTTTGAGTAGCTACATGCCATGCTTTACTTTTCCATGTTTAGGTCCTGTAGCATATTGTTTTCATGCTCCAAAGAGTGCTATCTGATCTGAAATTCCAGACAAGTGTTAATTTCACTAAGTCTGAGATCTGTTTGCCAAATGCATTTTTGCCATGCTTGTTTGAACCTGTTAATGGATGAATTGGCCGTAGCTCAGTGCTAGTATTTTGTTAAGCATCATGAGTGGATCCCTACCATGTATTTTGTTGCCATGATTGGGTGTTGTAGCATGTTCATCTTGTTGCATTTAGATGGCTACTTGCTGTAAATCGCAGAACATGGTCATATTTGAATTGCTTGCCATTTCCAAACCGTAACTTCGATTCCGGCGTTCTTTATATCGTTTTCAAGCGATTTCATCTCACCTTTCCAGTGGCACACTTGGATTTCCATGTTGAGGCCAGGTTCGTTCATTCCTTGTCAAATCTTGCATATGCATCACATATCGCATCCCGCATAGCATACCATCCTTGCATCATATTGTTTGAGCTTTGCACGTGGTTGATTGTGTCCTTGTTGCTTGTTTGTCTTGTTTGTGTCCCGCATAGCATACCATCCTTCCCGGATTTTGTGTTCCTTACGCGGTTTGGTTATAATGGGAACCCCTTGATAGTTCGCCTTGATTAAAGCCTTTCCAGCAATGCCCAACCTTGGTTTTACCATTTGCCACCTAGCCTCTTTTTCCCTTGGGTTTCCGGAGCCCGAGGGTCATCTTATTCAAACCCCCCTGGCCAGTGCTCCTCTGAGTGTTGGTCCACCTTGTCAGCCGCCGGTGGCCACCAGGGGCAACTCTGAGCTGGCCTACCGGAAGTTTGGACAATCTGAGTGTGCCCTAAGAACGAGATATGTGCAGCTCCTATCGGGATTTGTCGGCACATTCGGGCGGTGTTGCTGGATTGGTTTTAACTTGTCGAAGTGTCTTGAAGAACCGGGATACCGAGTCTGATCGGAATGTCTCGGGAGGAGGTCTATTCCTTCGTTGACCATGAGAGCTTCTCATGGGCTAAGTTGGGACTGCCCTGCAGGGATTTGAACTTTCGAAAGCCGTGCCCGTGGTTATGGGCAGATGGGAATTTGTTAATGTCCGGTTGTAGATAACTTAAACCTTAACTTAATTAAAATTAATCAACTGTCTGAGTTACCATGATGGTCTCTTCTCGGCGGAGTCCGGGAAGTGAACACGGTGTTGGAGTAATGCTTGCCGCAGGATGCCCTCTAGTTACTCGCTCGCGCTTTGCCTCCTCTTCTCGCTCTCTTTTGCGAACAGGATAGCCACCATATATGCTAGTCGCTTGCTGCAGCTCCACATATTTTCTTTGCCTTACCTATTAAGCTTAAATAGTCTTGATCGCGAGGGTGCGAGATTGCTGAGTCCCTGTGGCTCACAGATTACTTCCAAACCAGATGCAGGGCCTGATGATTCTGTTCCAGATGACACGCTTGAGCTCAAGTGGGAGTTCGACGAGGACTCACGCCGATACTACGTGTCTTTCCCTGATGATCAGTAGTGGTGCCCAGTTGGGGTGATCGGGACCGTGTCGCATGTTGGGTTTATCTTTATTTTCGGCGCCGTAGTCGAGCCATGAGTGTTTGAATGTTGTAATGCTATTTATGTACTTTGATTGACATGGCGAGTGTAAGCCAACTATGTTTCTCCCCTTTTATTATCTATATTACATGGGATGTTGTGAAGATTGCCTAACTTGCGACATTGCTTTCAATGCGGTTATGCCTCTAAGTCGTGCCCCGACACGTGGGAACTATAGCCGCATCGAGGGCGTTACAAAACCATATCATCCAATATATGAATCTTTACCTCCGGACCATTCCGGAGCTCCTCGTCATATCCGTGATCTCATCCGGGAATCCGAACAACATTCGGTCACCAACATACATAACTCATAGTAGTATATCGTCAACGAACGTTAAGCGTGCGGACCCTACTGGTTCGAGAACTATGTAAACATGACCGAGACACCTCTCTGGTCAATAACCAATAGCGGGACCTGGATCCGCATAACAACATACGTTGTTCCCTTTGTCATCGGTATGTTACTTGCCCGAGATTCGATCATCGGTATCTCAACACCTAGTTCAATCTCATTACCGGCAAGTCTCTTTACTCATTCCGTAATACATCATCCCGCAACTAACTCATTAGTTGCAATGCTTGCAAGGCTTATAGTGATGTGCATTACCGAGTGGGCCCAGAGATACCTCTCCGACAATCGGAGTGACAAATCCTAATCTCGAAATAGGCCAACCCAACAAGTACCTTTGGAGACACCTGTAGAGCACCTTTATAATCAAGTTACGTTGTGACGTTTGGTGGCACACAAAGTGTTCCTCCGGTAAACGGGAGTTGCATAATCTCATAGTCATAGGAACATGTATAAGTCATGAAGAAAGCAATAGCAACAAACTAAACGATCAAGTGCTAAGCTAACAGAATGGGTCAAGTCAATCACATCATTCTCCTAATGATGTGATCCCATTAATCAAATGACAACTCATGTCTATGGTTAGGAAACTTAACCATCTTTGATCAACGAGCTAGTCAAGTAGAGGCATACTAGTGACACTCTGTTTCTCTATGTATTCACACATGTATTATGTTTCCGGTTAATACAATTCTAGCATGAATAATAAACATTTATCATGAAATAAGGAAATAAATAATAAATTTATTATTGCCTCTAGGGCATATTTCCTTCAGTCTCCCACTTGCACTAGAGTCAATAATCTAGTTCACATCGCCATGTGATTTAACATCAATAGTTCACATCACCATGTGATTAACACCCATAGTTCACATCGTGATGTGACCAACACCCAAAGGGTTTACTAGAGTCAATAATCTAGTTCACATTGCTATGTGATTAATACCCAAATAGTACTAAGGTGTGATCATGTTTTGCTTGCGAGGGAAGTTTCACATTCAGATCCGTATGTATTTTGCAAATTTCTATGTCAACAATGCTCTGCACGGAGCTACTCTAGCTAATTGCTCCCACTTTCAATATGTATCTAGATTGAGACTTAGAGTCATCTGGATCAGTGTCAAAACTTGCAGCGACGTAACCCTTTACGACGAACCTTTTGTCACCTCCATAATCGAGAAACATATCCTTATTCCACTAAGGATAATTTTTGACCAATGTCCAGTGATCTACTCCTAGATCACTATTGTACTCCCTTGCCAAACTCAGGGCAGGGTATACAATAGGTCTAGTACATAGTATGGCATACTTTATAGAACCTATGGCTGAGGCATAGGGAATGACTTTCATTCTCTCTCTATCTTCTGCCGTGGTCGGGTTTTGAGTCTTACTCAACTTCACACCTTGTAACACAGGCAATAACTCCTTTTTGACTGTTCAATTTTGAACTACTTCAAAATCTTGTCAAGGTATGTAATCATTGAAAAACTTATCAAGCGTCTTGATCTATCTCTATAGATCTTGATGCTCAATATGTAAGCAGCTTCACCGAGGTCTTTCTTTGAAAAACTCCTTTCAAACATTCCTTTATGCTTTGCAGAATAATTCTACATTATCTCTGATCAACAATATGTCATACATATACTTATCAGAAATGTTGTAGTGCTCCCACTCACTTTCTTGTAAATACAGGCTTCACCGCAAGTCTGTATAAAAATATATGCTTTGATCAACTTATCAAAGCGTATATTCTAACTCTGAGATGCTTGCACCAGTCCATAGATGGATCGATGGAGCTTGCATATTTTGTTAGCACCTTTAGGATTGACAAAACCTTCTGGTTGCATCATATACCACTCTTTCTTTAATAAATCCATTAAGGAATGCAGTTTTGTTTATCCATTTGCCAGATTTCATAAAATGCGGCAATTGCTAACATGATTCGGACAGACTTAAGCATAGATACGAGTGAGAAACTCTCGTCGTAGTCAACACCTTGAACTTGTCGAAAACCTTTTTGCGACAATTCTAGCTTTGTAGATAGTAACACTACTATTAGCGTTCATCTTCCTCTTGAAGATACATTTAATCTCAACGGCTCGCCGATCATTGGGCAAGTTAATCAAAGTCCATACTTTGTTCTCATACATGGATCTCATCTCAGATTTCATGGCCTCAAGCCATTTCGCGGAATCTGGGTTCATCATCGCTTCCTCATAGTTCGTAGGTTCGTTATGGTCTAGTAACATAACTTCCAGAACAGGATTACCGTACCACCCTGGTGCGGATCTTACTCTGGTTGACCTACGAGGTTCAGTAACAACTTGATCTAAAATTTCATGATCATCATCATTAACTTCCTCACTAATTGGTGTAGGTGTCGCAAAAACCGTTTTCTGTGATGAACTACTTTCCAATAAGGGAGCAGGTACAGTTACCTCATCAAGTTCTACTTTCCTCCCACTCACTTCTTTCGAGAGAAACTCCTTCTCTAGAAAAACTCCGAATTTAGCAACAAAAGTATTGCCTTCGGATCTATGATAGAAGGTGTACCCAACAGTCTCCTTTGGGTATCCTATGAAGACACATTTCTCCGATTTGGGTTCGAACTTATCAGGATGAAACTTTTTCTTATAAGCATTGTAACCCCAAATTTTAAGAAACAACAACTTTGGTTTCTTGCCAAACCACAGTTCATACGGTGTCGTCTCAGCGGATTTAGATGGTGCCCTTTTTAACGTGAATGCAGCTGTCTCTAATGCATAACCCCAAAACTATAGTGGTTAATCGGTAAGAAACATCATAGATCGCACCATATCTAATAAAGTATGGTTTACGACGTTCGGACACACCATTACGCTATGGTGTTCCGGGTGGCGTGAGTTGCGAAACTATTCCGCATTGTTTCAAATGAAGACCAAACTCATAACTCAAATATTCACCTCCACGATCAGATCGTAGATACTTTATTTTCTTGTTATGATGATTTTCAACTTCACTATGAAATTCTTTGAACTTTTCAAATGTTTCAGACGTATGTTTCATTAAGTAGATATACCCATATATGCTTAAATCATCTGTGAAGATCAGAAAATAATGATACCTGCCGCGAGCCTCAATATTCATCAGACCACATACATCAGTATGTATGATTTCCAACAGATCTTTTGCTCGCTCCATTGTTCCGGAGAACCGAGTCTTAGTCATCTTGCCCATGAGGCATGCTTCGCAAGCATCAACTGATTCATAATCAAGTGATTCCAAAAGCCCATCAACATGGATTTTCTTCATGTGCTTTACACCAGTATGACCTAAACGGCAGTGCCACAAATAAGTTGCACTATCATTAGTAACTTTGCATCTTTTGGCTTCAATATTATGAAAATGTGTATCACCACGATCGAGATCCAACAAACCATTTTCATTGGGTGTATGACCATAGAAGGTTTTATTCATGTAAATAGAACAACAATTATTCTCTAACTTACATGAATAACTGTATTGCAATAAACATGATCCAATCATATTCATGCTCAGGCAAACACTAAATAACATTTATTTTAGGTTTAACACTAATCCTGAAAGTATATGGAGTGTGCGATGATGATCATATCAATCTTGGAACCATTTCCAATACACATCGTCACTTCACCCTTAACTAGTCTCTGTTCATTCTGCAACTCCCGTTTCGAGTTACTATTCTTAGCAACTGAACTAGTATCAAATACTGAGGGGTTGCTATAAACACTAGTAAAGTACACATCAATAACATGTATATCAAATATACCTATGTTTACTTTGCCATCCTTCTTATCCACCAATTACTTGGGGTAGTTCCACTTCCAGTGACCAGTCCCTTTGCAGTAGAAGCACTTAGTCTCGGGCTTAGGACCAGACTTGGGCTTCTTCACTTGAGCAGCAACTTACTTGTCGTTCTTCTTGAAGTTCCCCTTCTTCCCTTTGTCCTTTTCTTGAAACTAGTGGTCTTGTCAACCATCAACGCTTGATGTTTTTCTTGATTTCTACCTTCATCGATTTCAGCATCACGAAGAGCTTGGAAATCGTTTCCGTTATCCCTTGCATATTATAGTTCATCACGAAGTTCTACTAACTTGGTGATGGTGCCTAGAGAATTCTTTCAATCACTATCTTATCTGGAAGATTAACTCCCACTTGATTCAAGCGATTGTAGTACCCATACAATCTGAGCACATGCTCACTGCTTGAGCTATTCTCCTCCATCTTTTAGCTATAGAACTTGTTGAAGAGTTCATATCTCTCAACTCGGGTATTTGCTTGAAATATTAACTTCAACTCCTGAAACATCTCATATGGTCCATGACGTTCAAAATGTCTTTGAAGTCCCGATTCTAAGCCGTTAAGCATGGCGCACTAAACTATCAAGTAGTCATCATATTAAGCTAGCCAAACGTTCATAACATCTGCATCTGCTCCTGCAATAGGTTTGTCACCTTGCGGTGCATCAAGGACATAATTCTTCTGTGCAGCAATAAGGTTAAACCTCAGACCACGGATCCAATCCGCATTATTGCTACTAACATCTTTCAACTTAGTTTCCTCTAGGAACATATCAAAAATAAAATAGGGGAGCTAAACACGAGCTATTGCTCTACAACATAGATATGCTAATACTACCAGGACTAAGTTCATGATAAATTTAAGTTCAATTAATCATATTACTTAAGAACTCCCACTTAGATAGACATCACTCTAATCCTCTAAGTGATCACGTGATCCATATCAACTAAACCATGTCCGATCATCACGTGAGATGGAGTAGTATCAATGGTGAACATCACTATGTTGATCATATCTACTATATGATTCACGCTCGACCTTTCGGTCTCCATGTTCCGAGGCCATATCTATTATATACTAGGCTCGTCAAGTTTAACCTGAGTATTCCGCGTGTGCAACTTGTAACACCCTCGATGCGGCTATATCTCCCATGTGTCGAAGCACGACTTAGAGGCAAAACTGCATTGAAAGCAATGTCGCAAGTGAGGTAATCTTCACAACAACCCATGTAATAAATAAGGGAAAAGATACATAGTTGGCTTACACTCGCCACGTCACACAGATAGCATAAATATCATTACATTCATCCAGATACACTTAAGGTTCGACTACAGAACCAAAATAAAGACAACCCCAAATGCGACAAAGTCCTCGATCGTCCCAACTGGGCACCACTACTGATCGTCTGGAAAAGAAACGTAGTAACGACGTGAGTCTTCATCGAACTCCCACTTGAGCTCGGTCGCATCATCTGGAATGGCATCATCCGTCCCTGCATCTGGTTTTGGAAGGAATATGTGAGTCACGGGGACTCAGCAATCTCACACCCTCGTGATCAAGACTATTTAAGCTTATATGTAGGGTAAAGGTATGAGGTGGAGCTGCATCAAGCGACTAGCATATATGATGGCTAACATACGGAAATGAGAGCGAGAAGAGGAGGCAAAGGCACGGTCGATGAACTATGATCAAGAAGTGATCCTAGAACAACCTACGATCAAGCATAACATGAGACCGTGTTCTCTTCCTGGACTCTATCAAAAAGAGACCATCACGGCCACACACTCTGTTGATTCATTTTAATTAAGTTAAGTTTATGGTTTTCTACAACCGGACATTAACAAATTCCCATCTGCCCATAACCGCGGGCACGGTTTCGAAAGTTCAAATCCCTGCAGGGGTGTCCCAACTTAGCCCATCACAAGCTCTCACGACCAACGAAGGATATTCCTTCTCTCAAGACAATCCGATCAGACTCGGAATCCCGGTTACAAGACATCTCGACAATGATAAAACTAAACCAGCAAAGCCGCCCGAATGTGCCGACAAATCCCGATAGGAGCTGCACATATCTCATTCTCAGGGCACACTCAGATGAGACATCCTACGAGTAAAACAAACCCTCAAGTTGCCCCGAGGTGGCCCCACAGTCTACTCGGTCGGACCAACACTCAGAGGAGCACTGGCCCAAGGGGGTTTAAATAAAAATGACCCTTGAGTCCGCGGAACCCAAGGGAAAAAGAGGCTAGGTGGCAAATGGTAAAACCAAGGTTGGGCATTGCTGGAGGAGTTTTATTCAAGGCGAACTGTCAAGGGGTTCCCATTATAACCCAACCATGTAAGGAACGCAAAATCGAGGAACATAACACCGGTATGACGGAAACTAGGGCGGCAAGAGTGGAACAAAATACCAGGCATAAGGCCGAGCCTTCCACCCTTTACCAAGTATATAGATGCATTAAAAATACAAGATAAAATAATGATATCCTAACAATAAACATGTTCCAACAAGGAACAAACTCCAATCTTCACATGCAACTGGGAACGCTATAAGAGGGGCTGAGCAAAGTGGTAACATAGCCAAACAACGGTTTGCTAGGACAAGGTGGGTTAGAGGTTTGACATGGCAATATGGGAGGCATGATAAGAAAGTGGTAGGTATCATAGAATAGGTGTTGGGGAACGTTGCAGAAAATTAAAAATTTTCCTACGGTTTCACCAAGATCCATCTATGAGTTCATCTAAGCAACGAGTCGAGGGAGTGAGTTTGCATCTACATACCACTTGTAGATCGCGTGCGGAAGCTTGCAAGGTGATGACGGAGTCGTACTCGACGTGATTCGAATCACCGATGACCAAGTGCTGAACGGACAGCACCTCCGCGTTCAACACACGTACGGGACGGGAGACGTCTCCTCCTTCTTGATCCAGCAAGGGGGAAGGAGAGGTTGAGGAAGACAGCTCCACCGGCAGCACGACGGCGTGGTGATGGTGGAGAGGCAGTACTCCGACAGGGCTTCGCCAAGCACACAACGGAGGAGGAGAGGTGTTGGGGAGGGGAGGGCTGCGCCTTGGAGGGTGGTGCGGCTGCCCTCCCCTCACCCCTCTATTCATAGGGGGAAGGGAGAAGGGGGCCGGCCCCTCTAGAACCCATCTAGGGGGGGGGCGGCCAAGGGGAGAGGGGGAGAGGGTGGCTTGCCCCCCAAGCCAAGGGGGCGCCCCCTCTAGGGTTCCCCCCTCAACCCTAGGCGCAAGGGTCCAAGGGAGGGGCTGCGCCCAGCCCACCAGGGGCTGGCTCCCTGCCCCACGCAGCCCATGTGGCCCCCGGGAGGGGTGGCCCCTCCCGGTGGACCCCCGGAATCCTTCCGGTGGCCCCGGTACAATACCGGTATGACCCCGAAACTTCTCGGTGCCCGTTTGACAACTTCCCATATATAAATCTTTACCTCCGGACCCTTCCGGAGCTCCTCGTGACGTCCGGGATCCCATCTGGGACTCCGAACAACATTCGGTAGTCACATACTAGTCTTCCTAATAACCCTAGCGTCACCGAACCTTAAGTGTGTAGACCCTACGGGTTCGGGAGACATGCAGACATGACCGAGACGCTCTCAGGTCAATAACCAACAGCGGGATCTGGATACCCATGATGGCTCCCACATGCTCCTCGATGTTGTCATCGGATGAACCACGATGTCGAGGATTCGATCAAACCCTGTATACAATTCCCTTTGTCAATCGGTACGTTACTTGCCCGAGACTCGATCGTTGGTATCCCAATACCTTGTTCAGTCTCGTTACCGGCAAGTCACTTTACTCGTACCGTAATGCATGATCCCGTGTCCAACACCTTGGTCACATTGAGCTCATTATGATGATGCATTACCGAGTGGGCCCAGAGATACCTCTCCGTCATACGGAGTGACAAATCCCAGTCTCGATCCGTGTCAACCCAACAGATACTTTCGGAGATACCTGTAATGCACCTTTATAGTCACCCAGTTATGTTGTGACGTTTGATACACCCAAGGCACTCTTACGGTATCCGGGAGTTACACGATCTCATGGTCGAAGGAAGAGATACTTGACATTGGCAAAGCTCTAGCAAAACGAACTACACGATCTTTTATGCTATGCTTAGGATTGGGTCTTGTCCATCACATCATTCTCCTAATGATGTGATCCCGTTATCAACGGCATCCAATGTCCATAGTCAGGAAACCATGACTATCTGTTGATCACAACGAGCTAGTCAACTAGAGGCTCACCAGGGACATATTGTGGTCTAAGTATTCACACGTGTATTACGATTTCCGGATAATACACTTATAGCATGAATAAAAGACATTTATCATGAACATTGAAATATAATAATACTTTTATTATTGCCTCTAGGGCATATTTCCAACAGTCTCCCACTTGCACTAGAGTCACCAATCTAGTTACATTGTGATGAATCGAACACCCATAGAGTTCTGGTGTTGATCATGTTTTGCACGCGAGAGAGGTTTAGTCAGCGGATCTGCGACATTCAGATCCGTGTGCACTTTGCAAATCTCTATGTCTCCATCTTGAACATTTTCACAGATGGAGTTGAAACGACGCTTGATGTGCCTGGTCTTCTTGTGAAACCTGGGCTCCTTGGCGAGGGCAATAGCTCCAGTGTTGTCACAGAAGAGTTTGATCGGCCCCGACGCATTGGGTATGACTCCTAGGTCGGTGATGAACTCCTTCACCCAAATCGCTTCATGCGCTGCCTCCGAGGCTGCCATGTACTCCGCTTCACACGTAGATCCCGCCACGACGCTCTGCTTGCAGCTGCACCAGCTTACTGCTCCACCATTCAACATATACACGTATCTGGTTTGTGACTTAGAGTCATCCAGATCTGAGTCGAAGCTAGCGTTGATGTAACCCTTTACGACGAGCTCTTCGTCTCCTCCATAAACGAGAAACATGTCCTTCGTCCTTTTCAGGTACTTCAGGATATTCTTGACCGCTGTCCAGTGTTCCTTGCCGGGATTACTTTGGTATCTTGCTACCAAACTTACGGCAAGGTTTACATCGGGTCTGGTACACAACATGGCATACATAATAGATCCTATGGCTGAAGCATAGGGGATGACACTCATCTCTTCTTTATCTTTTGCCGTGGTCGGTGACTGAGCCGAGCTCAGTCTCACACCTTGTAACATAGGCAAGAACCCCTTCTTGGACTGATCCATTTTGAACCTCTTCAAAATCTTATCAAGGTATGTGCTTTGTGAAAGACCTATGAGGCGCCTCGATCTATCTCTATAGATCTTGATGCCTAATATGTAAGCAGCTTCTCCAAGGTCCTTCATTGAAAAACATTTGTTCAAGTAGGCCTTAATGCTATCCAGAAATTCTATATTATTTCCCATCAAGAGTATGTCATCTACATATAATATGAGAAATGCTACAGAGCTCCCACTCACTTTCTTGTAAACGCAGGCTTCTCCATAAGTCTGCATAAACCCAAACGCTTTGATCATCTCATCAAAGAGAATGTTCCAACTCCGAGATGCTTGCACCAGTCCATAAATGGATCGCTGGAGCTTGCATACTTTGTTAGCGTTCCGAGGATCGACAAAACCTTCCGGCTGCATCATATACAACTCTTCCTTAAGATGTCCGTTAAGGAATGCCGTTTTGACGTCCATCTGCCATATCTCATAATCATAGTATGCGGCAATTGCTAACATGATTCGGACGGACTTCAGCTTCGCTATGGGAGAGAAAGTCTCGTCGTAGTCAATCCCTTGAACTTGTCGATAACCCTTAGCGACAAGTCGAGCCTTATAGATGGTAACATTACCATCCGCGTCCGTCTTCTTCTTAAAAATCCATTTGTTTTCTATCGCTCGCCGATCATCGGGCAAGTCTGTCAAAGTCCATACTTTGTTTTCATACATGGATTCTATCTCGGATTTCATGGCTTCAAGCCATTTGTTGGAATCCGGGCCCGCCATCGCTACTTCATAGTTCGAAGGTTCATTGTTGTCCAACAACATGATTTCCAGGACAGGGTTGCTGTACCACTCTGGTGCAAAACATGTCCTTGTGGACCTACGAAGTTCAGCAGTAACTTGATCCGAAGTACCTTGATCATCATCATTGTTTTCCTCTTCTGTTGGTGTGGGCATCACAGGAACGGTTTCCCGCGCTGCGCCACTTTCCCGTTCAAGAGGTAGTACTTCATCGAGTTCTACTTTCCTCCCACTTACTTCTTTCGAGAGAAACTCTTTTTCCAGAAAGCATCCGCTCTTGGCAACGAAGATCTTGCCTTTGGATCTTAAGTAGAAGGTATACCCGACAGTTTCCTTAGGGTATCCTATGAATACGCATTTTTCCGACTTGGGTTCGAGCTTTTCAGGCTGAAGTTTCTTGACATAAGCATCGCATCCCCAAACTTTTAGAAACGACAACTTAGGTTTATTTCCAAACCATAATTCATACGGTGTCGTCTCAAAGGATTTAGACGGTGCCCTATTTAAAGTGAATGTAGCTGTCTCTAGAGCGTATCCCCAAAATGATAGCGGTAAATCAGTAAGAGACATCATAGACCGCACCATATCCAATAGAGTGCGATTACGACGTTCGGACACACCGTTTCGCTGAGGTGTTCCAGGCGGCGTGAGTTGTGAAACGATTCCACATTTCCTTAAGTGTGTACCAAATTCGTGACTTAAGTATTCTCCTCCACGATCTGATCGTAACAATTTTATCTTTCGGTCACGTTGATTCTCTACCTCATTCTGAAATTCCTTGAACTTCTCAAAGGTTTCAGACTTGTGTTTCATTAAGTAGACATACCCATATCTACTCAAGTCATCAGTGAGAGTGAGAACATAACGATATCCTCCGCGAGCCTCAACGCTCATTGGACCGCACACATCGGTATGTATGATTTCCAACAAGTTGGTTGCTCGCTCCATTGTTCCGGAGAACGGAGTCTTGGTCATTTTGCCCAAGAGGCATGGTTCGCATGTGTCAAACGGTTCATAATGAAGAGACTCTAAAAGTCCATCAGCATGGAGCTTCTTCATGCGCTTGATACCAATGTGACCAAGGCGGCAGTGCCACAAGTATGTGGGACTATCGTTATCAACTTTACATCTTTTGGCATCTACACTATGAACATGTGTAATATTACGCTCGAGATTCATTAAGAATAAACCATTAACCATCGGAGCATGACCATAAAACATATCTCTCATATAAATCGAACAACCATTATTCTCAGACTTAAATGAGTAGCCATCTCGTATCAAACGAGATCCAGATACAATGTTCATGCTCAAACTTGGCACTAAATAACAATTATTAAGGTTCAAAACTAATCCCGTAGGTAAATGTAGAGGCAGCGTGCTGACGGCGATCACATCGACTCTGGAACCATTCCCGACGTGCATCGTCACCTCGTCCTTCGCCAGTCTCCGTTTATTCCGTAGCTCCTGCTATGAGTTACAAATATGAGCAACGGCACCGGTATCAAATACCCAGGAGTTACTACGAGTACTGGTAAGGTACACATCAATCACATGTATATCAAATATACCTTTGGTGTTGCCGGCCTTCTTATCCGCTAAGTATTTGGGGCAGTTCCGCTTCCAGTGACCCTTCCCCTTGCAATAAAAGCACTCAGTCTCAGGCTTGGGTCCATTCTTTGACTTCTTCCCGGTAACTGGCTTACCAGGCGCGGCAACATCTTTGCCGTCCTTCTTGAAGTTCTTCTTACCCTTGCCCTTCTTGAACTTAGTGGTCTTATTGACCATCAACACTTGATGTTCTTTCTTGATTTCAGCCTCTGCTGACTTCAGCATCGAGAACACTTCAGGAATGGTCTTTTCCATCCCCTGCATGTTGTAGTTCATCACAAAGCTCTTGTAGCTTGGTGGGAGCGACTGGAGGATTCTGTCAATGACTGCCTCATCTGGGAGGTTAATGTTCAGCTGGGTCATACGGTTGTGCAACCCAGACATCTTCAGGATGTGCTCACTGACAGAACTGTTTTCCTCCATCTTACAACTGTAGAACTTATCGGAGACATCATATCTCTCGACCCGGGCATGAGGTTGGAAAACTAGTTTCAGCTCTTCGAACATCTCATATGCTCCGTGATGCTCAAAACACTTTTGGAGCCCCGGTTCTAAGCTGTAAAGCATGCCGCACTGAACGAGGGAGTAATCATCAGCGCGAGTTTGCCAAGCATTCATAATGTCTTGGTTCTCTGGGACGGGAGCGTCACCTAGCGGTCCTTCTAGGACATATTGTTTCCTGGCAGCTATGAGGATGATCCTCAGGTTCCAGACCCAGTCTGTATAGTTGCTGCCATCATCTTTCAGCTTGGTTTTCTCTAGGAACGCGTTGAAGTTCATGTTGACATTAGCGTTGGCCATTGATCTACAAGACATATTTGCAAAGGTTTTAGACTAAGTTCATGATAATAAAGTTCTAATCAAATTATGAACTCCCACTTAGATTAGACATCCCTCTAGTCATCTAAGTGTTACACGATCCGAGTCGACTAGCCCGTGTCCGATCATCACGTGAGACGGACTAGTCATCGTCGGTGAACATTCTCATGTTGATCGTATCTTCCATACGATTCGTGTTCGACCTTTCGGTCTCCGTGTTCCGAGGCCATGTCTGCACATGCTAGGCTCGTCAAGTTAACCCTAAGTGTTTTCGCTGTGTAAAACTGTCTTACACCCGTTGTATGTGAACGTAAGAATCCATCACACCTGATCATCACGTGGTGCTTAGAAGCGACGAACTGTAGCAACGGTGCACAGTTAGGGGAGAACACTTCTTGAAATTTTTGTAAGGGATCATCTTATTTACTACCGTCGTCCTAAGTAAACAAGATGCATAAACATAATAAACATCACATGCAATTATATAGTTGTGACATGATATGGCCAATATCATATAGCTCCATTGATCTTCATCTTCGGGGCTCCATGATCATCTTGTCACCGGCTTGACACCATGATCTCCATCATCATGATCTCCATCATCGTGTCTTCATGAAGTTGTCACGCCAACGACTACTTCTACTTCTATGACTAACGTTTAGCAATAAAGTAAAGTAGTTTACATGGCGTTATTCAATGACACGCAGGTCATACAAAAAATAAAGACAACTCCTATGGCTCCTGCCGGTTGTCATACTCATCGACATGCAAGTCGTGAATCCTATTACAAAGAACATGATCTCATAAATCACAATTCATCATTCATCACAACTTCTGGCCATATCACATCACATGATCAATCGCTGCAAAAACAAGTTAGACGTCCTCTAATTGTTGTTGCATCTTTTACGTGGCTGCAATTGGGTTCTAGCAAGAACGTTTTCTTACCTACGAATCACCACAACGTGATTTTGTCAACTTCTATTTACCCTTCATAAGGGCCCTGTTCATCGAATCCGCTCCAACTAAAGTGGGAGAGACAGACACCCGCCAGCCACCTTATGCAACTAGTGCATGTCAGTCGGTGGAACCGGTCTCACGTAAGCGTACGTGTAAGGTTGGTCCGGGCCGCTTCATCCCACAATACCACCGAAGCAAGAAAAGACTAGTAGAGGCAAGTAAGATGACAAAATCCATGCCCACAACAAAATTGTGTTCTACTCGTGCAAAGAGAACTACGCATAGACCTAGCTCATGATGCCACTGTTGGGGAACATTGCAGAAAATTAAAAATTTTCCTACGGTTTCACCAAGATCCATCTATGAGTTCATCTAAGCAACGAGTCGAGGGAGTGAGTTTGCATCTACATACCACTTGTAGATCGCGTGCGGAAGCTTGCAAGGTGATGATGGAGTCGTACTCGACGTGATTCGAATCACCGATGACCAAGTGCTGAACGGACAGCACCTCCGCGTTCAACACACGTACGGGACGGGAGACGTCTCCTCCTTCTTGATCCAGCAAGGGGGAAGGAGAGGTTGAGGAAGACAGCTCCACCGGCAGCACGACGGCGTGGTGATGGTGGAGAGGCAGTACTCCGACAGGGCTTCGCCGAGCACACAACGGAGGAGGAGAGGTGTTGGGGAGGGGAGGGCTGCGCCTTGGAGGGTGGTGCGGCTGCCCTCCCCTCACCCCTCTATTTATAGGGGGAAGGGAGAAGGGGGCCGGCCCCTCTAGAACCCATCTAGGGGGGGGGGGCGGCCAAGGGGAGAGGGGGAGAGGGTGGCTTGCCCCCCAAGCCAAGGGGGCGCCCCCTCTAGGGTTCCCCCCTCAACCCTAGGCACAAGGGCCCAAGGGAGGGGCTGCGCCCAGCCCACCAGGGGCTGGCTCCCTGCCCCATGCAGCCCATGTGGCCCCCCGGGAGGGGTGGCCCCTCCCGGTGGACCCCCGGAATCCTTCCGGTGGCCCCGGTACAATACCGGTATGACCCCGAAACTTCCCGGTGCCCGTTTGACAACTTCCCATATATAAATCTTTACCTCCGGACCCTTCCGGAGCTCCTCGTGACGTCCGGGATCCCATCCGGGACTCCGAACAACATTCGGTAGTCACATACTAGTCTTCCTAATAACCCTAGCGTCACCGAACCTTAAGTGTGTAGACCCTACGGGTTCGGGAGACATGCAGACATGACCGAGACGCTCTCAGGTCAATAACCAACAGCGGGATCTGGATACCCATGATGGCTCCCACATGCTCCTCGATGTTGTCATCGGATGAACCACGATGTCGAGGATTCGATCAAACCCTGTATACAATTCCCTTTGTCAATCGGTACGTTACTTGCCCGAGACTCGATCGTTGGTATCCCAATACCTTGTTCAGTCTCGTTACCGGCAAGTCACTTTACTCGTACTGTAATGCATGATCCCGTGTCCAACACCTTGGTCACATTGAGCTCATTATGATGATGCATTACCGAGTGGGCCCAGAGATACCTCTCCGTCATACGGAGTGACAAATCCCAGTCTCGATCCGTGTCAACCCAACAGATACTTTCGGAGATACCTGTAATGCACCTTTATAGTCACCCAGTTACGTTGTGACGTTTGATACACCCAAGGCACTCTTACGGTATCCGGGAGTTACACGATCTCATGGTCGAAGGAAGAGATACTTGACATTGGCAAAGCTCTAGCAAAACGAACTACACGATCTTTTATGCTATGCTTAGGATTGGGTCTTGTCCATCACATCATTCTCCTAATGATGTGATCCCGTTATCAACGGCATCCAATGTCCATAGTCAGGAAACCATGACTATCTGTTGATCACAATGAGCTAGTCAACTAGAGGCTCACCAGGGACATATTGTGGTCTAAGTATTCACACGTGTATTAGTATTTCCGGATAATACAGTTATAGCATGAATAAAAGACATTTATCATGAAGATTGAAATATAATAATACTTTTATTATTGCCTCTAGGGCATATTTCCAACAATAGGCATAGCAAAAGAGCGAGCATCTAGCAAGCAAAGATAGAAGTGATTTCGAGGGTATGGTCATCTTGCCTACAAAGTTCTCTGAGTTGACTTGATCCTCGTAAGCATACTCAACAGGCTCCTCGATCACGTACTCGTCTCCCGGCTCTACCCAAAGCAAGAACACACCCAAGGGGAGACACAATCAACCACGTGCAATGCACAAACAACATGATGCAAAACATGTCATGATATGCGGGATGCGATATGCGATGCATATGCATGATTTGGAAAGGAATTATTGAACCTGGCCTCAACTTGGAAAACCAAGAGTGCCACTGGAAAGGGGAGTTGATTTCGGTCGAAATCGATATAAAGATCACCGGAATCGGATGCACGGATTGGAAATGGCAAGCAAAACAAATATGGCATCGGTTTGCGATTAACAGCACGAGGCCATCTAAATGCATCAAGAACAACATGCTACATCACTCTAACATAGCAACAAAATACATGGCAGGGATCCGCTCAAGATGCTTGACAAAAGATGAACACGGAGCTACAGCTAATTCACTCAATAGCAAGCTCAAACAAGCATGGCAAAAGTGCAAAAGATTACAGGTTACAGACTTAGTGAAAATAACATGTCAGGAATTTAACATCAGAAAGCGAAGTTTAGAGCAAGATAACAACATGCTACAGGAACATATCATGGCAAATCAAGGTATGGCTTGAAGCTACTGAAAGCATACAACAAAAGTCCCTTACTGACCATAAGCCAAAAGGGATCAGAAAAAACAATGGCAACCATGTGAACATAGCAATTATCGTTAACAGATTCAGACTTGGTAGAAAACTGGAACATGGCAAAACAGATATCAAGTAGGCGTGTTTACGAGCTCGATGCACTCACCACATGGCATTGCATGACAAACTAAGCATACACCCAGCAAGTAGACATGTCATAGAAGCTAAACATGGCAAGAACAACAACATAGCATGCACGGATCAACTACAACAAGCTCGGAAAAAATGCTTAACATGTAAACATTCTGCCAGGAACATTTTATAGCAAAAGTAGAGCTCTATTGACTCAAGCTAGGGTGCTCCATAAATGCAAACAAAGACACGCATGAATCGGAGCCACGGATGCAGAGTTATGACATGCCCAAGTATGCAAAATAATTAGGGTTTTGGGGCAAAAGTCAACCGAGTTCAAATCCAGATCTGGATCCGGCCGGGTCACTATAGCAGCGCGCCTCCTGAGGTTCGTCGGTGCCGGAGCTGTTCACCGGAGTTGGGGTCGAGCTCGGGGTCGCCGGGGAAGGAGAGGAAGCCGGGGCGGCGATGGTCGGCGCGGCGGGGCGGCGATGGTCGAGGCAGCAGGGTCGGCAAGTGGCTCCGGTGGCTCGGGGGCCAGGTCGCCGGAGCGGGGCGGCCCGGTGGCGAAGCTCGCCAGCGCGGGGAGGAGAGGCGCTGGCCTCGGGCGGAGGAGAGGCGATGGCCTCGGGCCCGGTCGGCGGCGGGAGGACCCGAGCTGGGCCTGGCGGGCCCGTGCGGTGTCGGCGAAGTGGGCTCGGCCCCAGGCGACGTGGCGCGTCCCTATTGGACGAGGGCGGCGGCGGACGCGTCCGGACGTCCGGCGGACGTGTCCGACTGCGGGAGGAGGGAGATGGACTAGGGTTTGCCCGAAAATTTCGGGGAGTGGCCTTTATATAGAGGTAGAGGGAGCTAAGAGGCTCCAAATTGAGCACGGTTTGCGGCCACGCGATCATGATCGAACGTCCTAGGTGATGGAAGGGGTTTAGGTGGGTTTTGGGCCACTTTGAAGGGGTGTTGGGCTGCAACACACACGAGGCCTTTTCGGTCCCTCGGTTAACCGTTGGAGTATCAAACGAAGTCGAAATGGCACAAAACTTGACAAGCGGTCTACCGGTAGTAAACCAAGGCCGCATGACAAGTCTCGTTCCAATCCGAGAACATTTAACACCCGCACATGAAAAGAGGTAGAAAGGGACACTAGAGGACATAGGAGCGCCGGAATGCAAAACGGACAACGGGGAAAATGCTCGGATGCATGAGACGAGCACGTATGCAAATGCAATGCACATGATGACATGATATGATATGCATGACAAAGACAAAAGCACACGAAGACAAAAACCCGACAACGAGGAAATTTAAATAACTTAGCACCGTAAAAGGCATGAGTTGGAATACAAATATGGTAGGTTACATACGGGGTGTTACAACACTCCACCACTACGAAAGGATCTCGTCCCGAGATCTAGGACTGGAAAAACTCTGGGTACTCAGAAAGGAGGTGATCCTCGCGTTCCCAGGTGGCTTCATGGTCGGAATGGTGTGACCACTTGACTTTCAGGAATTTGATAGACTTGTTGGGAGTCTTGCGCTCAGCTTCTTCAAGAATAGCAACGGGGTGCTCACGATAAGACAGGTCTTCTTGGAGATCAATCTCTTCAAAGTTGATGGTGCGGTCAGGAGTCTTGAAACACTTGCAGAGTTGAGAGACATGAAACATGTCGTGGACGTTTGCAAAGTTGGAGGGAAGCTCAAGTTGATAGGCGAGATCGCCTCTTTTGCTGATGATCTTGAAAGGACCCACGTATCTAGGGGCAAGCTTCCCTTTGATACCGAAGCGATGAGTACCTTTCATTGGAGAGACGTGGAGGTAGACATGGTCTTCGATCTCGAAAGCCAAGTCATGAAGCTTGCTATCATAGTAACTCTTCTGGCGCGATTGCGCAGCTTTCATATTTTCACGAATGACTTTGCACATTTCTTCAGCCTGTGTGATCAAGTCATTGCCATGGAGTTGGCGTTCACCAGTCTCTGACCAGTTAAGAGGAGTACGACACTTCCTGCCATAGAGAATCTCGAAAGGGGCCTTGCCCGAACTCGCTTGGAAGCTGTTGTTGTAGGAGAACTCGGCATATGGAAGACAATCTTCCCACTTCATACCGAAAGAGATGACACAAGCCCTGAGCATATCTTCAAGAATCTGATTTACTCGCTCGACTTGGCCACTGGTTTGAGGATGAAAAGCTGTGCTGAAGTGGATGTTGGTGCCCATGGCCTTCTGAAAAGAATCCCAGAACTTGGAGGTGAAGATACTGCCACGATCTGAAGATATCAACTGCGGAATGCCGTGTAGAGAGACAATCCTGGAGGTATATAGCTCTGCCAACTGAGCTGCTATGATAGATTCTTTGATAGGAAGAAAATGAGCCACTTTAGTGAGTTTGTCGATGACAACAAAGATAGCATCATTGCCACGCTTGGACTTTGGAAATCCAGTCATGAAGTCCATCTCAATATGGTCAAACTTCCATTATGGAATGGCAAGAGGTTGGAGGAGACCAGCTGGTCTTTGGTGTTCTACTTTCACTCTTCTGCAGACATCACATTCATTCACGAACTGAGCAATCTCGCGCTTCATTCGAGTCCACCAATACGACTGCTTGAGGTCATGGTACATCTTTGTACTTCCAGGGTGAATAGAGAGGAGTGAATTGTGAGCCTCGTTCATAATGACTTTATGAAGGTCACCTTTAGGCACAACAATGCGATCCTCGAAGAATAGAGTATCCTTGTCATCGAGACGATAGCACTTGTACTTAGGTTGGCTCTTGGCAATCCCAATCTTCACCTTCTTCACCATAGAATCAAGAAGTTGAGCCTCGCGAATCTGATCTTTCAAAGTAGGAGAGACTTGGAGGTTGGCAAGAAATCCTTGAGGAACAACTTGAAGATTGAGTTTGCGGAAAGCTTCACAAAGCTCTGGTTGGTAAGGCTTGACAATCAAACTGTTGCAGTAAGCCTTTCTGCTCAATGCGTCAGCAATTACATTGGCCTTGCTTGGAGTATATTCAATACTCGGATTATACTCTTGAATCATTTCGACCCAACGAGTCTGCCTGAGGTTGAGGTTTGGCTGAGTGAAGATGTACTTGAGACTCTTATGATCAGTGAAGATGTCCACTTTTCTTCCCAATAAGAGATGTCTCCAAGTTAAAAGAGCATGGACAACTACCGCCAACTCGAGGTCGTGAGTGGGGTAGTTCTTTTCGTTGGGCTTCCACTGGCGTGTGGTATAGGACACAACTTTCTTCTCTTGCATCAACACTGCACCAAGACCTTGAAGGGAAGCATCACAGAAGACCTCGAACGGTTTGGATTCATCAGGAGGAGTCAGAACTGGAGCAGTGACTAACTTCTCTTTCTGGGTGTTGAAAGCGATGTCACATTCAGGCGACCGGACATATTTCACATGCTTCTAGAGAAGGTTGGAAAGAGGCTTCGTGATCTTTGAGAAGTTCTCAACGAACCTTCGACAATAACTTGCGAGCCCAAGGAAGCTGCAGAGTTGCTTCACGTTCTATGGTGGTTCCCAATTCACAATTGCAGACACCTTCTCAGGATTAACAACTATGCCCTTGGCGGAGATGATATGCCCAAGGTAGAGAACCTCATCGAACCAAAACTCGCACTTTGAAAACTTGGCATAGAACTGATGTTCTCTGAGTTTATCCAATACCAATCTCAAATGCTTGGCATGATCCTCCTTGTTCTTGGAAAAGACCAGAATGTCATCGAGGTAGACCAAGACGAAGTCATTTGTGTAGGCGTTGAAGATGAAATTCATCATGCAAGAGAATGTTGGAGGAGCGTTGACGAGGCCGAAAGACATGACAGTGTATTCATATGAACCATAGCTTGTTCTGAACGCTGTCTTGGGGATATCTTCTTCACGAATGCGACTCTGATGATAGCCCATACGGAGATCAAGATTGGAGAATACTTGAGCACCTTTGAGTTGTTCGAATAGCTCATTGATGTTGGGAAGTGGGTACTTGTTCTTTATGGTATTCTTGTTCAATGGACGGTAGTCGACACAAAGTCGGTCCGTTCCATCCTTCTTCTTGACGAAAAGAACACCACAACCCCATGGAGAAGAACTTGGTCGGATGAGACCCATACGCTCTTGAATATTGAGTTGCTTCTTCAGCTCCTTCAACTCTTCAGGTCCAAGCTTGTAAGGACGTTTGCAAACAGGTTCCGTGCCAGGCTCAAGATCGATGACGAATTCAACTGGCTGGTGCGGAGGCATTCCTGGAAGCTCTTTTGGAAAGATGTCTTGATATTCGCAAACGACTGGAATCTGGGAGATGGCATCCAGCTCGCCCTTCTCGTTGAGAGAAAACAGTCGAATGGTATCATCACGAGCGGCAAAGATGATTACATCCTCAGACGAATGTGTCAATTGAATCTGCCTGGCAGCACAATCAAGCTGAGCCTTGTGCTTAGAAAGTCAATCCATTCCGAGAATAAGATCAATATCCGAGTTACCAAGGACCACTGGAGAGGACAGAAACTTGTAGTCGCCCAACGTGATAGAGATATCGGGAGCAACCAAACTAGAAGTCATAAGCTTGCCGGGAGAAACAACTTGCATGACTTTGGGCAAAACCTCAGTGTCAACATTGTGCTTCGATGCAAATGGGAATGACAAGAAAGAATGCGATGCACCAATATCAAAAAGTACTTTTGCAGGAACATTGTTAACAGGAAGGTTACCCATAATCACATCTGACGAGTCCTCTGCCTGAGCTGCGTTCATCAAGTTGACCTTGGCGTGCTTGGGATTATGCTTGACCACTGCATTGCTAGCAGATCTCACAGGAGGAGGAAGACGCCTCTGATTGAAGCATTTGTTGGCATAGTGACCCTTCTGCTGACACTTGTTGCACGTGACCTCTGAAAGCGGACGGTGATACGAAGCACTTGATCTTGGAGCTTGAGACGAAGTCTTGTTCTGAAAGCCTGGGTTGGGTGGGTGGGAAGATCCATTGCCACCTTTGCTCTTCTGCTGATAAGGCTGACGGAACGGAGGAGGAGGCAGCCAATACTTTTGCTGCTTAGTTGCCACTTGAGTTGAGGAAGAAGGAGTTGCATCTCTGACTCGCTTCTTGGAAGCATCGCACTTGAGTTGAGCAGTCTCTTGTTTCAGTGCCATATTGTAGAACTCACTGTACTTCTTTGGCTCGAAAAGCACGAGAGCTAGTTGGAGATCTTCTCTGAGGCCACCCCCGAACTGATAAATCATGCTCTTCTCGTCAGGGACGTCTTGCTTGGCGAAACGAGCGAGCCTCTGGAACAGGATGCTATACTGGTAAACAGACAAACTGCCTTGCTTCAGGTTGCGGAATTCCTCACGCTTGCTCTCAATAACACTCTGAGGAATGTGGTGAGCTTTGAAGTCTTGACGGAATTCATCCCAGGTAATCACACGACCTCCTCTGGAATCTTTGTATTGCTGAAACCATTCTGCAGCTTGGTCTTTGAGTTGGAAGGAGGCAAACTTGACAAAGTCCTCAGGTCTGACGTTACTGCACTCGAAATGCTTGCAGATATCCACGAGCCAATCATCAGCGTCTGAGGCCTCGACACAGTTGCTGAAGGTCTTTGGCTGGTTTGCGAGGAACTGGTTGAGTGTAGCAAACTGATTCTGATTGTTGCCATGGCCTTGGTTGCGCTCTTGCAAGAGTTGCATGATCAGCTGCGTGTTTGCATTGGTAGCGGCCATCACAGCTTTCCATGCCTCCGGAGGTGGAGGTGGTGGTGGAGGATCAGTATTCGGAGTCGTACGCATTGGAGGAGCCATCCTGGAGGGGTTGACATCCGTTAGCATCTTGACAGACATATATTCAAGCTGAATCAAATGGATCAAAATTGCAACATATAGTCTTCACATCCGAACAAAATGAACGAATGCATTCCAATTGAAATTGTCACACTTCCATAAATTGAGAAGCCACTTAGATATAGGTAGAAGAATAAAACAACAAGGTACGGATATGAACAAATACTTGGTGAGGATTACCCAATCACAAACCAAATATCCGCGGAAGAAATACTAGAGCTACATGAATTCCCACCTATGAAACTCACGAACCTTTCCGGTTATGCAATCAGGTGTTGGGGATACAGGGGAAGCATAATATCTCACCCAAAGCTAGCAAATCCTACATCCAGCTGTATCCATCCTTCAACACATAACCAAGAAACCTTCGGAAATCATTTACCTCAACCTTCGAAAAGCATCCATTATACGAGTTATGGCGATACTCCCGAACTCCCGCCTCAGTACTGGGTGGCGTCGAGGTTATCTCACCAACAACTGCATAAAAGAGATTTTCGATGTTGGCGAAACTCAGGTATTCCAGAATTGCAACGATAAAATTGTGACGACAACACCTTGGAGCTCAACTCCCCGGGACACTGCCACAACCCCTAAATGTCAGGAGGCACCAAGAACAATGTTCTCGTCACAAAACCATCAGAACGATTCCAAGATACCCGCGTGATCCTAAATTTTTTTAGTGAAATTTGAGAAGAGAAGAGTCAAAACTCTACGTCAAGATGCCTCACCAGAGCGGCGAAGGGACTGAGGAGTAAAAAGAATCCTACTCTCTGATATATATAATCCTAAATGACTCAAAACATTTTTCTAGACTCAACAACGCAAACGATTCGATCAAGCAGGGGGCTCCTAAAGTCGGGGAAGGCTCTGATTACCAACTTGTAACGCCCTCGATGCGGCTATATCTCCCACGTGTCGAAGCAGGACTTAGAGGCATAACCGCATTGAAAGCAATGTCGCAAGTGAGGTAATCTTCACAACAACCCATGTAATAAATAAGGGAAAAGATACATAGTTGGCTTACACTCGCCACGTCACACAAATAGCATAAATATCATTACATTCATCCAGATACACTCAAGGTCCGACTACAGAACCAAAATAAAGACAACCCCAAATGCGACAAAGTCCTCGATCGCCCCAACTGGGCACCACTACTGATCGTCTGGAAAAGAAACGTAGTAACGACATGAGTCTTCATAGAACTCCCACTTGAGCTCGGTCGCATCATCTGGAATGGCATCATCGGTCCCTGCATCTGGTTTTGGAAGGAATCTGTGAGTCACAGGGACTCAGCAATCTCACACCCTCGTGATCAAGACTATTTAAGCTTATAGGTAGGGTAAAGGTATGAGGTGGAGCTGCATCAAGCGACTAGCATATATGATGGCTAACATACGCAAATGAGAGCGAGAAGAGGAGGCAAAGGCACGGTCGATGAACTATGATCAAGAAGTGATCCTAGAACAACCTACGATCAAGCATAACACGAGACCGTGTTCTCTTCCCGGACTCCGCCGAAAAGAGACCATCACGGCCACACACTCTGTTGATTCATTTTAATTAAGTTAAGTTTAAGGTTTTCTACAACTGGACATTAACAAATTCCCATCTGCCCATAACCGCGGGCACGGCTTTCGAAAGTTTAAATCCCTACAGGGGTGTCCCAACTTAGCCCATCACAAGCTCTCACGGCCAACGAAGGATATTCCTTCTCCCAAGACAATCCGATCAGACTCGGAATCCCGGTTACAAGACATCTCGACAATGGTAAAACTAAACCAGCAAAGCCACCCGAATGTGCCGAGAAATCTCGATAGGAGCTGCACATATCTCGTTCTCAGGGCACACTCAGATGAGACATCCTACGAGTAAAACCAACCCTCAAGTTGCCCCAAGGTGGCCCCGCGGTCTACTCGGTCGGACCAACACTCAGAGGAGCACTGGCCCAGGGGGGTTTAAATAAAGATGACCCTTGAGTCCGCGGAACCCAAGGGAAAAAGAGGCTAGGTGGCAAATGGTAAAACCAAGGTTGGGCATTGCTGGAGGAGTTTTATTCAAGGCGAACCGTCAAGGGGTTCCCATTATAACCCAACCGTGTAAGGAACGCAAAATCAAGGAACATAACACCGGTATGACGGAAACTAGGGCGGCAAGAGTGGAACAAAACACCAGGCATAAGGCCAAGCCTTCCACCCTTTACCAAGAATATAGATGCATTAAAAAGACAAGATAAAATAATGATATCCCAACAATAAACATGTTCCAACAAGGAACAAACTCCAATCTTCACCTGCAACTGGCAACGCTATAAGAGGAACTGAGCAAAGCGGTAACATAGCCAAACAATGGTTTGCTAGGACAAGGTGGGTTAGAGGTTTGACATGGCAATATGGGAGGCATGATAAGAAAGTGGTAGGTATCATAGAATAGGCATAGCAAAAGAGCGAGCATCTAGCAAGCAAAGATAGAAGTGATTTCGAGGGTATGGTCATCTTGCCTGCAAAGTTCTCCGAGTTGACTTGATCCTCGTAAGCGTACTCAAAGGGCTCCTAGATCACGTACTCGTCTCCCGGATCTACCCAAAGGAAGAACACAAGCAAGGGGAGACACAATCAACCACATGCAATGCACAAACAACATGATGCAAAACATGTCATGATATGCGGGATGCGATATGCGATGCATATGCATGATTCGGAAAGGAATGATTGAACATGGCCTCAACTTGGAAAACCAAGAGTGCCATTGGAAAGGGGAGTTGATTTCGTTCGAAATCGATATAAAGATCACCGGAATCGGATGCACGGATTGGAAATGGCAAGCAAAACAAATATGGCATCGGTGTGCGATTAACAGCACGAGGCCATCTAAATGCATCAAGAACAACATGCTACATCACTCTAACATAGCAACAAAATACATGGCAGGGATCCGGTCAAGATGCTTGACAAAAGATGAACACTGAGCTACGGCTAATTCGCTCAATAGCAAGCTCAAACAAGCATGGCAAAAGTGCAAAAGATTACAGGTTACAGACTTAGTGAAAATAACATGTCAGGAATTAAACATCAGGAAGCGAAGTTTAGAGCAAGATAACAACATGCTACAGGAACATATCATGGAAAATCAAGGTATGGCTTGAAGCTACTCAAAGCATACAACAAAAGTCCCTTACTGACCATAAGCCAAAAGGGATCAGAAAAAACAATGGCAACCATGTGAACATAGCAATTATCGTTAACAGATTCAGACTTGGCAGAAAACTGGAACATGGCAAAACAGATATCAAGTAGGCATGTTTACGAGCTCGATGCACTCACCACAAGGCATTGCATGACAAACTAAGCATACACCCAGCAAGTAGACATGTCATAGAAGCTAAACATGGCAAGAACAACAACATAGCATGCACGAATCAACTACAACAAGCTCGGCAAAAATGCTTAACATGTAAACATTCTGTCAGGAACATTTTATAGCAAAAGTAGAGCTCTATTGACTCAAGCTAGGGTGCTCCATAAATGCAAACAAAGACATGGATGGATAGAGCACCATAATATCTACAAAACATCCTTACTGATCATGCTCAAAAGAGGCATGGATCACTCGGTATCAACATGAACACATGGCATAAAAATATAGACAGTGCAATGACTTAGAATATTTCTAAGTCTTTGAAATCAGCAACATTAAGCAAGCTACTTTGCATGCTTGTGCTAGTCACCACAAAGATCACAAAAATACATGGCATACACCCCTGTAAAGACGACATGGCATACTTAAAAACACATGTAGAGCTCAAGTTCATAGGAGGCACACATCAATCATGGCAAAAATGACAAAAGAGCAATTGCTGGTAAGAATCTGAAACTAACATTGCATAGCCCTCTTCCAACAGCATTTAGGGCATCAAGATGAGCTCAAATGAACATGATGCAATGAAGTACTCGTCGAGACGAACATTTCGATATGCTACACGCATGAATCGGAGCCACGGATGCAGAGTTATGACATGCCCAAGTATGCAAAATAATTAGGGTTTCGGGGCAAAAGTCAACCGAGTTCAAATCCAGATCTGGATCCGGCCGGGTCACTGTAGCAGTGCGCCTCCCGAGGTTCGTCGGTGCCGGAGCTGTTCATCGGAGTTGGGGTCGAGCTCGGGGTCGCCGGGGAAGGAGAGGAAGCCGGGGTGGCGATGGTCGGCGCGGCGGGGCGGCGATGGTCGAGGTGGCGGGTCGGCGAGTGGCTCCGGTGGCTCGGGGGCCAGGTCGCCGGAGTGGGGCGGCCCGATGGCGAAGCTCGCCGGCACGGGGAGGAGAGGCGCTGGCCTCGGGCGGAGGAAAGGCGATGGCCTCGGGCCCGGTCGGCGGCGGGAGGGCCTGAGCTGGGGCTGGCGGGCCCGCGCGGCGGCAGCGGCGAAGTGGGGCTCGGCCCCAGGCGATGTGGTGCGTCCCTATTGGATGAGGGCGGCGGCGGACGCGTCCGGACATCCGGCAGACGTGTCCGGCTGCGGGAGGAGGGAGATTTTGCCCGAAAATTTCGGGGAGTGGCCTTTATATAGAGGTAGAGGGAGCTAGGAGGCTCCAAATTGAGCACGGTTTGCGGCCACACGATTGTGATCGAACGGCCTAGGTGATGGAAGGGGTTTAGGTGGGTTTTGGGCCACTTTGAAGGGGTGTTGAGCTGCAACACACATGAGGCCTTTTCGGTCCCTCGGTTAACCGTTGGAGTATCAAACGAAGTCCAAATGGCACGAAACTTGACAGGCGGTCTACCGGTAGTAAACCAAGGCCGCATGACAAGTCTCGGTCCAATCCAAGAATGTTTAACACCCGCACACTAGAAGAGGTAGACAGGGACACCAGAGGACATAGGAGCGCCGGAATGCAAAACGGACAACGGGGAAAATGCTCGGATGCATGAGACGAGCACGTATGCAAATGCAATGCACATGATGACATGATATGAGATGCATGAAAAAGACAAAAGCACACGAAGACAAAAACCCGACAACGAGGAAATAAAAATAACTTAGCGCCGAAAAAGGCAAGAGTTGGAAAACAAATATGGTAGGTTACATACGGGGTGTTACGCAACTGTTTTGCACCCGTTGTATTTGAACGTAGAGCCTATCACACCCGATAATCACGTGGTGTCTCTGCACGAAGAACTTTCACAATGGTCATACTCAGGGATAGGGATGAAAATGGAACGGAAACTTTTCGTTTTTCCGGCAAAAAAACGAAAATGGAGAGGAAAAACGGAAATGGAAACGGAATTTTGCAAAACAAAAACAAAAGTGGAATTTTTTATGCGGAAACGGAAACAAAAATGAAACAATGTTTTCCAGCGGAACAAGTGCGGAAATGGAATTTTCCGTTTCCGTTAATATGGAACTTTCCGCTTTTAATACGAGCAAATGTCTATTTTATAGCCCAACACAGAGTTACATAGCAGAATAATGGCCCATGGCCCAACTTCAGCATAACAATACACCAGGCACCACAGCAAGGCGAGCAGAATCCCTAATCTAATCCCTAATCATCGCTCAAAAATAATCTAATCCCTAATCGAGCAGAGGAGCACGCCGCCACCGCCACTGCCCTCGCATCTTCGGCCGGCCTGCTCAGACTTGACATGGCGCCGTCGGACGCTGCCGTCCTCTGAAGCTGCCGTTCGACACCTCCGTCCTCTGCGCCCCTATGAAGCCACCTTTCCTACGCCTCCGACCTCTACACCCCTCCAACACAATCGAATCCCTCCGCAGTTGCACCCCTCTCCGCTGCTGACGACACCTTCACGGCTGCACATGCAGTCCTGCACTACTGCACATACAGAGTAAGATCACCAAGCAAGATAGCTTATGAATGTACATTCATGCAGATCTTGCGAAAATCCATGATACACACTATGTTGAATTGCCTGTAGCCATGTACATACAGTAAGTCTATCAGAACTAATATTGGGATCCTTGTGCTTTCACAGTGCACTAGTGGGCTAGTGGTACAGTTGTATTTAGCTTGCTTATACATAATTAATGAATGTTGTTAGCCTGTTACAGGTCTGGCCGTCGTGTTAGTGCACTGCCAACCTGCAATGGATGATTTTTTTTACGGCAAGTAGCAGTGCAAGTGTAAGCGCAACATCTCCGATTGTGCTTGAATCATCGTCGGAGCAGCCTCCCAATGCTACTAATACAAGTGCAGCAGCTGCAAGTTCGGATACAGCCAATGGAACTGAAGATGCAGCCCCTGACGTGAAGAGATGTAAGAAGCTCACCTCTGATGTTTGGGAACATTTCACCAAGTATGAGATAACGACGATGGATAAGGATGGTAACAAGGTTGTAGAGAAATGGGCTAGATGCAATAGCAAAGGGTGCAATTACAAGGGCCCTCGTACTAATGCTCGAGGCAATCGGGGCACAACAGTTTTCAAGTCTCATTTGCAGAACAAGCATCAGATCATTACTGGACAGCAAAAACTTGTACTGAATAAAGTTGAAGGAAATGAGTCCATGGTAGCACCTGCGACCTTTAGGTATGACGAGTCTACCAGTTTGAAGAAGTTTTATCTCTCAATTATAATGCATGAGTACCCCTTCAATATTGTTGACCATGAGTACTTGGTGGACTTTATCCATTCTTTGCATCCAACTTTTCCAATTAAAAGTCGCCCTACTGTGAATAAAGACATAGTCAACATATTTAAAGAGGAAAAGAAGAAATTGTATGAGTACTTCAAAACAGTGCAGTGCCGATTTAGTGCCACCATGGACATGTGGACATCTGGACAAACCAAAGGATACATGTGCATCACTGTTCATTGGATAGATGAAAACTGGTGCATGCAAAAGAGGATTATCAAGTTTAATCATGTACAGGGAAACCATTCAGGAAAAAATCTTGGCTTACACTTTTATGATTGCATAGTGGATTGGAATCTTGACAGGAAATTGCTTTCACTCAGTTTGGACAATGCTTCAGCCAATGATAAGTGTGTTGAGGGGCTACTAACCAAATTCAGTAAGAATAGTCTAATCTGTGATGGCATATTTTTTCATGTAAGATGTTTCAATCACATCCTAAACCTGGTCGCTTAAGATGGTTTGAAGACAATTGCAGCATCTATTGCAAATATTAGAAATACAATATCAATTGTGAGGAATTCTCCACAGCAGAAGGAAGAGTTTGAGAAGTGTGCTTCAGAATGTGACTTGAATCCAAAATCTGAACTGATCTTGGATGTTCCTACCCGGTGGAATTCCACGTATGATATGCTGCAGAAGGCACTTTACTTTAGAGATGCTTTTGATAGGCTTTTTCTTCGGCATAAAAAGAAGTATAAGAAGTGTGCTGCAACTTCGCAGAATTGGATTATGGCATTGAAGATATGTGATCACTTGAAGATTTTCAAGGATGCTACTGTGCTGTTCTTTGGAACTACATATCCAACTGCAAATAAGTTTTTATCACCTTTTGCAAGTTTAAGATTGCAATTGATGGCTGGTGTGCTAGCTCTGACAAAGTAATTAAGTCTATGGCACGTTCCATGAAACTTAAATATGATAAGTATTGGGAGAAGTCCAACATGGCATTTTCCGTGGCAGTCTTTTTTGATCCTAGATACAAGAGAAACGTGATAGAATATTATGCACCAACCATTTACCCCACCACTCATGACCAACAGTTTGAGAAGTTTACAAAAGTTATTACCCAGTTGTTTGAAGCTTACGTCTCTACATCAAAGAAGACAACATGTAACAGTAGTGATACTAATATGTATGAAACACCTTCTGTTGATCTTGATCTAGATGATGGTTTAGACTCGTTCTTGATTAGTAGAAGTCAAAAATCAGACCATGTTCTCAAAACTGAGTTGGAAGTATACATGGAGCAAGAGTTACAATCTAGAAAAGATTCGAATTTTGATATACTATCATGGTGGAAGGTCAATCAAGTTGAGTTTCCTATTCTGTCACGACTTGCTCGAGATATCTTATCTATGCAAGTGTCGACGGTTGCCTCGGAGTCGGCATTCAGTGCTGGTGGGCGGGTTATTGACCCATTTCGTGGTCGTCTTGAACCTGAAACCGTCGAAGCTTTAATTTGTACTAAAAGTTGGATTGGAGCATCAAAAGGTAACCTTTTAAATTTTATCTCAACTTCATGTGCACCCTGTGACATAATCATACTAATAATTATTATTATCAATCATCCAGGTAGTGACATTGCATCTGTTGTCAAAGACATGGACATGCCAAGCTTGGAGGAACGTTTTACAACTTTGGTGCACATGGTTTGCATTTTATCTATTTTTTGACTTGTATTATGTCTAATACTCATATTACAGAACTTGAAATCTATTTGTATGCTTGCCTATGTAGTTGGAGGAGCCACAAGAGGATGATAGTGATGATGACCTGGAGGACTTCATGGATGAGGAAATGGAGGATTGAATGTTGTAGTGCTGGAATGGAACTGTTAGTTACTATATTTAAAGTTTCAAATATTTGCATCATGGATACTTTTCTTGTTGAGTTGAACGGTGTACTACAGTACTAGTACTATTAAAGCTGAGCACTATTGTGATTTGAGCTGCGATGTTTGGTTGTTGGATGTCTTCCAAGTTTTTTTGTTGCAAAAGTTGAATATTTATGCACAAATGAATATCTAATAATATATCCACAATATATCATAATATTTTATAATCATCTTATCATTGACAACTTTGTTCATTTCATTGTGTTTTTTCTACGGTTCAAGGGTTCTTTGTTCCGGTGAACATCCGCTTCCGTCTCCGTTTCCGTGTCGTATTCGCTCCGTTTATGTTTCCGGTAGTATCTGTTTCCGTATTTGTTTCCGAGGTTTCTGTATTCGTTTCCGTTTCCGGAAAAAAATATGAAAACAAATATGATAGCACCCAGTTCCGTCCGTTTCCGCTCCGTTTTCATCCCTACTTAGGGAGAACACTTATACTTTGATAATTTAGTGAGGGATCATCTTATAATGCTACCGTCAATCAAAGCAAGATAAGATGCATAAAAGATAAACATCACATGCAATCAATAGAAGTGATATGATATGGCCGTCATCATCTTGTGCTTGTGATCTCCATCTCCGAAGCACCTTCATGATCACCATCGTCACCGGCGCAACACCTTGATCTCCATTGTAGCATCGTTGTCATCTCGCCAACTATTGCTTCTTCGACTATCGCTACCACTTAGTGATAAAGTAAAGCAATTACAGGGCGATTGCATTGCATACAATAAAGCGACAACCATATGGCTCCTGCCAGTTGCTGATAACTCGGTTACAAAACATGACCATCTCATGCAATAAAATTTAGCATCATGTCTTGACCATATCACATCACAATATGCCCTGCAAAAACAAGTTAGACGTCCTCTACTTTGTTGTTGCAAATTTTATGTGGCTGCTACGGGCTTAGCAAGAACCATTCTTACCTACGCATCAAAACCACAGTGATAGTTTGTCAAGTTGGTGTTGTTTTAACCTTCGCAAGGACCGGGCGTAGCCACACTCGGTTCAACTAAAGTTGGAGAAACTGACACCCGCCAGCCACCTGTGTGCAAAGCACGTCGGTAGAACGAGTCTCGCGAAAGCGTACGCATAATGTCGGTCCGGGCCGCTTCATCAACAATATAGCCGAACCAAAGTATGACATGCTGGTAAGCAGTATGACTTATATCGCCCACAACTCACTTGTGTTCTACTCGTGCATATGACATCTACGCATAAAACCTGGCTCGGATGCCACTGTTAGGGAATGTAGAAATTTCAAAAAAATATCCTACGCACACGCAGGATCATGGTGATGCATAGCAACGAGAGGGGAGAGTGTTGTCTACATACCCTTGTAGATCGTTTGCGGAAGCGTTATATCAATGCGGTTGATGTAGTCATACGTCTTCACGATCCGACCGATCCAAGTACCGAAAGCACGACACCTCCGAGTTCTGCACACGTTCGGCTCGGTGACGTCCTCGCCTTCTCGATCCAGCAAGAGGGGCGTAGTAGCAGATGAGTTCCGGCAGAACGACGACATGGTGACGGTGTTGGTGAAGAACAATCTCCGCAGGGCTTCGCCTAAGCACTACGAAAACTATGACGGAGGGTAAACTAGAGGGGACAGGGTTGCCAGCACACGGCTTCGTGTTTCTTGATGTGTCTTTGGTGCTAGCCCTGCCCCTCTATTTATCTGTTGAGCCCTGGGGTCGAAACTTGGAGCAAAAGCCTCCTCAAAGTCGGTTTTCCCGAAAGGCAAGAGTCCCACTCGGACTCCAGGACCAAACGCCACAATCCTTGGCGTCTGGCCCAGACGCCATGGGCCTCGGCGTCTGGCCCAGGGCTAGACGCTAGGGTCTCCGGCGTTTGGCCCCCTGGCCTCCGCAAAACTCCTTTTGCACCGACTTATAGCCCCATGGGCCTGACCCCTTGGCCAAACCTGTAACACCCCGGATGTAATTTACCTAATATGTAATCCAACTCTTGCCGTTTCCGGCGTTAAGTTATTTTATTTTCTCGGGTTCGGGTTTTTGTCTCCGTGTGTTGTTGTCGTTGTCATGCATCTCATATCATGTCATCATGTGCATTGCTTTTGCATACGTGTTCATCTCATGCATTTGAGCATTTTCCCCGTTGTCCGTTTTGCATTCCGGCGCTCCGTTCTCCTCCGGTGGTCATTTCTACCTTTCTTTCGTGTGTGGGGATTAAATATTTGCGGATTGGACCGAGACTTGCCAAGCGCCCTTGGTTTACTACCGGTAGACCGCCTGTCAAGTTTCGTACCATTTGGACTTCGTTTGATGCTCCAACGGTTAACCGAGGGACCGAGAAGGCCTCGTGTGTGTTGCAGCCCAACACCCCTCCATTTCGGCCCAAAACCCACCAAAACCCTCTCCATCATCTAGAGCGTTCGATCACGATCGCGTGGCCAAAAACCGCACCTCATTTGGACACTCCTAGCTCCCTCTACCTCTATATAAAGACCACCCTCTCGAAATTCTCGTTCTTCTTCCCCCGAAAACCCTAAAATTTCGTCTGCTCCGCCGCCGGACGTGTCCACTCCCGCTGGACACGGCCCGCGCCGCCGCGCCCGGCCACTCAGGAGCCGCCACGTGGCCGGCCGCCCCCTTCCACCGTCGCGGCCCGCCCGTCCTGCAGCCGGCCCCCGAGGCCCATCGACCGGGCTCCTCGCCGCCCCGCCGCCTGGGAGAACCTCGCCGCCCCGCCGCCTGGGAGATCCTCGCCGCCCCGCGCCTCTCTCCTCCGCCGCAGGTCACCTCCGAGTGGTTGATGTAGTCATACGTCTTCACGATCCAACCGATCCAAGTACCGAAAGCACGGCACCTCCGAGTTCTGCACATGTTCGGCTCGGTGACGTCATCGCCTTCTCGATTTAGCAAGAGGGGCGAAGTAGTAGATGAGTTCTGGCAGCACGACGGCGTGGTGACGGTGTTGGTGAAGAAAAATCTCCGTAGGGCTTCGCCTAAGCACTACGAAAACTATGATGGAGGGTAAACTAGAGGGGACGGGGTTGCCGGGACACGGCTTGGTGTTTCTTGATGTGTCTTTGGTGCTAGCCCTGCCCCTCTATTTTCTGTTGAGCCCTGCGGTCGAAACTTGGAGCAAAAGCCTCCTCAAAGTCGGATTTTCCCGAAAGGCAAGAGTCCCACTCGGACTCCAGGACCAAACGCCACAATCCTTGGCGTCTGGCCCAGACGCCATGGGCCTCGGCGTCTGGCCCAGGGCCAGACGCCAGGGTCTCCGGCGTTTGGCCCCCTGGCCTCCACAAAACTCCTCTTGCACCGACTTATAGCCCCATGGGCCTGACCCCTTGGCCAAACCATATCATCCAATATATGAATCTTTACCTCCAAACCATTCCGGAGCTCCTCGTCATGTCCGTGATCTCATTTGGGACTCCGAACAACATTCGGCAACATACATAACTCATAGTACTATATCGTCAATGAACGTTAAGCGTGCGGACCCTACGGGTTCGAGAACTATGTAGACATGACCGAGACACCTCTTTGATCAATAACCAATAGCGGGACCTGGATGCCCATATTGGCTCCTACATATTATATGAAGATCTTTATCGGTCATACCGCATAACAACATACGTTGTTCCCTTTGTCATCGGTATGTTACTTGCCCGAGATTCGATCATCGGTATCTCGATACCTAGTTCAATCTCGTTACCGGCAAGTCTCTTTACTCGTTCCGTAATACATCATCCCGCAACTAACTCATTAGTTGCAATGCTTGCAAGGCTTATAATGATGTGCATTACCGAGTGGGCCCAGAGATACCTCTCCGAAAATCGGAGTGACAAATCCTAAGCTCGAAATACGCCAACCCAACAAGTACCTTTGGAGACACGTGTAGAGCACCTTTTTAATCACCCAGTTACATTGTGACGTTTGGTGGCACACAAAGTGTTCCTCTGGTAAACGGGAGTTGCATAATCTCATAGTCATAGGAACATGTATAAGTCATGAAGAAAGCAATAGCAACAAACTAAACGATCAAGTGCTAAGCTGGATCAAGTCAATCACATCATTCTCCTAATGATGTGATCCCGTTAATCAAATGACAACCTATTGGGGATATTACTCCTGGGGCGTAAACCGGTCTATCTGGGCCGGGTTAACTTTGTTAGTAGTTAAGTAAGTTAAAGCCCAAGAAGACAGAGGAGGGCTCAAGGCCCATGGTCGGCTCAAGGCCTGCAGCCATAAACCGGCGTTAGTAGTTAACCTGTATTGTAAGTTAGGAATAAGAAGAGACCAAACCGGACACATCTATGAGCCGGTACTGGGACTCCGTAAGCCGACGAGAGTCACCCGTGTATATAAGGGGACGACCCGGCGGCGGTTCAAGGAGAGACAACAACTCGAGACATAGGCGAAGCTTGTTTGCTCCCTAGTCATCGAAACCCCATCAATTCCATCACAACTAGACGTAGGCTTTTACCTTCATCGAAGGGGCCAAACTAGTATAAACTCTCTTGCGTCCTCGTGTCCGCTTTAACCCCTTCAAGCTAACCCGTCGCGATGGCTCCACGACTAAGTCCTTTCTCTAGGACATCTGTCGTGACAAAAGCACGACAGTTGGCGCCCACCGTGGGGCAATCGCACGATGGTTTCCGGTTCTTGGAGGGCCGCTTTGAAGGACTCGAGGGCTACGCTGTAGGCCGGATGACTAAGAGTCATCGCGGCAAGCTCTACATCGACGACGCAGGCTCGGGCCCCGAGGCCGGCTCAATTGAGTATGGGTATCGGGTCCCCTTTGGTAGCATTCACGTTTTCATTGGCAAGATCGGTGAACCGGGCCCTGAGCCGGACATCTGCACCGACCTCGTCGAGATGGCTGAGCGTGCGCAATCCGCCCGGGTTAAACCGGCCATGAAGCGTGCCTTCGTGGGAGTCATCCATGGAGGAAGTTATGAGGACGGATCGGAATTTCGCGGGGCGACTGTCGTTTGTTCCGGTGACGAATCTTCGACCGGAGAAACCGAATCTCTTTATCAGCTACAAGATGGCCAGATTGGGAGCTATTCCGATGGCGACAGTATTCCGGACCCCTCTGATCTGCCCAACCGGGTTGGAATATTAATGGCCGGAACACAAGCAGCGCTTCATTCTTCGACAGCTGCGGCAACAATCTCTGGTTCAGCAGTGGCGACGGCTGCCGGGGCAGGAGGCCCTGTGCGCCCGCCGGCTCAGGTTCTATCAGAACTATTTGATGTGTTGGCTGTGCTTATGGCGGAAGTTAATACGCCAGATCAGGACGTTCACAACATGGAGATTGCAAAGGTAAAGGAACAGATCACCCAGGCCAAGGCGGATCTGGCGGCTGAGGACACCAGGATGGCCGTAGAGCGGGCCGCTTTAGACGCACAGGCCTACAGGCTTATGTTGGACCAGAGCGCGTCGCATGAAGTCATGAGGAGGAAGCACCGATCCCGCTTACCTCCGGTTTTCGAGGCCAGAGACCTTTTCAACACTCCAGGACCAAGAGCCGGCAATCCGCTGGAGGGGAACCGGGCAGAAGCCCCTGGGACCGGTGCACCGGTTCAGCCTCGTCAGATGGACCCGCCTCGTCAAAACACCGTTATACCTCAGGATGCTTTAACACCTCCGGGTCACTACTCCAACCCAATGGACAATCTTGTTGCCGCTGCTGCACGGCTGGAGGCCATTCCAATTGAAGGTGACTCGCCGCAGGCAGTAGAGACGCGACGGGTCAAGGAACTTCTGAGGACAGCTTTGTCCCAACAGGAAGCATACTCGTACAACCGCGACCGGATCCACTCGACCCCCCGTCCAAGCCGGAGATATAGTAGACATATGGATGAACCAGCAGTGTCGAGTAATGAACGACGTGGAGCACCCCGTGGCAACAACCCGACGGGTGGTGCTGATGACGCTCAGGAAGTGGTGAACCGGGCCCGAGCGCGCAGGGAGGCCGAGTTAGCCGCACAGCATCAGGCTCGGCAGCTCATGCCGGTTCGTCCAACCATCTCGATCGAACCTGGTGTTACTTCTAGTTCTTTGGGGGTGCCTTGCCTTATCCCCGCTTTACGCAACATGCGCCTGCCCAAGGATTTCAAAGGCCCGTGCAAGGTACCAAATTACACGGCAGATCAACCTCCAGAGACATGGGTGAAGAGCTATGAGATGGCCATGGAGATGCTTGATGTGGATGACACGGCGTGTGTGAAATAATTCACCATGATGCTTGAAGGAACGGCCCGTACTTGGTTAAAAAGCTTGCCAGCTAATTCTATCAGTTCATGGGCCCAATTATGAGCCCGGTTTATCAGCAATTTCAAGGATACCTGTAAACAGCCTATGTCGATAGTGGACTTAGCTGCATGCGTCCAGGAGGAAGGAGAATCAACGACTCATTGGGTGCGCCAGGTTTCACAAGTGTTGCACTCCTCAGACCGCATCAACGCTGACACCGCAGTATTAACCCTAGAAGGCAACTGCCGGTTTGGGCCCCTGAAGTTGAAATTGGGATGGATGAAACATCATTGCACCGACATGGGGACCCTCATGGCCGCTTTGGTGAAATATGCTGATTCTGATAGTACCAAGGATCCCGAATCTGATGATGACAAGACAGGGAAAGGGAAGAAGAACAGCAGCTCCAAAGGTCAGCAGCATCACTGGGTAGGTAATGGCAGAGGAGGCAAGCGTAAAGCGGATGGTAACATGGACTTTGTGGCTAATACCAACGCACGGGACAATGGCCAGCGATGCAAGGGTAGGCCCAAAAATCGTAATGGAGCACCCAACCCTAACCCAAACCGCCTAAACTATCTGCTAAGCCAGCCCTGTCCAAGACATGGGACGAAGGAGGCGCCAGCAAACCACCTTTGGAAGGATTGCTTTATTATGCAGGAGTTCAAGAATTCTAATAATTTCCAGTATGATCACGAATCTGGCTGTGGCTCAGGATCCGGGCTGGGTTACGGTGGAGGAAGTTCCGGTTCAGGATTTAATGGTAATCCGGGTGGACATAATGGTCAAAATAGTCAGAACAACCAGGGTGGTTACAACCAACAACAGCAACAGTCAGGTTACCAGAGCAACCCAAAGCAGTTGAGTAGTGGGCAGTACCATGTCTTCACCACTAGCTTGGACAAGCGAGACCGGAAGGTTCAGAGGCGGGCAGTCAACTCTGTTGAACCGGCCATACCCCGTTATCTACGTTGGTCTGAACAGCCAATCATATGGAGCAGAGAGGATCACCCACCCCAGGTCGATAATCCGGGTCAGTTGGCTCTGGTGGTGGCGCCTCAGGTGGGAGGTTATAAGTTCACCAAGGTGCTCATGGATGGAGGGAGCAGCATTAACATCCTGTACTATGAGACCTTCCGTCGTATGGGACTAACAGATAAGAATCTCAAACCGTCTAATACAGTATTCCATGGTGTAGTTCCTGGCAAATCAGCATATCCCGTTGGTAAGATAGCTCTGGAAGTGGCCTTTGGGGATGATCATGATTCCAGGTCGGAGACATTGACGTTTGAAGTGGTGAAAATCCAAAGTCCATATCATGCCCTGTTTGGGCGACCGGCCTATGCCAAGTTTATGGCTCGGCCCTGTTATGTGTATTTGCAGCTCAAGATGCCGGGTCACAAGGGGACAATAACGGTTCACGGAAGCCGCAAAATCGCTTTGGAATGTGAGGAAGGATATGCGGCTTATGCAGAGTCGGTTTGTGCTACCGAGGAGTTGAAGTACTATAAAGACAATGTTGATCCGGCGGACATGACTCCGTTGAAGAATCCAACTACGGAGCATGATCCGGCCCTGAAGTTCAAATCGGCAGCAGAAACTAAGCTTGTTGACTTCGTACCTGGTGATTCGTCCAAGCAGTTCAGCATCAATGCCAACTTGGATCCGAAATAGGAAAGCGCGCTCATCGAGTTCATCCGTGAGAATTGGGACATTTTTGCATGGAAGCCCTCCGACATGCCAGGTGTACCGAGGCAACTCGCTGAGCACACACTTAATGTGGATCCTAAATATAAACCGGTGAAACAGTTCCTCCGCCGGTTTAACGAAGAAAGACGCAAGGCGATTGGAGAAGAGGTAGCCAGGCTCTTAGCAGCTGGCTTTATTGTTGAAGTTTTTCACCCTGAGTGGCTTGCCAATCCTGTGCTGGTCCTCAAGAAAAACGGCACCTGGCGCATGTGTGTGGATTACACAAATCTTAATAAAGCTTGTCCAGCAGATCCTTTTGCCCTCCCCCGTATTGATCAAATTATTGATGCTACGGCGGGTTGTGAGCGTTTAAGTTTTTTGGATGCGTATTCTGGCTATCATCAGATCAAAATGGCAGTTAAGGACCAGGAGAAGACAACATTTATAACTCCCTTTGGAGCCTTCTACTATGTGTCTATGCCCTTCGGGCTCAAGAGTGCCCAGGCAACTTACCAAAGGTGTGTACAAAGTTGTCTTCACAAGCAGATTGGCCGTAATGTACATGCTTACGTGGATGATATCGTGGTTAAATCCAGGGAGAAGGAGACTCTGATTGATGATTTGAAGGAAACCTTTGATAACCTGAGAACATACAAGATGATGCTTAATCCGGACAAGTGTGTCTTTGGTGTACCGGCGGGTAAGCTATTGGGTTTTCTAGTGTCCAACAGGGGAATTGAGGCTAATCCGGAGAAGATCACGGCTATCACCTCCCTGGCTAAACTGAAGTGTATCAACGATGTTCAATGCCTGGCGGGCCGGATTGCTGCGCTAAGCCGGTTTATCAGTCGCCTGGGTGAGAAGGCAATCCCTTTGTATCAGATGTTGAAAAAGACGGATCAGTTTATCTGGAGTTCTGCTCCTGATGAAGCATTTGAGGACTTAAAGCGGCAATTGGCCAATCCGCCTATGCTCGCCGCTCCCATTGACAAGGAGCCGTTACTGCTATATGTTGCTGCTAATGTTCGGGCGGTCAGCGTAGCTATTGTGGTGGAGCGAAAGGAGGCAGGTAAGGAGCATCCGGTTCAACGTCCGGTCTATTATATCAGTGAGGTGCTCATTGAGTCCAAGCAAAGGTATCCGCATTGGCAGAAGCTGGTGTATGGAGTTTTTATGGCAAGCCGGAAGCTTAAACAATATTTCCAAGGGCAGTCAATTACGGTGGTCAGTTCTGCTCCTTTGGGAGATATCATCCAGAACCGGGAAGCAACTGGCCGGATTGCAAAGTGGGCCATAGAGGTGGGGCCGTACGGTTTGAAGTATGTGCCTCGGACAGCGGTTAAGTCTCAAGCACTTGTTGATTTCATCAATGATTGGACGGAAATGCAAGCACCTGAAGAAAAGCCAGATCATACGTATTGGACCATCCATTTTGACGGATCCAGGCAGTTGGAAGGCTCGGGGGCTGGAGTCATATTAACTTCCCCACGAGGTGATAAGTTTTGTTATGTTCTCCGTTTAATGTTCCCTTGTACTAACAATGCAGCTGAGTATGAAGCCTTGCTCCATGGTCTCCGGATGGCTAAGGAGATGAATCTAAGTCAAGTTAAGTGCTTCGGTGACTCGGACCTTGTGGCTCAGCAAGTGTCTGGCACTTGGGACTCCAAGGACCCACTCATGGAAGCATATCGTCGTGAGGTGGATACTGTCGCAGGTTATTTCAAAGGCTATCAGGTGGACCACGTGGATCGGCGGAAAAATGAAGCAGCATATGCTTTAAGCAGGCTGGGCTCTCAGCGCAAACCGGTCCCACCAAATGTTTTTCTGGATGTGCTGCACAACCCGTCGGTCAAGATCCCTGGTGAAGAGGATTTGGCTATTCCTGATCCGGAGGCTCAATTGGTGGCGGCTCTTCATGTTATTCCAGATTGGACGCTTCCTTGCCTGGCGTACAAGAACCGGGGTGAGTTGCCAGAGGATGAGATTCTAGCCCGGCAGATAATCCGGCAATCCAAGTCCATGGCTATCATCAACGGCGAGTTGCATCATTGCAGTATATCAGGAGCTTTTCAATGCTGCGTGTCTCCTGAAGAAGGCCGTGAAATTTTGCGTGAGATCCACGAAGGAGATTGTGGTCACCATGCCGGTTCAAAGTCTCTGGTGGCTAAAGCGTTTTGCCATGGTTTTTATTGGTTAACTGCTCATGCTGATGCGGAGGATCTGGTCAGACGATGTGATGGTTGCCAAAGGTTTTCAAGGCGTGCTCATGTACCGGCTCAAGAATTGAGAATGATTCCAATTACTTGGCCGTTTGCGACTTGGGGGCTGGATATGGTTGGGCCTTTCAAAAGGTCCAAAGATAAGAAGACCCACCTCCCGGTGGCGGTAGACAAGTTTACAAAGTGGGTGGAGGCAGAACCTGTTAGCAAGTGTGATGCGGCCACGGCGGTTCAGTTCATCAAAAAGGTGATTTTCTGGTTTGGCTTTCCGCACAGTATTATCACAGATAATGGTACCAATTTGTCCAAAGGTGCTATGAAGGAGTTGAATGGGAGCACATCCGGCTCGACGTTTCATCAGTGGCACATCCACAGTCCAATGGTCAAGCAGAAAGAGCTAATCAAGAGATCCTGAGAGGCATCAAGCCCCGGCTCATGGTTCCTTTGCAAAGAACGCCGGGTTGTTGGGTAGAAGAATTACCATCTGTGCTATGGAGCATCAATAAAACACCCAATAGATCAATAGGGTATACACCGTTCTTCATGGTTTATGGAGCGGAGGAGGTTCTCCCCAATGATATCCGTCATGATTCACCTCGTGTAACGGCTTATATTGAAGCAGACAACGAGACAGCACGGCAAGATGCTTTGGACCGGTTGGATGAAGAGCGTGACATCGCAGCCGCCCGATTGGCGATTTACCAGCAAGATCTTCGTCGTTATCACAGTCGCCGGGTCAGAACCAGAACCTTTCAGGAGGGAGATTTGGTGCTTCGGCTCATCCAAGATCAGACTGGTATGCATAAGTTATCCCCACCTTAGGAGGGGCCTTTCGTGGTCAGCAAGAATCTACACAATGGGTCATACTATCTGATCAATATTCGAGAACATAAGGACTCACGTACATCAGAGGAGGAGACCAACAGGCCATGGAACATAGCTCATCTTCGGCCTTATTATACCTGAGCCATTGGTTCTACTTATGTACATATTACAACGATGTATATATTAACTATAATAAACCGGAACCTCAGCTAAAGCGGGGTATCTGTTCTTTTACATCATGTGTGGTTACACGGAGTTGTTTTACAGCGGCTTACGGTTTACCCCTTGAGTTCGCTTTGCTAAAAGCATCGTGTTATATCACTTGGAGGATTGGTCGTGTCCGAACCAATACCATGCCTCTTGATAGGCGAGAGCCACCAGATCACTTGGGGACTTGGTCATGTCTGAACCAGTCATGCCTCTTGATCGGCCTAAGGCCACAGAATCACTTGGGGGCTTGGTCGAACCCGAACCATGACCATGCCATTTGGTCGGCATAAATGCCACGGTTTCATTTGGGGACCTGGCTGACTAGAACCATAGTTACACCTAACGGGAGCTTGGTCGTGTTTGGCCATGGTAACGCCATTTGATCAGCTTAAATAAACCTTTTTTGGCAAACGGTTTTGTCGTTGCTTTTGCTTCACACTTTTCTTTGAAGGGGGGTTTTTGCTTTTCATTGTGTTTTTTAAACCAACAAAGTTTTTTAACCAATCAATTGACGGAACACAGTTCACGTCAATCTGGAGACTATTTGTCCGGTTTGATCCTTGTTGTTAACATCCTCTTATGGAGTAACATGGTGTTTATTATAACCCGGCACGGTTTACATGGTAAACCAGCGTCATATATATATATATACAGGAGCTGTTATCTCCTCCAACAGTGTGGGTTTGCAAAACTCCGCTTCAAGATTTGCCAAGCCAACTTCACACTCAACGATGGCAGGTATTATGTATCTCAAAATTTTGATCATATACTTAAAATTTTGTTTTGGACATTTTTATTTCATATATACAGACATCATATTCCGCCTGACGGTACAACCGCGTGGCACTTGATGAATTTCTCATTTCAGAAAGTGTTTTGGAAAGTTCATTACCACAGGAAGAACAAGTTATGCACGAAGGCATATCAACATCAAAGGTATCAGCTAGCCTATTACAAGGCAACATGGTGCCCATAATAATGTAATTATTTTTCACAAAGGAGAGGCAGCTTTAAAACCGGCTTTCGGTTCAAGCTTGGTCACCAGCCTGGCCTGATGGTTGTGGGTCATCCTGCGCCGCTTCAGCTTCCGTTTCTCTACCCAGTGGCTGGAAATCCACAGTTGTCCAGTCGATTCCCATTAATGCTTGAAAAATAGCTTCATCATGGATCAGCAATGACGGGTCAATATCGGGAGCATAAGTATGCTTATGGATTGGAGGGATCAGATTTTTCGATTCATGGATTGGTGCAGCTATTCGCTTGTTCTGACTGTCATATTGCGCTTGATAATGAGACAAGTCTGCTTCCTCAGCCAACTGACAAGCTAGTGGACGTACCTCCCGGTTTATTGCTCGCAGATCCGCTTCACCAAATTCTGACCCGTCTTCCTTCAAGCTGGGATAGCCCTGAGCCGCTTCAATAGGATCAAAATCCGGCACCCAGGATTTTGCCTAGATTAAGGCATTGATTGCACCGGTTCGAGCAGCAGATTTCTTCAGCTCTTCAACCCGGGCAGGAAGCACTGACAGTTTCATCAGAGTATCTTGAATCAAAGTGGGCGCCGGTTTGTTATGAGACGCGATACAGATGATCCGCTGGGCACCAGTATACAATTGTTCAACCAATGTATAGGCGGCTTTCAATTTCTTCCGCACATCTGACCCCAAGTGACCAATGCGTGTCCCTGAAATACCATAAAGGGTTAATAAACCGGTGACTCTATAAGAAGGCAGAGCCAATTCAAAAGGCAAGCTGGCTTACCAAAGATAGCAATGGTCATGGCATGAACGTGCCGCTTTATGCTGGTCAGTTCATTCGTCACTGGTTTTAGTGCAGCCTCGGCATCCTCTGCTTGTTTGATCAAAGCGGACTTTTTAGTGGCCCAATCTGCCCGTTTCTTCTTGAAGTTCTCCTTAAGTTGTTCCATGGCGCTTAAAGCACTGGCCAATTCCTCATTTGCTTTGGAGGTTTCAGCCTGTTGGGTTTTCAGGTTTTCTTGAAGATCGATGACTTGGTTTTCTTTCGTCTTCAGCTCCGCCTGCATGCATACAGATATATGTTTCAACAAATCGGTAGAAGGATTCAAGTACCAACCACATAACAAGTTATGCGCTAAGCACTTGGGGGCTAATGCATATTCGATCTTCATCTTTCAATTGTTTACAAAGTCCCAAGATCAATACAAGTATTCAACTTGGCACTTGGGGGCTAATGGCTATTTGATCATATATATTCTGATGCGGCAGTTTCAATTACTTAAAGTACCGGTTTAACTACGCTAAGTTGAACCGGCCCTTGGGAGCTACATCAGCAAATTTCAAAGCATCAAGATTTATATTATTAAGTCCCGGTTTGAAAGAATATTTCAAACCGGCCCTTGGGGGCTAGGAGAGTCAGCAAGAATGGAAGCATACAAGCAGGAAGGAGCATATGGAAGTTACCTCATATTTATCTTTCATCATATTAACCAGACCGGCTTCGTAGTCACGGCTGGTATACAGCCGGTTCAGATAGCCAGAATGGATATCTTGGGCGTTCAGAGCAGCGTAAGTCGTCAGATCAGCGTTCCACTTGCCTTTGCCAAAGGCAGCAAATTCTTCCTTGGCAGAATGTTTGGATAAAGCGACAGGATTGCTTGGCTCAGTATGGCCAGTGCCAGTAATGACAACCTCATCATCCTTGGTACCGTTGGTTTGCACTGGAGCTGTTGGCTTGCCGGTAGGTTTTGCTGGACCGGTGGAGCTTTCAGTCCGGATGGAACCTGTGGGCTGATGGATAGGACCTGAGGTATCAGTAGGTCTCTCTTCAGCAATAAGATCATCATCTTGCTGCGGTGGGTCGTTGGGAATATCCTCAGGAATAGCTGCTTCAGCATTGGGTGTCTTGTCTGCTTCAAGAACGACATCTTCTTCGGCCGCTTTGTCCAGGCGGGCTTTCTTGCTTGGCCTAGGTTTGGCCCTGAGAAGAATAATAAAGTCAAATACAGCATATGTTCTAAGGCGATGTACTGCAAACATCACAATAAGTATAGCTTACCCAAGCACCGTTTTAAGCGGTGGGAGCTGAGTAGCCGAGGACTCGCCAGAAGATGAGTGGGGAGTAACCTGGTAATCGGAGTCAGACGGATTAAGAGGTTGACGAAAGCAGCCCGCTTTAGGACAAGCACTGACAAGCAAATTAGAGACCTCTGAATGGCGTTTCCGAACCGGACTATTCGGTAAACCGGCGGAGCTAACTACCTGGCCGCTATGCCGGGTTGTGCGATGAGCTTCGTGTTGTTGGGTCTTCATAAGAAATTTAGGATCCAAATAAGCAAGAGAATGAGAAAATTTAACTTTCCGGTTTGCCTGGCGGATTTTTTGTGAAGGCAAAGTTTCTGAATCGGAAGAGAGAATAATTACCTCTGCAACATCCGCGTGGCTGGCTTCGGCATCATCCTGACAAATATCATCATCAATAAGACGCATGAAAAATAAACCAAGTGAGTCAAGCTCTAGCTCAAAGTCCGGATTATCCACATCATCATCAGCGGCCGGATTAGAAGATGCAGTGGTTCTTTTCCTGTGGGCAGTCTTCTTCACAGCTTTAGTCTTTTGCCGGGTTGCTCTTTCCGGTTTGTCTGGTTTTTCTGGTTTCTCTTGCGGCAGTTTTTTGCTCCAAAACGGATCATTGCCCTGATTATGCAGACACTGATATTAAAAACAATGACCAGACATATCAATAATAGATTCAGCAAAGAGAAAAATCAAAGTCTTACAGCTGGCGGTTTGTTGGTGGCACAGAAGGGAAGCAGGCCGGTTCTAGCGCGGACGTGTTCCGGTTCATTCAGTATCTTATGCACAGCCTCTGTGATTTCTTCATCGGAGAGCTGGAGTTTTGAATGTCGCAGTGGGTCATCAACACTGTCAGTATACTCGCACATCAAACCGGAGCGCTGACTAAGGGGCAGTATGCTCCATGATATCCAACAGCGAGCGAGATCAACCCCTGTTAAACCGTTGGCCATAAAGGCTCTGAGCTTTGACAGCTGGGGAGCATATTTGCTTCTCTCCTGGGCAGTCAATCTTTGAGGAAAAGGGTGTGTATTGCTGAGCCGCTCCGGACGAAAGCCAGGCAAGGGATTCTCACCAGCAGGGGAGGTGTCTTTGCAGTAGAACCATGTCTGATTCCACTCCTTGGGGTGACTGTGCAGCTTGGCGTGAGGGTATGTGACCTCTTTCCTTTTCTGAATCGCCATGCCACCCAACTCCGTATTAGAGCCATCAGTAAACTCAGTATGGCGGTTTAGATGGAAAAGGTCTCTGAACAATTCCACTGTGGGCTCCTCTTGAAAGAACACCTCATAGAGCACTTGGAAGTGGCACATATTTGTATCAGAGTTGGGGCCAGTGTCTTGCGGATGGAGATGGAAATCGGCTAAAACATCCCGGTAAAATTTAGAACCGGGCGGCTTAAAGCCCCGGGCTAAGTGATCTACGAAAACAACAACCTCTCCTTCTCGAGGTGTGGGAGGGCATTCTTTGCCAGGAGCCCTCCAATGGATGGTATCTTTGCTGCCTAAAGCGCCAATCAGGACTAAATCGTCCAGTTGATCCTCTGTGACGCGAGAAGGAACCCAATTGCACTCATATACTTGCTTGGCCATGATGGAATCTACAAGGTAGAAGATCCCAGTTCAAAAATGCATTTGATCAAGGTATGTTGGTATGGACACTGTTAAACCGGAGACAGAACTATCTGAACCGGAGTTTCATGAAGCAACCAACATCTGGCGGTTCAACAAGGGGACTAATGGCATATACCGGTTTGGAAAATTTTGTATAAGGTTAAACCGCCTGATCTCAGCATTGAAAAGCTGAGATTGCGGATGGACAAGTACGCACAAACAGGTTTCACAAGATTTCTTTACAGCATTGGATCTGAAGCAAGTTCAGAGAAGAGATAAATACTTAGAGGTTCAAAGGAGCAGTACCGAACCAATGAGCAAAACGTTCATATAGACCCATGGTTTGAGATGCATAAGTAAAGGCGAAGGTCAAACAACTATCATTGCACAGAATAAAGATTTGCGGATTCATCTAAAGATCTATTGTATGAGCAAGAGGCAGACGATGAACACTGAAGAACTTCGAAACCCTAGGCCAGATCTGCGGGGGAAAAGATAGAAGATTTATCGGAGCTGAGGAAGATGCGGAAGGTTGCCGCGATGTTCTGGTGCGCTCAGGTTGATGCAGCGGCCAAGGATGAGGCAGAGGTCGACGGCGGCGGTGGAGCTCCGAGGCTGGCGACGCGAGGAAGATGAAGAAGGCACGGAAGGAGAAAAGAAATGACCCTTCGGTCCTATTTATAAGGCGAAAGAACATGAGTCAGGCGCGACAATCAAGGGGCCACAAAACGGAGCTGTCGCCTCAATTTCCGCCGATCTATTAAACAAAGAAGCATAATGGATTGCTTCGTTATGACAGGTGACATCACTCCGGTTTACAGCAATCAGAGAAGATGACATCATGGCGGTTTACCAATTTATAAGAAGATGTTGAAGATGAAGCTTTTATTAAAGGATTGACATGAACCCGTTCAAATCAATCTGGGGCCTAATGTTGGGGATATTACTACTGGGCGTAAACCGGCCTATCTGGGCCGGGTTAACTTCGTCAGTAGTTAAGTAAGTTAAAGCCCAAGAAGACAGAGGAGGGCTCAAGGCCCATGTGGTCGGCTCAAGGCCTGCAGCCATAAACCGGCGTTAGTAGTTAACCTGTATTGTAAGTTAGGAATAAGAAGAGACCAAACCGGACACATCTATGAGCCAGTATTGGGACTCTGTAAGCCGACGAGAGTCACCCGTGTATATAAGGGGACGACCCGGCGGCGGTTCAAGGAGAGACAACAACTCGAGACATAGGCGAAGCTTGTTTGCTCCCTAGTCATCGAAACCCCATCAATTCCATCACAACTAGACGTAGGCTTTTACCTTCATCGAAGGGGCCGAACTAGTATAAACTCTCTTGCGTCCTCGTGTCCGCTTTAACCCCTTCAAGCTAACCCGTCGCGATGGCTCCACGACTAAGTCCTTTCTCTAGGACATCTGCCGTGACAAAACCACGACCAAACCCATGTCTATGGTTAGGAAACTTAACCATCTTTGATCAACGAGCTATTCAAGTAGAGGCATACTAGTGACACTCTGTTTGTCTATGTATTCACACATGTATTATGTTTCCGGTTAATACAATTCTAGCATGATAATAAACATTTATCGTGAAATAAGGAAATAAATAATAACTTTATTATTGCCTCTAGGGCATATTTCCTTCGCCTATAAGTGTCACAAACAGTCCTAGAGTTCATACTAAAATAACACCTTAAGACACACATCAACCAAAACCCTAATGTCACCTAGATACTCCAATGTCGCCACAACTATCCGCGGGTTTCATTATACGATATGCATCACACAATCTTAGATTCATCTATTCGAACCAACACAAAGAACTTCAAAGGGTGCCCAAAAGTTTCTACCGGAGAGTCAAGACGAAAACGTGTGCCAACCCATATGCATAAGTTCACAAGGTCACAGAACCCGCAAGTTGATCACCAAAACATACATCAAGTAGATCACGTGAATATCCCATTGTCACCACAGATAAACACATGCAAGACATACACCAAGTGTTCTCAAATCCTTAAAGACTCAATCCGATAAGATAACTTCAAACGGAAAACTCAATCCATTAAAAGAAGGTAGAGGGGGAGAAACATCATAGGATCCAACTATTATAGCAAAGCTCGCGGTACATCAAGATCATGCCAAATCAAGAACACGAGAGAGAGAGAGAGAGAGAGAGATCAAACAAATAGCTACTGGTACATACCCTCAACCCCGAGGGTGAACTACTCCCTCCTCGTCATGGAGACCACCGGGATGATGAAGATGGCCATCGATGATGATTTCCCCCTCCGGCAGGGTGCCGGAACAGGGTCCCGATTGGTTTTTGGTGGCTACAGAGGCTTGCGGCTGCGGAACTCCCAATCTAGGTTTATTTCTAGGGGTTTCTATATTTATAGGAATTTTTGCCGCCGAGAACAAGTCAGGGGTCCACGAGTCAACCACAAGGATGGTGGGCGCGTCCGGGGGTAGGGCGTGCCCTCCACCCTTGTGGAGGCCTCGTGGCTCTTCTGACCCAACTCTTTTGCTTCGGGGGCTTCTTCTGGTCTATAAAAAATCATCGTAAATTTTCAGCTCTATGGGACTCTGTTTGATATTCCTTTTTTGCGAAACTCAAAAACAAGAATAAAACATAAACTGGCACTGGGCTCTAGGTTAATAGGTTAGTCCCAAAAATCATATAAAATAGCATATAAATGCATATAAAACATCGAAGATAGATAATATAATAGCATGGAACAATCAAAAATTATAGATACGTTGGAGACATATCAGTGTGTCATCAGCAAAAAGCAAGTGTGATATTCCTGGTGCTCCTGGCATACCTCAAGAGGAGTTATTGTGCCTTGTGTTGCTTCATGTTGCATAAATGCAGAGAGACCATCAACGACAAACAAGAACAAAAACGGAGAGAGTGGATCACCTTGGCGAAGGCCTGAGTTGGGGAAAATGAATCAAGCTGGGTTCCATTAAATTTTACATAATAGCTCACCGAGGTCACGCAGGACATGATCCAATCTACCCATCGGGGAGCGAAACCCAAGCTCTACATCGTTCATCTAAGAAAATCTCAGTCAACTTTATCATATGCCTTTGATAGATCTAGCTTGTACACACAGAAGGAGTCTTGTTGTTTCTTGCAGTGTTCAATATTCTGAAGACATTCAAATGCTACCAGTGCATTATCAGTCGTCATACGTCCAGGGACGAAGGCCCTCTGGTTTAAGGAGACAATCTCACCCGACAATGGGCGTAGTTTGTTCACCGGGCATTTGGCAATGATCTTGTACAACATCGAGCACAAACTGACCAGAAGTCCTTCAGTGTCTCTGGTTGATCCGACTTGGGGATCAAGACAATAGCGGTCGCATTTGTTTCGGATGGCATATGTCCAATTGTGAAAAATTGCCTTCCCGTAGCAACCACAGAATCCTTCAAAACAGCCCAATTTCTTTGATAAAACCTAGCTGGGAACCCATCTGGTCCTGGAGCCTTCAGTGGTCTTATTTGGAATAGTTCATCTGCGATCTCCGTCTCTGAGAACTCCTTCCATAGTGTCTCATTCATCTCATCTATCACCTTCTTCTCTATGAGACCAACAATCTCATCAGCATCGGCAGACTTTGCAAGAGATAAGTCAGCAGTACATACCCTAACAAAGCCTATATGAACCGTCGGATCAAAAGACTACCCTTAGTGATCTAAATGCTTTTATATTTGTTAACAGAGGGAGTAATAGTCTAGATTGAAATTGTATAAGTGAAACAAACATTTAACTATTATATCTTCAAACTTTTCACATTACTGAAATTGGAAATAAAATTGTATAAGTGAAATATGAGTGAAAAATGTGTAAATAGAACAACACCTATCCGTTGATCTAAAAATTGGAAGACTCGCACAAAGCTAAGTCAGTCTACTATAGCTCGGTGACTTGGCCATGTGAAGTCAGCGAATCCCAAGGTGCATGGTTAGACATGCCACAAGTTGCGCCTTCCGACCATCTCTCCAAGGACAACTCTATGAATGGGCATGATGGCGACCATTAGTATCCAAAAGGCTTTCCTTTTAGAAAAGAGGGAAATACCTTCTACCTCTACTCCCTCTATCCATCTATATAGGGTCCAATACATTTTTTGAGGCTAACTTTGACCACATGCATGTTAGAACAATAATATATGGCATGCAAGTTACACAAAGTATACTGTCAAATTCGTATGTGAAAAGAGCATCCAGTGATATAATTCTCACATTATATAACTCATATAGTATTAATGTTATGAGTAGTCAAAGACAATCTTGAAAAATAAATTATGCCCTATATATATGGATGGAGGGAGTACATGAGTGATGCACACAATCACACATCAATTATTACATTGTTTAGAATATCTAGGACAAAAAAACACAGACATATCAGCCCCTAGGACAAGGAAACGACAACAAGTAGAAAGGAAAATAAAGCCTTATGAATCATGTATGGATCCCATTGATAGCTTTGAAGATAAACTATAAAAAAATTGGACTTAGGTTCTATTAAAAATACAGTCATTATGACAATTTCAAATGGCCCAGCAAAACAAACAAGTTTTTTGTTAAACCCCCAATTAGTTTTCAAACATACATATCACTTGTCAGTGGAGGTAAATTAAATGCTATCCATATAATATAACATAGACCATCTTCAAATTGCTGGTGATGAGGATTCATCCACAATCATCATTGTCGCGCAAGTTGACGACCATCATTTCTCATTAAGTGTGATTGGTTCCTTCCATGATTTTGCCACCTTGCATATGTGGCCAAGAGTGCAGCCTGGGTGGGGTGGTAGAAGTTCCGGGCCATATTCTTCATCATGTTTGGTTGCCCACAAAGCCCATGATGGATTAGGGCATCAACTTTCCCCCAATGTTTGATTGCCCACGTTTCATGATTTTTTGTTGGCCTCATGCACTAAGTTGGTGTTTGGTTGCATACGTTAGGCTCGATGTAGTTACCATGCACCCTAATGTGGTCAACTTACTATCTACCATCCTAAGGAGTGTTATCATTGCATGTTACATACGATCACAAGAGCACAAACAAAACCACAATGGAGGCAAAATGGACCAAAATTATGAAGTTCTTCAGCCCACTTCACATGATCTGACCTACACCCTAGCCTACTCCATGATTGCTCTTCTCTTTGCTAGAAAACTAGGAGTAATCATCCTCTGCCTCCTCTCTAGTCTCAGACCCTCTATATCATATGTTATTATAACATTTTACTTGTTCATGGTAGAAATGGCATATCTGCCATGAATTGTAGACTCTTGAAACTGAAGGAAATATGCCCTAGAGGCAATAATAAAGTTGTTATTTATATTTCCTTATATCATGATAAATGTTAATTATTCATGCTAGAATTGTACTAACCGGAAACTTGATACATGTGTGAATACATAGCCAAATCATAGTGTCCCTAGTATGCCTCTACATGACTAGTTCATTAATCAAAGATGGTTAAGTTTCCTGACCAAAGACATGTGTTGTCATTTGATGAACGGGATCACATCATTAGGAGAATGATGTGATGGACAAGACCCATTCGTTAGCTTAGCATAATGATTGTTAAGTTTAATTGCTATTGCTTTCTTCATGACCTATACATATTCCTCTGACTATGAGATTATGCAACTCCCGAATACCGGAGGAACACCTTGTGCACTATCAAACATCACAATGTAACTGGGTGATTATAAAGATGCTCTACAGGTGTCTCCGAAGGTGTTTGTTAGGTTGGCATAGATCGAGATTAGATTTGACACTCAGAGTATCAGAGAGGTATCTCTGGGCCCTCTCGGTAATGTACATCACTATAAGCCTTGCAAGTAATGTGACTAATGAGTTAGTTGCGGGATGATGCATTACGAAACGAGTAAAGAGACTTGCCGGTAAGAAGATTGAACTAGGTACAAGGATACCAACGATCGAATCTTGGGCAAGTAACATACCGGTGACAAAGGGAATAATGTATGTTATTATTGCGGTTTGACCGAAAAAGATCTTCGTAGAATATGTAGGTAGGTTCTGCTATTGGTTATTGACTGGAGATGTGTCTCGGTCATGTCTACATAGTTCTCGAACCCGTAGGGTTTGCACCCTTAACGTTCAATGACGATTTGTATTACGAGTTATGTGTTTTGGTGACTGAAGTTTGTTCAGAGTGCCGGATGAGATCACGGATATGACGAGGAGTCTCGAAATGGTCAAGAGGTAAAGATTGATATATTGGATGACGGTATTCGGATACCGAAATGGTTCCAAATCATTTTGGGTATTTTTCGGAGTACGAGGAGGTTACCAGAACCCCCCCCCCCGGGGAAAGTTAAGGGCCTACATGGGCCATAGGGGAGAGGGGAGGCAGCCCACAAGGGGTGGCCATACCCATCCCATGGAGAGTCCAAATTGGACTAGGGGAGGGAGCGTGCCCCCCTTTCCTTTCCCTCTTCCCTCTCCTTCCCCCTTTTCCACCTCCGGAAGAAGGAAGGGGGGGGCGAATTGGACATGGAGTCCAAGTCGGTTTCCTCCCCCTATGGCGCGCCCCATGGCCGGCCTCCTCCCTCTCCTCCTTTATATACGAGGGCAGGGGGCACCCCAAAGCAGATCAATTGTTCTCTTAGCTGTGTGCAGTGCCCCCCTCCATAGTTTACTCCTCCGATCATAGCGCCGTAGTGCTTAGGCGAAGCCCTGCGCGGATCACATCACCACGCCGTCATGCTGACGAAACTCTCCCTCGACCCTCTGCTGGATCAAGAGTTCGAGGGACGTCATCGAGCTGAATGTGTGCTAAACCAGGAGGTGTCGTATGTTCGGTACTTGATCGGTTGGATTGCGAAGACGTTCGACTACATCAACCGCGTTAACCTAATGCTTCCGCTTTCGGTCTATGTGGGTACATGGACACACTCTCCCCCTCTCGTTGCTATGCATATCCTTGGTAGATCTTGCGTGATCGTAGGATTTTTTTTGAAATTGCATGCTACGTTCCCCTATAGTGACATCCGAGCCGGGTCTATGCGTAGATGATATTGATACGTCTCCAACGTATCTATAATTTTTGATTGTTCCATGCTATTATATTATCTGTTTTCGATGTTTAATGGGCTTTAATATGCTATTTTATATTATTTTTGGGACTAACCTATTAACCGGAGGCCCAGTGCCAGTTACTATTTTTTTTGCCTATTTTAGAGTTTCACAGAAAAGGAATACCAAACGGAATCCAAATGGAATGAAACATTCGCGATGATCTTTCTTGGACCGAAAGCAAACCAGAAGATTTGGAGTGGAAGTCTGGAACTCCGTGAGGCAGCCACGAGGCAGGAGGGCGCGCGCCCCACACTCTTGGGCCCCACGTAGCTCCACTGACGTACTTCTTTCGCCTATATATACTCTTATACCCTAGATCGTTCTCAGAGAGCCACGAAAGCACTTTTCCACCGCCGCAACCTTCTATACCCGTGAGATCCCATCTTAGGGCCTTTTCTGGCGATCTGCCGGAGGGGGAATCGATCACAGAGGGCTTCTACATCAACACCATAGTCTCTCCGATGAAGCATGAGTAGTTTACCACAGACCTTCGGGTCCATAGTTATTAGCTAGATGGCTTCTTCTCTCTCTTTTATTATCAATACAAAGTTCTCCTCGATGTTCTTGGAGATCAATTCGATGTAATATTCTTTTGTGGTGTGTTTGCCGAGATCCGATGAATTGTGGGTTTATGAACAAGATTATCTATGAATATTATTTGGTTTTTCTCTAAATTCTTATATGCATGATTTGATATCTTTGCAAGTCTCTTTGAATTATCGGTTTAGTTTGGCCTACTAGATTGATCTTTCTTGCAACGGGAGAAGTGCTTAGCTTTGGTTTCAATCTTGCGGTGTCCTTTCCCAGCGACAGTAGGGGCAGCAACGCACGTATTGTATTGTTGCCATCGAGGATAAAAAGATGGGGTTTATATCATATTGCTTGAGTTTATCCCTCTACATCATGTCATCTTGCTTAATGCATTACTCTGTTCTTATGAATTTAATACTCCCTCCGTCCAGAAATACTTGTCATCAAAATGGATAAAAGGAGATGTATCTAGATGTATTTTAGTTCTATATACATCCCTTTTTGTCCATTTTGATGATAAGTATTTTCGGACGGAGGGAGTACTCTAGATGCATGATGGATAGCGGTCGATGTGTGGAGTGACAGTAGTAGATGCAAAATCGTTTCGATCTACTTGACATGGACGTGGTGCCTATATTCATAATCATTGCCTAGATATTCTCATTACTATGCGCTTTTCTATCAATTGCTCGGCAGTAATTTGTTCACCCACCGTAATACATGCTATCTTGAGAGAAGCCAGTAGTGAAACCTATGCCCCCCGGGTCTCTTTCTTATTATATTGCATCTCTTTTATTTATATCGCATCTCGTTTACTATTTCGCAATCTTTACTTTCCAATCTATATAACAAAAATACCAAAAATATTTACGTTACTATCTTTATCAGATCTCACTTTTGCGAGTGACCGTGAAGGGATTGACAACCCCTTTATCGCGTTGGTTGCAAGGTTCTTAATTTTATGTGCAGGTACTAGGTGACTTTTGTGTTGTCTCCTACTGGATTGATACCTTGGTTCTCAAAAACCGAGGGGAATACTTACGCCACTTTGCTGCATCACCCTTTCCTCTTCAAGGGAAAACCAATGCATGCTCAAGAGGTAGCAGATATGCACGAGTAGAACACAAAGAGTTGTGGGCAATCATAGGCATACTGCTTACCACCAACGTCTTATTTTGATTTGGTGGTATTGTTGGATGAAGCGGCCTAGACCAACCTTACATCACCATCTTCACGAGACCAGTTCCACCGACAAACATGCACCTTGTTTTGCATAAAGGTGGCTCGCAGGTGTTTGTTTCTCCAACTTTAGTTGAATCAAATTTGACTACAACCGGTCCTTGTCGAAGGTAAAAACAACACACTTGACGAAAAATCGTTGTGTTTTTGATGCATAGGTAAGAACGGTTCTTGCTAGAAGCCCATAGCAGCCACGTAAAACTTGCAACAACAAAGTAGAGGACGTCTAACTTGTTTTTGCAGGGCATGTTGTGATGTGTAACATCCCAAATTTGCAATTTGGAATGTTATACATAGATCATCATGCATATCATATTTTCTTGCATTTTGGCCGATCCTAGAAATTTCACGCAGCTCAAGGACCCTCGGAGAGAGTTGGAGATTTCGTTATTTTCACATTTGAGAGTTTTCTCGAATTTGAAACGAGGATCATTTGGTTTATTTATTTCATCTTCAATAATTTTTCCGATATCAAAATACGAGAGAGGGAATAATATGACTTTCCCAAAATTGAGGAAAAATGAAGATTTAATAAATAGATCAAATTTTGTTTTGCCGGAGTTTTATTTGCATTTTATTTGGATAGGAAAAAATGCGCGTTTTCAAAAATTGCATTCTAGGTCCGGAGTAAAGTTCATTTTGTTCAACTCATTTTTAGGAGTCGAGGAAAATTTACTTTAGAATTTTCGGAGTTCGTTTAGATAGTTTTTCTTTTGTTTTTCTGCGCGCGAAACCGATTTAAAAAAATCTCTTGCAGCGCCCTGGGCCAAGGCCCAGCCAGCAGGCCGGCCGGCCAGGCCCCAGCCCCGCGCGCGCCAGGCGCCAGGCGCCAGCGCCCCAGGCCGCCGCCTCGCTCAAAGCCAAGTCCCAGCGGGACTCTGGCCACCGTAGCCCCTCGTCTTTCCTTTGTTTCGTTTTCCTTTTCCTACTCTATTTCTTCTCCCCTACCCCAAGTAAACCCCTCCCCTCACCTATATAAATACACCCCAAACCCCCCCTCTCCTCACACCAAAATCTCAAGCCTCTCTCCACCTCAAGCCGCACACCACCCCGCGCCTCCCCAAGCCGCGCCCCACACCGCGCCCCTCACCCGCCCCGCGCCTAAGCCGCCGCCGCCGCCCTATAGCCGCCATCGCTGCCGTTCGCCGGAGCCCCTCGCCGGAACCTCGCCGAGGTAGCCGCGCCTCTCTTTTTCTTCCCCGGTCCGGTTTTTCCTAAAAGAACCGTTCCGTTTTCTCTCCAATTCTTTTCTTTTTCTTCCGGTTTTTGTTTCGATTTTCTTCCGAAACCCTAGATCGGTTTCCCGTTTCTTTTTCGGTTTCTTTTTCGAGAACCTTAGCTTGGTTTTCGTTCTTCTTTCGGACCGTTCGTCTCAACGAACGTGATCACCGATTATTCCCTGATTAACGACGCCCGTTCGTTTAACCATTCGTCTCTTTCTTTTCGTCGGATTTATTCCACGATCGTGATCTCAGATCCGATCTTCGTTCTAGTCTTTCTTTTCGCTCATTTATCGGAATCAGGTGATTCAAGCGCCTGGAGTTTCGTTTCGAAACCACCGTTCCGTCTAATCAACTTAAACAAGTTTTTGCCCCGGTAAAATTTGACCTAGTTTCAACTTGCTAGAACCGAGTTGTTTTCTTCCGCCGTTTGTTTTCTGTTTCTTTGTTCGGTTCGTTCTTTCTTTGCAACCGGAGTTCTTAAGTTGAACATCCTGGTTCGTTCTCTTGTTCGAGTTTTACCTGTGCATTAGATGAGTACTTATTGTGTGCTTGTTGTTTGTCTGTGATAGATCACCCGGATTGCGCCGCTTGTTACTTCGAAACCCTAGGTCTCGCGGATCATCAGCAAGGCAAGTAATACTTTGATCATACCTTTTCTACAACCCAGTTTTATTGCATTAGATCAATCCTCTCACATTGCATGATTAGGATCTAATTAAACTGTGGGATGGGAAGTAGATGAGGTAGTACCTATTACCTGTATTACTATGAAACCTTTGGGAGTTACTTCTACGTTTGCTATTTATGCCATGCTATGCTAGTAGACATGGATTGGGTGAGTGATATCCATGACAGATGTGAGTTGATAATTTTAATGGTTTATCTAAGGTGGCAACTTAAACACACATCTGGGTGGATTGAGGCACCTGATGTCTATCAGGACTTGCCTGTTTTATTTTGGACCGCCACCCAGGCTCAAAGGGATCATAAGATCTTTCATGCTAGAAACTTCCGTGTGCAGCCACATGCTACTATGGGCTCTGGCATAGTTGACTAAGTTGTGTGAACTCTTACGGGGTGGACTAGCAGATGTAGGGGTTGTAGGTGGTACGGTCTACCCCACATGTAAGGTGCTAGCGCTTTTGAAAGACTATGTCTCGGTCGTCTGTTTCTCAAACACCATGTAGTGTGAGAAAACAAACGGAGGCAATCGAGTCATGTGGGGAAAAGTGCGCAAACCTCTGCAGAGTGTACAAACTAATCATGATTAGCCGTGTCCCCGGTTATGGACAGTTTGAGTATCTAGTACTTGAATATCATGTGAATCTCATCATGTTACTCTAATTAATATTGTTGGGTTTTAATTGTTCACTCAATTGGGATCGGAATGCTGTCAACCATTCTCGATGTTTAACAACCACCATGATAGTTAAATAAATTTATTCCTTTGCAGTAGGGAAAAACTGGCTTTACGCAAAACTGTAACCATAGAGCTTTCCACCAGCCATATATGCATGTAGTATAGCTGTTTCATTCCATTACTCTCTATGTGTTACATTGCCAGCATATTCCATGTGCTGACCCATTTTCGGGCTGCAACTTTCATGTTGCAGACTTTTCAGACAACGAGTAAGGTGCTTTTAGGTCGTGGTCCTATACTCAGTGATGCCGTTGGAGTTGATGGACCCATTTATCTTCCGAGTCTTCCGTTGTTATCGTTATTAGATGGCCTTAAGCCATATTTATTGTAATAAGTTCTCTTTTGAGACAACGATGTAATAAGTGTGTGATTGCCACTCTGTTATAAATCCTTCGATGTACTGTGTGGTGTCAGCATTACTGATCCAGGGATGACACCTGAACACAGAGCGCTTGATCCATTCGGGTCGGGTCGCTACAGAGATGGTATCAGAGCACACGCTGACTGTAGGACACGACCATTAAGTTAAAGCCATAGATCACCATTCTCTTCTCATTTTCTAAACTCCTCATCCTTTCTACCCTTTTAGGATGACGAACGCGAAGATTAAGTACGCTCAACCGGATGAAGGCGCACCTTTTGGATTCCACTTGAAGGAAGTCACTAGATACCTGGACATTGGATTACCAAGCTTCACGGGAACCTTCAACGCCACTCTGCCTGAAGAGGAGCGCTGGAAGATTCAAGCTCACATTCCGGGAAGGACATTCGCGCCAATCGCGAAGCCCATAGATAGCATTTTCAATGCACCAACCTGGAGTCTGGGAAGGAGCATGGCAGCTCATATCACCATAGGACGCATTGGAGAAGTTTACCAAGAGACCTCAAGGACACTATCTACCAGATTTGCGGACGCCGAGATGAACAATGGGAGTTAGTCAGCACCAAGAAGGATAGATCCATTGCATCTTTCATCCAGGAGTTAAACCAGCACATTCGACGCCACGAGAACCAGATGTGCAATGATATGATAGAGTTGAAGAATGCGAAAGCAAGGATCATCGAGCTAGAAGGAGAACTGAAGTCTACACGCAAGGACTACATGGACGAGATCGTAGCTCTAGCAAGGCACAATGGTGATCTTAAGCAGGAGATTGAAGAACTCAAGAGGAAGTTAGCATCCACGGAGGAAGACAAGTACGTCGCATGTCCGGACAACTACATCATCATCGACGGATCCAAGTGAACCCGACTTTGAAGATGAAGCTGGAGCAGATATCATGGACTCTTCCACCGGTTCAAATTTCTAGATGACCACCAGATAGTAGTAGTTTTCCCCCATGTAAACATTATAGTTCGAGCACTTTTGTGATAGTTAGACCGTTTGTAAGCCCTTGTTTGATTGATTGAAGTGATTTTGTGTGCATTTGCTCATGTGCATTGGGGTAGTGTTTTCTCTTTAGGCCCTCCCTCTACTCTTAAATCTCATCCCTTCTAAACCCTCAGATGCCTCCGAGACGTGACAATGGATTCCCACCGGAGCTCACTCAGTTGATCCAGCAATAGAATCAATTGATGCAGATGTTAGTCCAGAACCAGCAGAACAACACCCCACCACCACCACCACCACCTGTTGACCACTTAGCCCGTTTCCTTAGGCTGAACCCGCCGGTGTTTTCCAGTAGCACCGAGCCGATAGTAGCAGACGATTGGCTCCGCAAGATAGGAAGGGAGTTGACCACTGCAGGATGCACGGATGGGGAGAAAGTAAAGTTTGCCGCTCACCAGCTTGACGGACCCGCGGCAGCATGGTGGGAGAATTTCACAGCCACTTACCCAGTTGACACTATCACATGGGATCAGTTTCAGCAAGCTTTCCGCACTGCCCATGTTTCAGCAGGAGCTATGGCCCTGAAGAAGCGTGAGTTTCGCAACTTACGCCAAGGAGGAAGGACAGTTGGCCAGTACGTTGACGATTTCAGCAAGTTAGCACGTTATGCCCCAGATGACGTTGCTACGGATGTAGCTAAGCAGGAGAAGTTTCTGGAAGGACTGAATGAACTAAGCATGCAGTTGATGGTAGCGAGCTTCAACAACTACCAGGAGTTGGTAGATCATGCCATCATGATTGAAGGGAAGCCACAGCAGATTGAGAACCGTAAGAGGAAGTATGGACAGGGGAAGTATAACTCTGGAGCCCAGCAGAAGCCCCGTTTTGCCCCTAAACCGGGATTTCAGTTTCAGCATACCCATGGTGGAGGTAGCTCGCACAACCATAATAGCCACAAGAATGGTAATGGGAATGGAGGAGGCAACGGCCAGAACCGGACCACCCCATCGACCCCAACCAAGAGAGACCTGAGTCAAGTCACCTGTTTTAAGTGTTCCAAGACCGGACATTATGCCAATGAATGTCCCGAAGGCCAGAATGGAAATGGCAATGGAAGCTCTGGGAAGAAGCCGAACCCTTTCAATAGGGGACAGGTGAACCACATTAATATGGAGGAGGTTGAAGATCAGCCTGACGCAGTAATCGGTAAGTTTCTGGTTAAGTCACTTACCGCACTCGTTCTTTTTGATACTGGTGCATCGCATTCATACATATCAAGGGGATTTGTGGATAAATATAACCTGCCAACCCAAGCCCTTAGGACACCCATGTTAGTAAGCTCACCAGGAACGGAGTTTATGGCTAGGCGATGGTGTGATCAGTTACCATTAAGGATTGGTAACTATGTGTTTCCCTCAGACCTAATAGTATTGGAATCTCAAGGATTGGATGTGATATTAGGCATGGATTGGTTGTCGATGTATGGAGGAAACATCGATTGCGCTAGTAAGACAATTTTGCTTACCACACCAGAAGGAAGAAGGATCAAGTATGTATCCCGGCATGTGCCAAACAGGACACAAGTAAACTGCCTAACAGGAGTTGTGCAAGAGGAAGTACCAGTGGTGAAGGATTTTCCTGATGTATTTCCTGAGGAATTACCAGGCATGCCACCGGATAGAGACATTGAGTTTTTGATTGAGTTATTGCCAGGTACAGGCCCAATATCGAAGCGACCGTACCGGATGCCAGCAAAGGATTTGGTCGAAATTAAGAATCAGATTAAGGAGTTATTCGATAAAGGTTACATTCGCCCAAGTTCTTCGCCTTGGGGATCACCCGTACTTCTAGTGGAAAAGAAGGATGGATCATTAAGGATGGTCGTAGATTATCGAGGATTGAATGAAGTAACCATCAAGAACAAGTATCCACTGCCAATGATCAATGATCTGTTTGATCGGTTGCAAGGAGCTAAAGTGTTTTCCAAGATCGATTTGCGATCAGGGTACCATCAATTGAAGATTCGAGAGCAGGACATACCTAAGACAGCATTCACCACAAGATATGGACTGTATGAGTATACCGTTATGCCATTTGGATTGACTAACGCACCTGCCTATTTTATGAACCTGATGAACAAAGTGTTTATGGAGTTTTTGGATAAGTTCGTCGTAGTGTTCATTGATGACATCCTGGTTTATTCAAAGAATGAAGAGGAGCATAAGGAACATTTGCGTTTGGTTTTGGAGAAACTAAGGGAACATCAGTTATATGCCAAATTCAGCAAATGTGAGTTTTGGTTGAAGGAAGTTGGATTCCTCGGACACGTTATATCCGGAGAAGGTATAGCAGTTGACCCCACTAAGGTTGAGACCGTAACCGAATGGGAATCGCCAATGACAGTTGGAGAGATCCGGAGTTTTCTTGGACTCGCAGGATACTACCGGAGGTTCATTGAGAACTTTTCAAAGATTGCAAAGCCTATGACTGAATTGTTGAAAAAGGATACTAAGTTCAATTGGACTGAGGAGTGTGAGGCTAGTTTTCAGGAGTTGAAGAAATGTTTGGTCACCTCACCAGTATTGATTTTGCCAGATCATACCAAGGATTATGAGGTGTATTGCGACGCTTCACATCGAGGACTTGGAGCAGTGCTTATGCAGGAAGGAAGAGTTGTTTCGTATGCTTCACGACAACTGAAGCCTCATGAGTTGAATTATGCCACGCATGATTTGGAGTTAGCAGCCGTAGTGCATGCATTGAAAACGTGGAGACATTTCCTCATTGGAAATCATTGTGAGGTGTACACGGATCACAAGAGTTTGAAGTACATTTTCACTCAGAAGGAGTTGAACCTCAGACAAAGGAGATGGTTGGAGCTCATCAAGGATTATGATATGAGATTGCATTACCACGCCGGAAAAGCTAATGTAGTAGCTGACGCATTGAGCCGTAAGAGTCATTTCAACACCCTAGTGACGGGGAAAATACCCAAGGAGTTAGCAGAAAACCTTCGTGAGCTATGTTTGGAAATAGTTCCAAGAGGCTATGTAGCAGCATTGGAGATTCAGTCAACATTGATGGAAAAAATCAGAGAAGCTCAGAAATCTGACAAGGAGATTGCTTCTATAAAAGAGAAATTGAGCGAAGGAAAAGCAAAGGGATTTCGTGAGGATGAGCACGATACCTTATGGTTTGAGGACCGTGTTTATGTGCCCAATGACCCGGAGATCAGGAAGTTGATTTTGCAAGAGGCCCATGATTCACCGTATTAGATTCACCCAGGGAATACCAAGATGTATTTGGATTTGAAGGAAACATTCTGGTGGACCGGAATGAAGAAGGATATTGCAGCATATGTAGCAGTTTGTGACGTATGTCAGAGAGTAAAGGCAGAGCATCAGAAGCCAGCAGGATTGTTACAACCGTTGCCAATACCCGAATGGAAGTGGGATAAGATAGGCATGGATTTTATCACAGGATTACCCAGGACAAAATCAGGCTATGACTCAATATGGGTAGTAGTTGATCGTTTGACGAAGGTAGCACATTTTATTCCAGTTAAGACCACTTACACCAGTGCTAAGTTGGCAAAGATATACATGACTAGAATCATTTGTTTGCATGGAGTTCCGAGGAGTATTGTATCAGATAGAGGAACCCAATTTACCTCAAAGTTTTGGAATCAGTTGCATGAGACTTTGGGTACCAGACTAGAGTTCAGCACAGCTTTTCATCCGCAGACAGATGGACAGACTGAGAGAGTCAATCAGATTTTCGAAGATATGCTGAGAGCTTGTGCACTAGATTATGGATCTAGTTGGGACGATAACTTGCCGTATGCGGAGTTTTCTTATAACAACAGTTACCAAACCAGTTTGAAGATGGCACCTTTCGAAGCTTTATACGGAAGGAGGTGCAGGACACCGTTGTCATGGGACGAAGTTGGAGACCGTCAATTCTTTGGACCAGATTTGATTAAGGAGTCTGAACGGAAGGTTAAGTTGATTCGCGATAGGCTCAAGGTAGCCCAGTCCAGGCAGAAGAGCTACGCAGATTCTAAACGCAAGGAGACAGTCTACGAAACCGGAGACAGAGTTTATCTTCGAGTATCCCCACTTCGAGGAGTTAAGCACTTTGGAGTTAAGGGAAAGTTGGCACCGCGTTTTGTTGGACCATATAAGATCTTGCAACGTATGGGAGAAGTCGCTTATAAGTTGGAATTACCAGAGGAGCTGTCAGGAGTTCATGATGTATTCCATGTTTCTCAGCTGAAGAAATGTCCCGAGATGGCGGAGGTACCGCTAAGAGATACCGTGCCACTCGAAGCGATTCAGTTGGAGGATGACTTAACATATGAGGAGAAGCCAGTCAAGATTCTTGATTATGCCAGCAGAGTTACCCGCCGCAAGGTTATCAAGTTTTGCAAAGTTCAGTGGAACCACCACTCAGAGGATGAAGCCACCTGGGAAAGAGAAGAAGATTTGCTCAAAGACCACCCTCACCTATTTTCCAGCCAACCCGAATCTCGAGGGCGAGATTCATCTTAAGGGGGGTAGGTTTGTAACATCCCAAATTTGCAATTTGGAATGTTATACATAGATCATCATGCATATCATATTTTCTTGCATTTTGGCCGATCCTAGAAATTTCACGCAGCTCAAGGACCCTCGGAGAGAGTTGGAGATTTCGTTATTTTCACATTTGAGAGTTTTCTCGAATTTGAAAAGAGGATCATTTGGTTTATTTATTTCATCTTCAATAATTTTTCCGATATCAAAATACGAGAGAGGGAATAATATGACTTTCCCAAAATTGAGGGAAAATGAAGATTTAATAAATAGATCAAATTTTGTTTTGCCGGAGTTTTATTTGCATTTTATTTGGATAGGAAAAAATGCGCGTTTTCAAAAATTGCATTCTAGGTCCGGAGTAAAGTTCATTTTGTTCGACTCATTTTTAGGAGTCGGGGAAAATTTACTTTAGAATTTTCGGAGTTCGTTTAGATAGTTTTTCTTTTGTTTTTCTGCGCGCGAAACCGATTTAAAAAAAAATCTCTTGCAGCGCCCTGGGCCAAGGCCCAGCCAGCAGGCCGGCCGGCCAGGCCCCAGCCCCGCGCGCGCCAGGCGCCAGGCGCCAGCGCCCCAGGCCGCCGCCTCGCTC
>NC_041392.1:471067157-471073151 GCF_002162155.2 Triticum dicoccoides | reverse complement strand
CTGACTGTAGGACACGACCATTAAGTTAAAGCCATAGATCACCATTCTCTTCTCATTTTCTAAACTCCTCATCCTTTCTACCCTTTTAGGATGACGAACGCGAAGATTAAGTACGCTCAACCGGATGAAGGCGCACCTTTTGGATTCCACTTGAAGGAAGTCACTAGATACCTGGACATTGGATTACCAAGCTTCACGGGAACCTTCAACGCCACTCTGCCTGAAGAGGAGCGCTGGAAGATTCAAGCTCACATTCCGGGAAGGACATTCGCGCCAATCGCGAAGCCCATAGATAGCATTTTCAATGCACCAACCTGGAGTCTGGGAAGGAGCATGGCAGCTCATATCACCATAGGACGCATTGGAGAAGTTTACCAAGAGACCTCAAGGACACTATCTACCAGATTTGCGGACGCCGAGATGAACAATGGGAGTTAGTCAGCACCAAGAAGGATAGATCCATTGCATCTTTCATCCAGGAGTTAAACCAGCACATTCGACGCCACGAGAACCAGATGTGCAATGATATGATAGAGTTGAAGAATGCGAAAGCAAGGATCATCGAGCTAGAAGGAGAACTGAAGTCTACACGCAAGGACTACATGGACGAGATCGTAGCTCTAGCAAGGCACAATGGTGATCTTAAGCAGGAGATTGAAGAACTCAAGAGGAAGTTAGCATCCACGGAGGAAGACAAGTACGTCGCATGTCCGGACAACTACATCATCATCGACGGATCCAAGTGAACCCGACTTTGAAGATGAAGCTGGAGCAGATATCATGGACTCTTCCACCGGTTCAAATTTCTAGATGACCACCAGATAGTAGTAGTTTTCCCCCATGTAAACATTATAGTTCGAGCACTTTTGTGATAGTTAGACCGTTTGTAAGCCCTTGTTTGATTGATTGAAGTGATTTTGTGTGCATTTGCTCATGTGCATTGGGGTAGTGTTTTCTCTTTAGGCCCTCCCTCTACTCTTAAATCTCATCCCTTCTAAACCCTCAGATGCCTCCGAGACGTGACAATGGATTCCCACCGGAGCTCACTCAGTTGATCCAGCAATAGAATCAATTGATGCAGATGTTAGTCCAGAACCAGCAGAACAACACCCCACCACCACCACCACCACCTGTTGACCACTTAGCCCGTTTCCTTAGGCTGAACCCGCCGGTGTTTTCCAGTAGCACCGAGCCGATAGTAGCAGACGATTGGCTCCGCAAGATAGGAAGGGAGTTGACCACTGCAGGATGCACGGATGGGGAGAAAGTAAAGTTTGCCGCTCACCAGCTTGACGGACCCGCGGCAGCATGGTGGGAGAATTTCACAGCCACTTACCCAGTTGACACTATCACATGGGATCAGTTTCAGCAAGCTTTCCGCACTGCCCATGTTTCAGCAGGAGCTATGGCCCTGAAGAAGCGTGAGTTTCGCAACTTACGCCAAGGAGGAAGGACAGTTGGCCAGTACGTTGACGATTTCAGCAAGTTAGCACGTTATGCCCCAGATGACGTTGCTACGGATGTAGCTAAGCAGGAGAAGTTTCTGGAAGGACTGAATGAACTAAGCATGCAGTTGATGGTAGCGAGCTTCAACAACTACCAGGAGTTGGTAGATCATGCCATCATGATTGAAGGGAAGCCACAGCAGATTGAGAACCGTAAGAGGAAGTATGGACAGGGGAAGTATAACTCTGGAGCCCAGCAGAAGCCCCGTTTTGCCCCTAAACCGGGATTTCAGTTTCAGCATACCCATGGTGGAGGTAGCTCGCACAACCATAATAGCCACAAGAATGGTAATGGGAATGGAGGAGGCAACGGCCAGAACCGGACCACCCCCATCGACCCCAACCAAGAGAGACCTGAGTCAAGTCACCTGTTTTAAGTGTTCCAAGACCGGACATTATGCCAATGAATGTCCCGAAGGCCAGAATGGAAATGGCAATGGAAGCTCTGGGAAGAAGCCGAACCCTTTCAATAGGGCACAGGTGAACCACATTAATATGGAGGAGGTTGAAGATCAGCCTGACGCAGTAATCGGTAAGTTTCTGGTTAAGTCACTTACCGCACTCGTTCTTTTTGATACTGGTGCATCGCATTCATACATATCAAGGGGATTTGTGGATAAATATAACCTGCCAACCCAAGCCCTTAGGACACCCATGTTAGTAAGCTCACCAGGAACGGAGTTTATGGCTAGGCGATGGTGTGATCGGTTACCATTAAGGATTGGTAACTATGTGTTTCCCTCAGACCTAATAGTATTGGAATCTCAAGGATTGGATGTGATATTAGGCATGGATTGGTTGTCGATGTATGGAGGAAACATCGATTGCGCTAGTAAGACAATTTTGCTTACCACACCAGAAGGAAGAAGGATCAAGTATGTATCCCGGCATGTGCCAAACAGGACACAAGTAAACTGCCTAACAGGAGTTGTGCAAGAGGAAGTACCAGTGGTGAAGGATTTTCCTGATGTATTTCCTGAGGAATTACCAGGCATGCCACCGGATAGAGACATTGAGTTTTTGATTGAGTTATTGCCAGGTACAGGCCCAATATCGAAGCGACCGTACCGGATGCCAGCAAAGGATTTGGTCGAAATTAAGAATCAGATTAAGGAGTTATTCGATAAAGGTTACATTCGCCCAAGTTCTTCGCCTTGGGGATCACCCGTACTTCTAGTGGAAAAGAAGGATGGATCATTAAGGATGGTCGTAGATTATCGAGGATTGAATGAAGTAACCATCAAGAACAAGTATCCACTGCCAATGATCAATGATCTGTTTGATCGGTTGCAAGGAGCTAAAGTGTTTTCCAAGATCGATTTGCGATCAGGGTACCATCAATTGAAGATTCGAGAGCAGGACATACCTAAGACAGCATTCACCACAAGATATGGACTGTATGAGTATACCGTTATGCCATTTGGATTGACTAACGCACCTGCCTATTTTATGAACCTGATGAACAAAGTGTTTATGGAGTTTTTGGATAAGTTCGTCGTAGTGTTCATTGATGACATCCTGGTTTATTCAAAGAATGAAGAGGAGCATAAGGAACATTTGCGTTTGGTTTTGGAGAAACTAAGGGAACATCAGTTATATGCCAAATTCAGCAAATGTGAGTTTTGGTTGAAGGAAGTTGGATTCCTCGGACACGTTATATCCGGAGAAGGTATAGCAGTTGACCCCACTAAGGTTGAGACCGTAACCGAATGGGAATCGCCAACGACAGTTGGAGAGATCCGGAGTTTTCTTGGACTCGCAGGATACTACCGGAGGTTCATTGAGAACTTTTCAAAGATTGCAAAGCCTATGACTGAATTGTTGAAAAAGGATACTAAGTTCAATTGGACTGAGGAGTGTGAGGCTAGTTTTCAGGAGTTGAAGAAATGTTTGGTCACCTCACCAGTATTGATTTTGCCAGATCATACCAAGGATTATGAGGTGTATTGCGACGCTTCACATCGAGGACTTGGAGCAGTGCTTATGCAGGAAGGAAGAGTTGTTTCGTATGCTTCACGACAACTGAAGCCTCATGAGTTGAATTATGCCACGCATGATTTGGAGTTAGCAGCCGTAGTGCATGCATTGAAAACGTGGAGACATTTCCTCATTGGAAATCATTGTGAGGTGTACACGGATCACAAGAGTTTGAAGTACATTTTCACTCAGAAGGAGTTGAACCTCAGACAAAGGAGATGGTTGGAGCTCATCAAGGATTATGATATGAGATTGCATTACCACGCCGGAAAAGCTAATGTAGTAGCTGACGCATTGAGCCGTAAGAGTCATTTCAACACCCTAGTGACGGGGAAAATACCCAAGGAGTTAGCAGAAAACCTTTGTGAGCTATGTTTGGAAATAGTTCCAAGAGGCTATGTAGCAGCATTGGAGATTCAGTCAACATTGATGGAAAAAATCAGAGAAGCTCAGAAATCTGACAAGGAGATTGCTTCTATAAAAGAGAAATTGAGCGAAGGAAAAGCAAAGGGATTTCGTGAGGATGAGCACGATACCTTATGGTTTGAGGACCGTGTTTATGTGCCCAATGACCCGGAGATCAGGAAGTTGATTTTGCAAGAGGCCCATGATTCACCGTATTAGATTCACCCAGGGAATACCAAGATGTATTTGGATTTGAAGGAAACATTCTGGTGGACCGGAATGAAGAAGGATATTGCAGCATATGTAGCAGTTTGTGACGTATGTCAGAGAGTAAAGGCAGAGCATCAGAAGCCAGCAGGATTGTTACAACCGTTGCCAATACCCGAATGGAAGTGGGATAAGATAGGCATGGATTTTATCACAGGATTACCCAGGACAAAATCAGGCTATGACTCAATATGGGTAGTAGTTGATCGTTTGACGAAGGTAGCACATTTTATTCCAGTTAAGACCACTTACACCAGTGCTAAGTTGGCAAAGATATACATGACTAGAATCATTTGTTTGCATGGAGTTCCGAGGAGTATTGTATCAGATAGAGGAACCCAATTTACCTCAAAGTTTTGGAATCAGTTGCATGAGACTTTGGGTACCAGACTAGAGTTCAGCACAGCTTTTCATCCGCAGACAGATGGACAGACTGAGAGAGTCAATCAGATTTTCAAAGATATGCTGAGAGCTTGTGCACTAGATTATGGATCTAGTTGGGACGATAACTTGCCGTATGCGGAGTTTTCTTATAACAACAGTTACCAAACCAGTTTGAAGATGGCACCTTTCGAAGCTTTATACGGAAGGAGGTGCAGGACACCGTTGTCATGGGACGAAGTTGGAGACCGTCAATTCTTTGGACCAGATTTGATTAAGGAGTCTGAACGGAAGGTTAAGTTGATTCGCGATAGGCTCAAGGTAGCCCAGTCCAGGCAGAAGAGCTACGCAGATTCTAAACGCAAGGAGACAGTCTACGAAACCGGAGACAGAGTTTATCTTCGAGTATCCCCACTTCGAGGAGTTAAGCGCTTTGGAGTTAAGGGAAAGTTGGCACCGTGTTTTGTTGGACCATATAAGATCTTGCAACGTATGGGAGAAGTCGCTTATAAGTTGGAATTACCAGAGGAGCTGTCAGGAGTTCATGATGTATTCCATGTTTCTCAGCTGAAGAAATGTCCCGAGATGGCGGAGGTACCGCTAAGAGATACCGTGCCACTCGAAGCGATTCAGTTGGAGGATGACTTAACATATGAGGAGAAGCCAGTCAAGATTCTTGATTATGCCAGCAGAGTTACCCGCCGCAAGGTTATCAAGTTTTGCAAAGTTCAGTGGAACCACCACTCAGAGGATGAAGCCACCTGGGAAAGAGAAGAAGATTTGCTCAAAGACCACCCTCACCTATTTTCCAGCCAACCCGAATCTCGAGGGCGAGATTCATCTTAAGGGGGGTAGGTTTGTAACATCCCAAATTTGCAATTTGGAATGTTATACATAGATCATCATGCATATCATATTTTCTTGCATTTTGGCCGATCCTAGAAATTTCACGCAGCTCAAGGACCCTCGGAGAGAGTTGGAGATTTCGTTATTTTCACATTTGAGAGTTTTCTCGAATTTGAAAAGAGGATCATTTGGTTTATTTATTTCATCTTCAATAATTTTTCCGATATCAAAATACGAGAGAGGGAATAATATGACTTTCCCAAAATTGAGGGAAAATGAAGATTTAATAAATAGATCAAATTTTGTTTTGCCGGAGTTTTATTTGCATTTTATTTGGATAGGAAAAAATGCGCGTTTTCAAAAATTGCATTCTAGGTCCGGAGTAAAGTTCATTTTGTTCGACTCATTTTTAGGAGTCGGGGAAAATTTACTTTAGAATTTTCGGAGTTCGTTTAGATAGTTTTTCTTTTGTTTTTCTGCGCGCGAAACCGATTTAAAAAAAAATCTCTTGCAGCGCCCTGGGCCAAGGCCCAGCCAGCAGGCCGGCCGGCCAGGCCCCAGCCCCGCGCGCGCCAGGCGCCAGGCGCCAGCGCCCCAGGCCGCCGCCTCGCTC